>NC_134687.1:638982011-639342845 GCF_050947455.1 Rhinoderma darwinii | reverse complement strand
AATAGCCTTCATTTCTAAGAACAAGAATAGACTGTCGAGTTTCACATGAAACCCACAAATGTAATGCTCCAGATTCTCAACTAGCTCAAAGGAAGGTCAGTTTTATAGCTCCTCTAAACAGCAAAACGGTTTACAGCGGTGCTAACATAATTGCACAGGGGCTTTCAAGTGTTTTCTAATCATCCATTAGCCTTCTAACACAGTTAGCAAACAGAATGTACCATTAGGACACTGGAGTGATGGTTGCTGGAAATGGGCCTCTATACACCTATGTGGATATTGCATTAAAAAACAGACGTTTGGAGCTAGAATAGTCATTTAGCACATTAACAATGTATAGAGCGTATTTTTGATTAATTTAACGTTATCTTCATTGAAAAAAACGGTGCTTTTTTTTCAAAAATAAGGAAATTTCTAAGTGACCCTAAACTTTTGAACGGTAGTGTGTGTGTGTGTGTGTGTGTATATATATATATATATATATATATATATATACACACAGTACGGATAAGGCTAAGTTCACATCTTGTTCTTATTCTACGTCTGACTTGCATGTTGTGACATGAGAAAACTGTGTCAAAATGTGTACCACAGCGTGCACATTGATTTCTATGGTCAGGACGAACGCCCTAATTGTGTAGTTTGTGCATACATTTTGTTTGCTTACGTTGTATCCTTTTTTTTCCATGTCCTCAAAAGCGTAGTTTATTACGCTTTTCAGTACTTTTCCAAAACGTATACGTTTTTATATGTATTGAAGTCAATGGCAACGTATGAACGACGTATGCAATATTAAACCTTACGTTTTGCGTATACGTTTTTAGAAACCTTATATGGGAAAACTTGACTTTCCAAAGTTTGATTTTGCTAAATATCAAAAAAGTATACGTTTTTATAATTTAGTACGGACACAAACATATAAAAACATATGCGACATATACCACAAAAAACGTAAACCTATGTTACAAATGCATACATTTTTATAACTTTAAAAACATATACGTCGTCGTATACCACAAACGTGTGCAAAATACGAGATGTGAACTGAGCCTTATGTAGATGTTACCTGCAGTCCTATGTAACACCACAGATAACACATAGTGATACCTCCCTACACACACACACACATATACACAGAGACATATATACACTTTCTCTCGTCCTTCAGGCAGCACTGATGGTAATGAGGACTGCTCCTAATTAGGACAGAAGAACACGTAAGGGTCAACATAAACAATTAATAAGTAACAACTGTTGTCCCTTCAAATACTCCCCCAAGACAAGGAAGATGCGTGATTTTTTTCTTCTGTCCTAATTAGGACATCATGCTATCCATTTTGGAATCAGCTCTATGCTCCCCCCAGGTTGGGTAGCCGTGGTGCTGCTCTAGGGGGTCGTAGCCCCCTGCTATGTCGCGCTACATGCGCTGAGAGTACCTGGCTCTGGCTTGGAAAGCCATGTGTGCCCCACTTCTGACGCGCGGAATCCTCTATAGAAAGTGGGGCAGTGGAGAGAGAGCGGTCACAGCTTCTGTACACGCTAGCGGTGTTGTAAATATAGCTTCCGCAAACATGTGTGCCCCACTTCCGGTGGTGACAGGAAGTGGGGTAGAGACTGAAAGTTCTACAGAAGCCACCTTCTCTGGGCGGGGCGGGAGATTTAAAAGCCTCTCACTTTCAGTATACATTGGCACATGCCGGGCAGCCGAGCTAGGGAGCATACAAGGTGCGTGGTCTCCTGCTTTTTCTCTCTATACAATGAGGATTTTGTATTGTATATTAAAGCTTTAAGTTATGCTTATGAATGCATTTACTTTTCTGGTACCCCTCATGTTCTTATGGTATTTGTCTGTTCCCACAGATGTCCAGCCAAGAACAGGGGAAAAAGAAAAGGAAAACTACAAATAGGGCCTGTACCAGTTGTCAACAACCCTTACCTGATTCGTGTACCACTGATCTCTGTGTTCAGTACTCACACTTCTCTGAGGATGACCTTGCACTAGGGACTAAGGAGTTTTTTCAATGGTTCCAAAGTCCTCTGTCCTAGGCGTTCAACAAAGTGGAATCTAAGAAAATAATATAATCGAAAAAACATCGTAGAGGATCTAAACGTCATAAAAAAAAACCTCCTTCCTCCTTTGAGTCTGAGACTATAGTCTTGTCCGAAGGTGAAATATCAGATGGTTCTGATGCAGATGTTTCCGAAGATTATTTTCGGTTCCATAAAGATAAAGCTTCTAAACTTATTAAGACTGTTAAAGGGGTTATGGAAACTGATGAATCCCATAAGGATATTGTTAATAAAGAGTCTCTTTTCTATTTTCCTAGAAAAAAGGTTGAATGTACTGCCTAGTCACCCGTAGCTCAAAAATCACTTTGAACAGGGCTGGGACAATCCGGAGAAAAAAATTAGATGTCGTGTTAAGGTTTCGAGCTGTTTATAAAATCGACCCTAAAGAATTGGAGGAGTGGGAACTCCCTCCAAAGGTGGACCTCTCTGTGGCAAGTTTGTAAAAAAAACAGTCTTTCCGACTGATGAATCATCTCTCCTGAAAGAGCCACTTGACAGGAATGCAGACTCCATGCTAAGGAGAAGTTACCAGATTTCTGCTTCAATCTGCAAGTCCTCTCTAGCTGCGGTGATATCTTGGATGGTGTTTCCAGGGAAGACATTTTTCAAGATTTATGTACTCTTAAGCTTGCAGCTGATTTTCTATGTGATTTTCCCGTAGATACACTCAGACTTTCTGCCAAGAATCTGATGTTATCAAATACTGCCCATAGAGCGCTGTGGATCAAGCTGTGGTCGGGAGATGTGGCTTCCAGTCATCATTTATGCTCTTTTCCCTCTGACCCTTCTCTCTTCGGAAAAGATCTCAAGGATGTCTTGAAGAATCTGAGTGAAGATAAAGGGAATTCGTTTCCACCGGTTCCTAATAGTTCTCCACAACAAAGGGGAATAGGCAGATGGTCCTTTTGAAGAACCTCAAGGCAAAGGAGAGGATACAGGCTTACACGGGAAAACCCTGCTGCTCCAGGGAATAGAAAACCGAAAACTGATTTTTGATGCCAGCGTGGACCTGTCACCTCTAGGAGCCCGATTAACAGATTTTGCTCCACACTGGGACATCGCCACAGATGCCTGGGTACCCTCATCAATAAAAAGGGACTATGCTCTAGAAATTTCTCAACTACCACGAAACAGATTTGTGGTTGGCTCTGCCAAAAAACGAACATATTCACCCTTGTTTCATAATTTCTAGACAAAAACAATGCATTCGAAGAAGTTCCAGTACAAGAACAAGGGTTGGGCGTTTATGCTGTGGTTTTTGCTGTGCCAAAACCAGAAAACAAGTGAAGACTAGTCATAGACTTACGTTTTTTAAACAGAAATCTCAGGAAAATTCCATTCAACATGGATTCCATAAAATCTGCCATTGCTAATCTTCAGCAGGGGGACTACATGGCAAAAATAGACCTAGCGGATGCATATCTCTACATCCTTATCCGCAAGAAAGACAGAAAATTCCTCAGAATTGCTATACGCAAAGAAAATCGTCTTCTTCACTATTAATTCACCTGCCTCCCGTTTGGGATTACATCTGCCCCGCGGGTATTTACAAAGATCACAGTTGTGCTGGTAGCGGCACTTGGTCTTCAGGGAGCACAGATCATCACGTACCTTTACAATTGGTTAATCTTGGCTCACACCAAAGACCAGCTTCTCAGAGATGTGGCAGCAACTGTATCTCTCCTTCAAGAGCTAGGCTTCCTGATCAATTAGAAAAAGTCATCATTGAATCCAACCCATCACATCCAATTTCTGGGATTCAATCTAGACTCAGAGAAGATGTTCATCGCTCTCCCATGTCAGAGACTTCAAAAGATCAAACAATCTTTTCTAGTCAAGACCCCGAAGACTACAATCAGAAGGGCTATGAGAGTTCTGGGTCCCCTAACTTCTGTAATAGAGGCAGTAACCTGGGAAAAAGCCCACTTCAGGATTCTGCAATACAATATACTTTCAGTATGGAACAAATCCCCCACAGGCCTAGACAAGTCTCTCACTGTCCAGCCATACACTCTGTTACAGTCTCAGGTGGTGGTTAGTGGAGAAGACTATTCTCAAGGGCAAATCCCTTAAATACGATCATCCTCTCCATTTGACAACAGACGCCTCCTCTTCATGGTGGGGTGCCCATCTGGACAGTCTCTGGACTCAAGGTCTGTGGAATCTTCAGGACAGAACCCTCTCCTCCAACCTGAGGGAAATTAAAGCTATCTTCCTAGCACTACAACATTTCCGCCATCTTCTGGTCAACAAACAGGTGAAAATCCAATCAGACAACCTTGTATGCGTGTATTACGTAAACAAGCAAGGAGGCACTTGCAGCAGACCACTGAGCAACTTATTCCACAACATCATGTCTTGAGCAGAGAAGTGGAATATCACTTAGTCTGCAGCCCACATATGGGGAGTCTCCAATGTCCAGGCGGATCTCCTAAGTCGTTCCTCTCTCAAACCAGGAGAGTGGTCTCTCAACCCATTAATTTTTTAACAGGTCGTGAATGTCTTTGGAACTCCTCAGATAGATCTCATGGCGGCCAGGCAGTATACGAAATTGGCAAAGTTCTGCTCCCTTTACAAGGCGGATCGACCCCTTGTGATAGATGCACTCTCTCTCCAGTGGAACAAAATGTTTGTTTACATTTTCCCGCCATTTCTCCTAATCCAGATGGTACTTTGGAAATTGGAGAAGCCGGAAGCCATCATGATCATACCCTATTGGCCTCTCAAAGTGTGGTTTCCCTTGCTGATGAGCCTGATTCTTTAAGGCTCTGCGAAATCTTCGTCCTCCAGTTAGACCTCCTTGTCCTCTCTGGGATCTAGGACTTGTTCTTCACTACTTATCAGGATCTCCATTTGAACCAATTCAAGAGGTGCCCTTAAAGCCTCTCTCTGAAAAGGTCCTGTTTCTGGTTGCAATATCCACTGCAAGAAGACTTGGAGAGCTTGGATGCCAGAACAGCAGTATTGGTCTATATTGAAAAAACTAAAACCATTAGAAAGGATGACTCTCTGTTTCTCCAACATACTGGTCCCAGAAAGGGTCTAAAGGCTAGTAAAGCCTCCTTATCGAGATGGATTAAAAATGTGGTCTCAGGAGCTTAAAGAGCACTTGGTCTTCCTTCACCCTTGCGGGTTATTGCACACTCCACAAGGTCTACAGCTACCTCCTGGGCGGAATTTGCTCGACTGTCCCTGGACCAGAATTGCCAAGCAGCATCTTGGACCTCCTTCAATACCTTCGCTAAACACTACAGGCTGGACAGTGGCTTAGCTATAGGGGTCGCAGCGGTCACCGTTTGCACTGAGCCCCTTAGCCTGGGGGGCCCATGGGCTCCCATTGTCATACAGCATGCTTGTTAAATAAATTTTCTGTGCCGTGAAGCCGGCACTTCCTGTTACAGGGAGAAGGTATAACAGGAGAGGACTACAACTCCCAGCATATCCAGGCTATTATTATGTGACATCAGAGGACATTACAGGAAGGAGTATAAGAGGAGAGGACTACTCCCAGCATGTCCAGGCTGTTATTATTGGATATCAGAAGACATTACAGGGAGGAGGTATAAGAGGAGAGGACTACAACTCCCAGCATGTCCAGGCTGTTATTATTGGATATCAGAGGACATTACTGGGAGGAGGTATGAGGAGAGGACTACTCCCAGCATGGCCCGGTTGTTATTATTGTATATCAGAAGACATTACAGGGAGGAGTATAAGGAGAGCACTACAACTCCCAGCATGTCCAGACTGTTATTATGGGATATCAGAGGACATTACAGGGAGGGGTATAAGATGAGGGAACTATAACTCCAAGAATGTCCAGTCTGTTATGTGATATCAAAGTACATTACAGGAAGGAGGTATAAGAGGAGAGGACTACAACTTTAAGCAGTAAATACTGACACTCAGAAAGCTTAGGCCCTATTCACATGATAGGGATTCTCGGCCGCGTAACGACTGTTCTTTGAACGGCCATGACACGGCCGCAGTAGGAATAATAGACCACAATTGGGGCTATTCACAAGGCCGATATTTTGACGGCCCGGTAAATCGGAAGTCAAGGACTTCTCCTGGAGCGGTCCCCTACATGAAGGTAGGGAGGTGGTGCCATCTATGGGGGGGGGGGGGGGTGGCTCTGTACAAGGGTGTTGTGTAGCACTACCTACAGGGGGGGCTGTGTGGCATGACATACAGGGGGACTGTGTGGCATTACCTACAGGGGGTCTGTGTGGCACTACTTACAAGGGGGGCTATGTGACATTACCTACAGGGGGCTGTGGCAGTATCTACAGAGGGCAGTGTGAGGCAGAAGATTTACAAATGAAATTCATCCGTTTTTAAAATAGACAGGGAAAAAAAGGATGCAAAACGGGTCAAAATTGCCGTTAAAAATGGAAACACGGGCGGAACGGATACAAAACGACCGAGAAAGATGGACCAAAACGGACATTTTTACCGGCCAACACTTGGACCCCTCACCGCACCCTCCAATTATTTATTATGTTATTATGGGATATCAGAGGACATTACAGAGAGGAGGTATAAGAGGAAAGAACTACAACTCCCAGCATGTCCAGACTGTTATTATAGGATATCAGAGGACATTACAGGGAGGGGTTTAACAGGTGAGGACTACAATTCCCAGCATGTCCAGGCTGTTATGTGATATCAGAGGACATTACAGGGAGGAGTATAAGAGAGAACTACAACTCCCAGCATGTCCAGGCTGTTATTATGGGATATCGGAGAACATTACAGGGAAGTATGAGAGGACTACAACTCTCAGCATTCCCCTGGCTCCAGCTCTCGCATAATCGCTGACAACCTAAGGAAGAAAACACTGAATCCACCACTTCTCCAAACAAGCGCTCCAACACTCATATCACGTGATCGTTACTTCTCCATACTGCTCATGAACCCCGCCCCGCACGGGATCAACATCACAGGTCCTTCATCCCCCACGTCTCCACTGATAAGCTCCGCCCCTCCTACCCCGGTGACATGGTGGTGACGTAATCACAGGTTCTTTAGCCACAACCCATTATATTTTTCACTGCTTAGCTCCGATCACTCCTTCATCGGTCAGATGATCCTCATGGCCCCTCGTGTCAAATGATCATCATCGCCTTCATTCATCGCTCATCCTTTCCACTTCCAAGCTCCGCCCCCTGATGCAGCGGTCACGTGATATTGAAATTATCTCAAGTCCTCCATCCCCCACCTCTCTCCACTGATAAGCTCCGCTCCTCATGTCCTGGTCACATGGTGGTGATGTCATCACAGGTCCTTCAGCTATTGCCGCGTAAGAAGTAGAGAGCAGCGCTGGTCGGGTGATCTCTCTGTTATCAGTCACCCCTGTGTGAGCGTGTATACAGAGAGCTGTCAATCATTGAGCGACCCCGCCCACTGGACGCCTAAACCCAGAGAGCAGGGATTTAACCCCTTCAGTGCCGGCCTCTTTGGGGTAAGTTGTTATTTCTGGTCTTCGTAGTGGTCGAATGTTTTGTGGGATGAGTCGTATCTTGTAATGACATAATATTAGGTACACGTACCTCCCAACTTCCAAGTAGTGTAAAGAGGGACAACGTCTCACCCAGACCTCCCAACCGTCCCGAATCCGGCGGGACAGTCCCGGTTTTTGACTGCTGTCCCGCCGTCCAGGCGGTCTGAGCAATGTCCCGCCCTGCCCCGACTCTCCCTGTTGACAGCCACGCCCACCCGGAACGACGCTGCCTGCACAGCAGTCTGCTTGGAGCAAGGGAGCAGAGTGCAGCAGACACACTGAAGCGGAACGCTGGAGAGGAGAAGAACAAAGTCACAGGACAGGGGTGACTGGTGAGTACACAGATTAAACTATTTAGTGCCTGGGAACACTAGCATTCATAAAATAAATTACATTATTTTATGGTTTTAGAAAATCTTGTGTTTCCAGGCACATTCTTTTTGCAGCTCCCGCCCCCCTCCCCGTGCCCCTACCCCCTCTCTGGACTGCTGTAACTTCTGGCAGGAGGGAGAATAGTGGTAATAAAAAATACCCACACTTCTCCATTAAACATCTATCTAATCTATATGTCTGTCACATCTATCTATCTATCTATCTATCACATATTTATATCTATCTAGTGTCTATCTATCTCATCTATCTATCTATTTATCTCATGTCTATCTATCTATCTATCTATCTATCTATCTATCTATCTATCTATCTATCTATCTATCTATCTATCTAAAAAAATAGAATCCTGCAGCACAGGCTTAAATGAAAGGGCGTGCAAGCCTTAGGGAACGGATCACTGTCCCTATAGACAAAAAGCAGTAAATAGGCAGTAAATAGAACAGAAACGAAGCAGCTCACACGAGTGCTTCAGCGTCTTCGTTTTAGCGATTTGTGGGGGTCTCAGTGCTCGGACCCCCACCAATGCAAACTTCTGACATGTCACTATGACACGTCAGAAGTTTGTTAAACGTTTACCAAACACTTTAAGTATAAAAATGCCTAAATGGATGCTCCATATGGAGTTAAAAGGGTTATCCAGTCTCTAAAAATTCATGACCTATCCTCAGGATAGGCCATCAAAAGATGATGGGTCGGGGTCCGACTTCCGGGACCCCCTGCCGATCAGCATTTTTGAATGGGGTGCAGCACTCGTACGAGCGCTGCTTCCCCTTCGTTTTTTCTTGTTCACTGTGAATCTTCGACACAGATGTAGTGGCGATTCACAGTATTGCAGCCTTCTAACATTGAAGTGAATTGGGAGAACAGGCTGAAATACCTGTGAATCTCCGCTGCATCTGTGTCGGAGATTCACAGTGAGCAAGAAAAAACTAAGGGGAAGCAGTACTCGTACAAGCGCTGCACCCCCTTCAAAACAGCTGATCGGCGGGGGTCGCAGGAGTCGGACCCCGAGCCATTAGCTATTGATGGCCTATCCTGTGAATAGGCCATCAATTTTTAGGGATTGCAAAACCCCTTTAAAGGGGTTTTCCCACAACCACATGTATCCCCTATACACAGAATAGGGGATACATGTGTGTTCGCTGAGGGTCTGACCACTGGGGCTCCCAGCGATGAGATCGGGGGACCGAAATGCCCCCGAAGTGCTCCATGAGAATTTTTTATTTTTCAAATTACTAACTTTATTTTTATTTTTTTTGTTTTGCAGGTTCCGCTGGACCGTTTTAACTAGATCGTAGATTCGTTGTACTACTTCGATGATCTACGTATTTTTTTTATGTGGGGAAGTTCTTATTGCAATAAAAAAATATTTTCTTATGTGTCTGTGTTTTCTTTAATACTTTAATAGCGCCTTAGTAATGGCAGCAGTCTGATTGACAACGTCCATTACTAAGGTGGGGCTTAATGTTTGCTAGTAAAATGGCTGCAACTAACCCCCCATTATTACCCCTGTACCCACCGCCACCAGGGGTGCTGGGAAGAGCCGGGTTGCGATCCAGTACCAGACCAATTGTAGTGATGGTCGGGCACTGGGCAGCAGCAGGCTGGTATTATGTGGCTAGAAAGGGCAAACAAACTTGGCCTTTCCCACCCTTGTAATGTTAGGCTGCTGCTGTGTTGTATCTGGCTGGTTATGGAAAATGGGGGGGACCCCACGTCGATTTAAAAAAAAAAGAAAACGACATTGCTTTCCCCCCATTTTCCTAACGAGCCAGATTCAACAAAGCAGCAGCAGGCTAGCATTACCAGGGTGGGAAGGGCCACAGTTTCTGGCCTTTCCCAGCCTAATAATGTCAGCCTGCGGCCGCCCCAGTGTCCGGCCATCACTACAGATGGTCGGGTACTGGATCGTACTCGGTTCTTCCCGACACCCCTGGTGGTGGTGGGCACCAGGGTAATAATGGGGGGTTAGTTGCACTAAGCCCCACCTTAGTAATGGACGCAGTCAATCAGACATCTGCCATTACCAAGGCGCTAATAAAGGATTAAAAAAAACACAGACACATAAGAAAATTATATTTTTTATTGAAATAAGAACTCCCCCACACAACCCTCTTTGTCCATTTTATTTTTAAAAAAACGTAGATCATCGCAGTAGTCCAACGAATCTACGAGGTAGTCCAAACGGTCCAGCGGAACCTGCAAAACAAAATAATAAGGTTCGTAATATGAAGAATAAAAATACTTCTCCTCACCTCTAGCGACTTCTTTCTTCTTCCCTTCGCTGCGATATATACTAGACGTCAATGAAAAATAATTCCCCTTCATGTAACTCTGCCACCTGTCAGCTGAAAAGTCATCCACCACAGGGAAAAATGTTTCCCCACTATGTCTGATTCCTCAGTGTTTCTTTGTGGTACTCCGCCATGGGCAAACATTTTTCCCTCTGGCAGATGATTTTTCCATTGACAGGTAGCAAAGTTATACAACAGGAAAAACAATTCCCCATCATGTAACTCTGCTACCTGTCAACTGAAAAGTCATCCACCACAGGGTCTTCCTCTTGACTTTCATTGTTGTCAGCCTTTTGGTTTGTCCTGCTGCTGCCGCCGTGATGAGCAAATGTTATACCCGAGTTAGGAAAAGTAACACAAAGACGATATAACCAGATCCATAATATCTGTGATATCCAGACAGTCTAGAGATCCGCAGTGAGAATGTGCGCGCGTTATTTGAAGAAGGATCTGGCCGTGATTTGATGGGCTTATGCCGGATATTGGGCGTGGTTAGGGGGCGTGGCTTAAAATGTCCCTCTTTTCTGAATACAAAAGTTGGGAGGTATGGTCTCACCTCTAATACCGCCCAATCTCCGCCCATACACGCCTGTTCAGCCCACACAGTATAATACCACCATAGCTGCCCCCATACAGTATAATGCCCCTATAGATTTCTCCATACAGTATAATGCCCCCATAGCTACCCTCATAGAGTAAAATACCCCATAGCTGCCCCCATACAGTATAATGTCCCCATAGCTGCCCACATATAGTATAATGCCCCATAGCTGCCCTCATACAGTATAATGCCCCCATACAGTATAATGCTCCCATAGCTGCCCCATACAGTATAATGTCCATATATATTTCCCCATTGGGACTCCCTCTAGGGGCGGAATCCCGGCCAGAGTATCGGTCACGCTGTGGCTGGGGATTCCGCTCCAGGCGGAGTCACTGTGCATATATAGACTGTGACGTTAAGGACTTCCCTGGGCTCAGTGCTTAAAGTGGCGCTGTGCCCGGGGAGTCCTCTGTACTAATGCTGAAGTAGGGAGCTGACGGTTCTCTGCTTCAGCATTGGGTTCAACTGTATCTGCGTCCTGAGTCCGGGATATACCATCGGCCGCCCGGGACAGCGGGACACCTCCCAAAATACGTGACTGTCCCACTGAATCCGGAACAGTTGGGGGCTATGGGTACATACAACTTATTCATTAACTTTTAGGCCCAGTTAACACGTTGCGTAAATACTGCAGATTTTTGGCAAACAGAAGTTGTTGCGGAAAATCCGCAGCAAACACAGTAGCAGCAAAGTGGATGAGATAAAACAAATCTCATCCACACTCTGCGTACATACTAGCAGGAAAAACACGTAGAAATTTACATGCAGTGCGGAATTTTATTCCGCAGCATGTCAATTGTATTTGCGTAAGCGATGCTTATTTGTTGCAGGTTTTCCCCATTGAATTCAATGGGGAGGTAAAGCCCGCAACAAGTAGCAGTTGTTGCATTTTTTGCGGCGGGTTCAACAAAAACTTATACTTACCCAGGAGTCTGTGTTTTTTCCCCCAGGCCGGCCTCCAGGAATGACGTTTCATCCCATGTGACCGCTGCAGCCAATCACAGGCTGTAGTGACGGTCACATGAGATGAAACGTCATCCCTAGAGGCCGGCCTAGATTGCATCAGAGGGCCGGCCTCCTGGGAAGACGTTTCATCCCCTGTGACCGCCGCTCCAGCCAATCACAGGCTATACAAAAATACAACAATGCTGATACTCACCTCTCTGAGTGTTACCATAGCAAAACTTCCCTGCTCTTCCAGCTGCTCTGTCTCCAGGGGACCCCTATAATGACATGTGACCTCTCCAGCCTGTGATTGGCTGCAGGGGTCACATGACGCCTTCTTTTTTTATATACGTGTAACCTGCAGCGTTGCTGTGAACACACGGTGTAGCTGCAGCAGATTCTGGGAGCAATGGCGTTTGTTGCAGAACTTGACTTTCCCATTAAATTTAATGGGGAATTTCTGCAACAAATGTGCCACGAATCCACAGTATAAATCTGATATCCTGCGTGTTTATAATCTGCACCGCAGGTTAACCTCTTAACGACCAGGACATTTTCTGTTTTTGTTTTTCCCTCTCCGTCTTCTCAGAGCTATAACTTTTTTGTTTTTCTGTTAATGCCGCAGTGTGAAGGATTATTTTTTGCGGGACGAGATGTAGATTTTCAAGACTTCATATAAAGTATCACATAATGTCACTGCAACTGAAAAACACTTCTTTGTGGGTTGAAAAGGGGAAAAAATCTGTAATTCCTATCTTGTTTTTTCGTGGTAAAAACTTCATGATAACTTTTATTCTGTGGGTCAATACGATTACAGCAATACCAAATTTATATAGTTTTTCATGATGTGTGACATTTACAAAGAAAAGGCGAATTGTTAAAAACAAATTGTTTTGTGTTGCCAAATTATTAGAGCCAGAACTTTTTTATTTTTCCATCGATTGACCGGAGTGAGGGCTTGTTTTTGATCACTTTGTATAAAAAAAATTTTTTTTTTATGGTGTTTCATTTTTGTAGATGACTAAAAACTTTACCTAAAAACCACGTCTTGTGAGATGACAGCAATGTCTCCCCAGTATCCGCCATGTATCAGCTTGTCAGGAGTCAGGTCTTCATTGTCTGGGGGGAAATGTCTTCGATTTACTCTTCTCACCTGAGAGATATGCCATAAATGTCTGATATATGGGGGTCCCACCTCTATGTGAAGAACGGGGGTTCCCCGACCCACCTGGTGAGGTGATGACTGCATCCAGGTGGAGAATGAATGGAGGGGTGACCACTCGTGTGCATGACTCTCTCCATTCACTTGTATAGGAGTTCCAGAAACAGCCGAGCACGGCCAGAGGTGGAGCCGCATCTAGCAGACATTTCTGGAATATCCTGGGGAGAAATGTCCATGTTGGTGACAGCTCTGAGAAGATGTTTCTCTCAATGCTCAATAAGTGAGGTTCTGTATTTCATACATGATGTTGTCACGATTTCCATCTTCTCCTTTCTTCATAAAGACGTCAGCAGCACTAGATCCTCCAGTTTTCTTATCTTCTCCTGCACAACGTTACTTCTCCTGAATGACACCGAAAAAGGCCATACTTACAAATGGACACAGCCAGGTCTGAAACGCTGAAGAAGGCGAGTGAGCAGGTGCTTTAAATAATAATAGCCACTCCCACTAGTCTTGAGGGGAGTGGTATGTGGTGCATGGGATGTGTAGTAAGAAATAATAAATGAATAGTGTATGTGCAAGTGTAATAATGTGAGTGAAATATAGGGGGCAGTAATGAGTGAAGTGCCTAAAAAATACATGAATAATGGGATGCAAGTGTGTGAAACATGGAGGAATAGTGTGTAAGTCATGAGGCGCAACGTGACTAGCCAGGTAGAAGCCTATTTGTGACGCCTTGATAATTCATAGAGCGGGCTACCCTGCTTGCTAGGCCAAACAACAACACACCATGCTCTCCCAGCATCAAAGACCTGGCTGTGTCCAAAAGAAGCGAATATAAGTAATAATGAAAAATACCTGGGGTATTAGTGATCATTTTGGCCAAAAGGACGCAAGCTCGCAATCCACGACAAGGATCCCCAGACTTGCGAGTCCCTAACTGGAGCGAAAAGTCTCCTGAATGACCCACCAAGGATAGACAAGGACAGGAATGAGATGAGCAGAAGAATATTAAACTTCACCTTGGAGATCATCTACCTGTTGAGTGGAGAGGTAAACTTTTCTACATTATAGAAAAAGTCACACATAGGGAAGGGACAATACATAATAGGAAGAATCCAGTGTCCTGTATAACAGTGTCTAGACCTTCCAAGTGATGTCAAGAAGCCAATAGCAGAAAAGCTGAGGATCAGCCACCAATATGGTCAGTTATGTATCATGTCACCAATGCAGCAATAGTAATGTTGTAGATCAATGAGAATAACAAGGAACCAGGAGGACCAGGATGACATCCATATAGAAACCTAGAAGATGACGGCAGGAGGAGAGCACATGGTCCATCTAGCCCCCCCCCCCCAATATTATTTTCCTTTTTAGTTTTGGCCTCGTTCTATTTCCTCAATGTCTTTTTGTAGGTGAGGTCTCCAGTATTACAGATGTGGGGGTCACTAGAGGTCTATACAGCAGGGTCACAATCTCCCTCTTTCTTCTGAGGGGGGAATACTGTGTTCAGTTCTCTAAGTGTCTCACTCCATACACAGGAGTACACAATAGTGAAGAAGACATCGGGTGACTGTACGACTCCCATCATCCTTGAGTCAGGAGGATAGAGCGGTAGTCAGAGCCCCATCACAGAGCCTCCCCCTCACTCCCGGATACATGAGAAGAAGATCTTAGATCTGATCTAGAAGATGACGGAGCTGCTGACTGGAGAGGTGACACTGCTGGGAAATTATAGAGTAACAGCACTGGAGGTGTCTGGGTGATGACTGTATCATTGTGTGTGTCAGGTTCCTATAAGGTGTCAGGATGTCACTGTCTATTTCTCCAAGGAGGAGTGGGAGTATCTAGAAGGACACAAGGATCTGTACCAGGAGGTTATGATGGAAAACTACCGACCGCGCACATCACAAGGTAAGAAGAGACAGATATATATTGACATTACTGTGGGCACAGGCTGGACTGGCGGCCATGTTGAAGCCTTAATACCATCATGTGAAGTACATACACAGGTGTGTGTACAATGACATGTAATGTAGGAGCTCCACAATTTCACCTCCTTTTACATCACATTACATCCCTACGTTTTGTGCTGCCGGCTTCTCATAACTCTGCATTACATTGTACAGTCTTGGCGGTCGATACGGGAGCCATGGAGATGGGCAGGCCGCTATGCCTCCTAATCCAGAGTTATGAGCAGCCGGCTGCGTGGACTATGGGCAACCGTGCTGTAGTTAGAAGTAAACATGGTAATACAAGTCATTTAGAAAGACAATCATTGGCACACTCCTGCACTATAATAGTTTTTCTATGTAATGTCAGTATAACCAGAGGTACTCTTTAATATTACACATTATGGGTCCTAGAATCTGGTGATGGGACGTTGATCCAGGGATTTATTATGATTTCCAGATTTTGAGTTTTTCCCTTAATGAGACAATGGTCATCCACCTCATGGGGGGGGGGGGGGGTTTGCTTTCCTCTGGATCATCACGGTAGGATTATAGGTTTGACTTGAGGAACTTGTGTCTTTTTTTCAACCTTATTAACAATGTAACACACAATGTATGGAGAAAAATTTACCAGTAATATAAAGTACAATGTGTTCTGAAAAAAAAAAATCTCAGAATGACTTGGGTAATTAAAAGCTTATTCCCACTTATGGTACAACCACACACGGCATAAACACTGCAGAACTTCCCACCGGATTTTTTGTGTGGAAATTCTGCAGGATTTTTACAAGAGAAATTGACATGTTGTAGATTGAGAATCTGCACCGCACTACTTGTCTGAAAATTTTCCTCAATGAAATCTGTTGCAAAAGATCTGCAGCTAATCCGCCCCTAGTGCACATACCGTCAAAGTGACACGTCAAATTTGGGAAATGGTTCTCTTATAAATAGGTCAAAACTGGCTGCGGCGGTAACTCATTAAAGCCAAAAATAGTCTGGTCCTTAAAGACTATGTACACCTTTCTAGGCAAGTTTTTCTCTTTTTTTTTAAATTTTTTATTAAATATTACTTTTAGGTGATTTCAAATGTTTTTGACTTTGAAATTTATTTTTTTGTTTTCAGGATACAGCTGTTATCTGTAAGTGTAGTGAACAGACGACTCGGCTGAGAGCGGGTCCCGTGTCTCTAATACACAGGATCACAATAATATCGATCACATCTAAGGTGATGAACATGGATACACAGGACCTGATCTAAGCCAAGTCTACTCTACTTAGGCCAGATTCACATGGGCGCTGCCGCATCTCCGAGGTGCATCTGTGCACTGCGCTGCGGGATGCGATATCACGCATCCCCCATAGACTAGAGTCTATAGACATGTCCTATTTTCTCACGGACCCTTCACACTGTCCGTTCAAACAACGGCCATGTGAACGGCCACATTGAATTATATAGGTCCGTTTAACACGTTCGTGAGAATAAGGACTTAAGGATTCGGCTGATAAAGAATGATCCAGCTTCTGTATATAGAGTAGACATAACCGCTGTATTGTAAAAATGGAAAAAAAAAAATCATTAAAGTCAATAAAAAAAAGTGTTTAATCATCTAAAACCAATATACATATTAATAAAAAATAATTGAAAGAAAATATTGTCTATAAAGGTGTACATAGCCTCTTAGACCCTAATAAGCAAGTGACATCCTGACAGTTTTTTGGTTGGCAGGGGACGCTTAAAATAGAGGCGTCATGTGTCTCTCCATTTTCTAGTGTAGCTGCGTCCACAGAACGCAGATACAGTTAAATACTATGGCGGAGCAGGGAGCCATCGGTACTCTGCCATTCGCTGTGGTAAGCTACAGTCTACTTTAGGCCTGTGGCTTACAAGGTGCATGAATATCGACACAGCCATTAAGGACCTCCACCTTTTAATTTCAGCTGTGATAAATAAACATAGAAGTTTCTGATATATAGACAGATATACAGTAGTCATGTATTCAGTCACTGTGTGTTTCCTACAGATGGATCCAGTAGGAGAAATTCACCAGAGAGATGTCCCAGTCCTCTGTATTCCCAGGACTGTCCACTGGAAAATAACAAAGACCCAGAGAATCATCAGGTAGATGAAGCTGAGTCCTATACCAAATCTATGTAGGGGTGTGTGGAGATTTTTGGTTCTGCAGTCATAGATGTGGTCATAGATTTTTGTGGTTTCTTATATTGATCTGTTACATTCTTTGCACTCTCTGCTGTATTGTACTGAATTGTTACATATGTAAAATCAGGGGGAAGATCTGACTAATAATAAAGCGGAGGATGAGGCAGAAGAGTGGGTGACGGGCGATCAACCGTGTAAGTGAAGGAGGAAATTCCAGAAGGTGTCACCACAGGTAACTAATAATCAATTTAGTAATTGAATTGGGAGGTTTGTTAAGGTGAGGGGGGGGGGGGGGCACCAGGAGCTTGTAAAAATGACAATATACTGCGCTAAGTTAGTATTGGAGTGTATTGAACCAGTGATCTGACGATCGCTGGTTCAAATCCCTAGAGAGATTAATAAAAAGTGTTCAAAATAGTTAAATAAAGTGTTCAATAGTGTACAAAAAGAAAAAAAATAGTAAAAGTTCCAAAAACAAAACCTTTTCCCAATTTCACTCTAAAGTAATGTAAAAAATTAAACAAAATTGGTAATGCCACATCCATAAACGTCAGAGCTATAACAATGTAGCATCATTTAATTTGCATGGTGAACTATAAAAACAAAAGAATGACAAAGCCAGAATCCTTGTTTTTTGGTCATTTTAGCGCTAAAAAATTATTTAGTAACCAAAACGTTTTATGTACGAATAAAAACGATAGCTCACCCTGCAAAACAATAACCCCTTACATTGCTCAATTGACGACAAAATAATAAAGTTATGGCTTCAGAATATGTTAACGTTTCAGAAAAAGTTTAAAGTTTCAGAATCTGGCAACGCAAAAAGTTTGGCATCGCCAAAGTCGGCTTGACCAGAAGAATAAAGTTAAGTTGTCCTTTTTCCGCACTGTGAAAGACGTAAAAAAAAAACCCTCAAAAAAATGGAGGAATCACATTTTTTTCAAATTCCACCCGCCAAAGAATTGTTTTTTTTTTATATGGTGTTTAAAATAGTGCCCATAGAAACTCCGCTTGTGAGTCTACTCCATACTTTCCCTTCAGACTTCCGTCATACATATACGACAGATAATGGGAAGGGGTTAACATTGCCTGTGAATTTTATGGCATCACATGACACAACTATAAAGTTCCTCACCGGCACAAATGAAAATGTTAAACTGATTAACATTTAATAAATAGCTATGGGAAACAAAACATATAAATTAATAATTTTTATCACATAAGACAGTGATCAGTGGAAAACATACATATACTTGTATTCCCACACCCACATCTAACTATACAATAAATATCACATAAGACAGTGAGCAGTAGAGAACATACATATACTTGTATTCCTGTACTCACATCTAACTCTACAATACATATCACATAAGGCAGTGATCAGTAGAGCACATACACATACTTGTATTCCTGTACTCAAAACTAACTATACAATAAATATCACATAAGACAGTGATCAGTAGAGAACATACACATACTTGTATTCCTGTACGCACATCTAACTATACAATAAATATTACATAAGACAGTGAACAGTAAAGAACATACACATATTTGTATTCCTGTACTCATATCTAACTATACAATAAATATCACATAAGACAGTGATTAGTAGAGAACATACACATACTTCTATTCCTGTATGCACATCTAACTATACAATACATATCACATAATACAGTGATTAGTAGAGAACATACACATACTTGTATTCCTGTACGCACATCTAACTATACAATAAATATCACATAAGACAGTGATTAGTAGAGAACATACACATACTTGTATTCCTGTACGCACATCTAACTATACAATACATATCACATAAGACAGGGATCAGTAGAGAACATGCACCATGCACATACTTGTATTCCTGTACTTAAAACGAACTATACAATAAATATCACATAAGGCAATGAACAGTAGGGAACATACACATACTTATATTCATGTACTCATATCTAACTATACAATAAATATCACATAAGACAGGGATCAGTAGAGAACATGCACATACTTGTATTCCCGTACTCATATCTAACTATACAATTAAGTTATTGTATCAATGTTAAATGCAATCTCTAAAAGGCCTTTAACCTTAAATGACAAAGCTTGTTTGGACCCTAATGACCAAGACAGATTTTTCAAATCTGGTATGTCTGACTTTATCAGAGAATAACTCTGAAATAGTTTTGCATATCCAAGTAATTGTGAAATAGTTTTTTCGTCACATGTACTTTTATTTAGGTGGTAAAAGTAGACTGATTTGTGTAAATTAAAAAAAAAACATTACATTTTGTAAAAATAATATTTTTTCCCTATTTTGAACTGCAATGTCACATGTACAATCTGTACACATTTATTTTATTAAATATATTTCCATTTTTTATTTTGAGCAATTTAGGAGACTTACAAATGTAGTAATAATTTTATAAATTTTTAAGTACATTAAAGGGTAACTAAACATTCAACAAACTTCTGACATGTCATAGTGACATGTCAGAAGTTTTGATTGGTGGGCGTCCAAGCACTGAGACCCCACCAATCGCTAAAACGAAGTGGCAGAAGCGCTTGTCTTAGCGTTGAGCTGCTTCATTTTTTTTCGTTTTTTGCGGAAAGCCGATGTAGTGGTGTACTGTCTCATAGACTTTCTATTGAGCCCGTATACCGTTACAACGATTTCCGGAAAAAGGCGTACAGAAAAAAAGCGGCTCAGACGAGCGCTTCTGCCGCTTCAATTTATTGATTGGTGGGGGTCTCTGTTCGGATCCCCACCAATCAAAACTTCTGACATGTCCCTATGACATGTCAGAAGTTTGTTGAATGTTTAGTTACTGTTAAAGGTCACCCACTATTACTACCTCCTTTATAATCAGGGTCACTAGGGTTATGCCTAGTTCCCCTACTTTTCCTTTATACTAACGTAGCTCTAATTGTTTTGCTGCTACTTAAGGGAATAAGACCGTGCAGTAAATAAAGGGTAATATTTATTAACATACATTAATCACACTTACATATAAAATACACCAAACTCAGAACACAGTAACCGATCACAGTATAGTATCAGTATACCCCAATACATATAACAAGTTAATATATACTGAGTATGCTCACCTATATGTTGTACAGTATAAACACAGTATCACAATCCTGATTTATACCACCAACCACTTACCTAAACATACAGTGCATTCACTCATGCTTGCTTCTGTCAGACCCCCCCCCCCAACCTGGCTCTAACTAAAATACATAGAAGTTGCGTTACAATACAATACACATGCTCACTGTTTCTGTCCCACTCCCTCCAATCTCAAACTGTCCCTGTGCACTAAAGGGTTAACACGGGATAAGGAGGATAAAGCGTTAACAAGGGGAATGGGCTGCTGTGTACCAGGGGATAGCAGGTAAATAGTGGGAAAGGGTTAAACAGGTACCAGGGGTTGTACAGGTACCAGGGACAGGCAGGTGGGAAAGGGTTGACCAGGGAAGTGTTGTGTTAGGGGGGAGAAGTAAGGGTAAAGTGTGTAGGGGGAGAGGTTTACGTGTAGCTGCTGCTACACGTGGATACTTAGCGGTTCATGTGGTCCAAAGTTGGTGGGTCTTGAGGGAGGCATGAACAAGAGGGCAAATTGTGGGACAGTTTGTCCTTTTAAACTCTCCCGTGCACATCTGTGTGACATCACATGCTCATGCACGTGCAAGGGGGTGGGATGGGTTTATGGCTCCCCCCATGGAATCTCATTACCCGGCGAGGGGGCGGGGCGAGCAGTGGGAATGTGTGCACTGTCTTCTCCCCGGAGGCTGGAGATACACCTCTCTGGAGGGACAAATATATATATCTACACTCATATGTACATAGATATAAATATATAAAACACTTTACAGTTACCTTTTAAGTTTTCCTGCACAAAGCCAAGTTTTCAGATGCTCATTGGTGTCAGAATGATGGAAACCCCCATAATTGACCCAATTTTGAAAACTACACTAGTTTACAACACTTAGTGGGGCTCTCTAACCCCGCACCACTAACACCTGCACCACTAGCCCCTGCACCTAGGGATTCTACTGTGATGACTAGTTTCACCACCATAGGGTTATGGGGTCCAGAGGTAGAAGTAGAACTTGAGTCTTCACTATCTGAAAGAAGTTCTACCTGTGAAGCATAGCAAGGTGTACGCTTGCTCCACAGTAAACATTCTCTGAGCCATTATTATTAGAAAAATATTTAAACTTAAAATAAAAAAATGAACCTGCTTAACACCAACAGTTTGATGAACTATAATCATCGGGTCGGGGGGGGGGGGGGGTGATTGGTATCCGTTGGGAAAGTTTTCTGGCCTAATTTTCACTACTTCTCTCTTCTGTCACAAAATATATTCTGTGAGAGGAGAGAGAGCTTATTTTTAAAACCGCCACTGTATTTTAGCCGTAATCGCCGTTTTTCGGTGAATAATGGCGATCACTTGACAGGGGACTGGACTAAACAGTCTTTAGTCAGTACTCCGAGGCCTCAGCTTTCTCTCGTAGTTGAGTACATGGAGTTAAAGCACCACCCGGGGGAGCTAGTTTATACCAAATTTCTGCTGAGAAAAGGCGACCCTTTGACATAAGTACACTTAATGGCCGCTGTATTAACACGTATGGGTGGTCATTAAGGGGTTAAATATCTACGTAGTTAAGGGCTTATTCACACGAATGTGGGGAAACTTGAAAAACTGCAGTTTTTCACGTCCGAATATCACTTGTGTGGGACCCGTTTTCACGGATCCCCATAGACCTGAGTCTATGGAGGAATCGGTGAAAATGGAAGAAAATAGGACATGTTTTATTCTATAACGGACCCTTCACACGGTCCGTTGAAACAATGGCCGTGTTATCGGCCCCATTGAAATACATGTGTCCATTTGACGACCGTTAAATAATCGTTTCACCTGTAAATATCACAATCGTATCAAAAACCGCAAATAAACTTCAGAACATCAGAAAATGATGTATTCATTAAACCATGTTTTTAGATAAACATATATTTTTTTAACCCCTTCCCGACATTTGTTGTAACTGTATGTCATGAACAGCAAGGTGTTGTCGCATTTTGCTTTACAGTTATGACAAGCTGATGGCGCTGGTGTCAGCTATATGTTACAGAGGACACCCTTCTGTAACGGCACGGACCGGTGCTAGCTTCGATCCCTGACAATAACCCATTTACCGCATCGAAAAAATGCATGTGTTCTTACTGCAAATATGAAAATTTCAGCTAATTGTGGTAAAAACGCACAGTGTAAATACACCCTAAGGCCTCATTTATACGAGCGTGTGTGTTTTGCGCGAGAAAAAAACGCTGCGTATTGCGCGCATTGGCATTGCGTTTGCACTGCGTATACGCAGCGTTGTTGCGTTTTAAACGCGCGCACGACCAGCGTTTGCAACGCGCGTAAAAAACGCAGAGGGGATTAATGCGAGGCCAGCCTACAAATAGGCCAGCTGGCCCAACCCCTGCTTGCTGGGAAAAGCCGGTTTTGCACCTTAATTTCCGCCTCTGCTGAAACCCCAGTGTGTGTTTCTCCATTGAAGTTGTAATTGGCTTTGCACGGCACACTTATGCCTTCTCAGTCGCTGGCACATGTGCTTCTTGCCTGGAAGATCTTGCGTAGTTTTGGGGAGCGTCGACCCATACTGCAGCACCATACGCGTGGAAGATGTCGCATTTGGGTTCATCCACTTGTGGCCCAACGTACGACGAAAGGCCATTTCCATAGCCTGTATGAGGACTTACGACGGCATCCTGAAAAATTTAGAGCGTTCTGCCGCATGTCTGTAGGCACATTTGACCTTCTGCTTGAGCAGATTCGCTCTGGTATCACCTACAAGAATACCAACATGAGACGCTGCATTTCGCCAGAGGAATGTCTGCTTGTGACCTTGAGGTATGTGTGCAGTTGCTATTACTTAGTCAATGACGCTGTCTGTTTTACCAGCCCCCCCCCCCCCTAACATGTGTTGTGGCTTTCTATTTCTTTCTCCTTGATTTCTAGATTTCTGGCCACAGGCAATAGTTATCATTCGTTACATTTTGAATTTCTTTTGGGAGTGACCACCATTTTGTTCATTGTCACATCCACCTGTGTCGTGTTGTGGCAGAGGTTAAAGACCACGGTCATGCCTCAGCCCACGACAGAACAGTGGCTAAGAATTTCAGAGGGATTTCTTAGAGCAAGTGAATTTCCAAATTGCATTGGTGCCCTAAACGGCAAACACATTCGTGTGAGAAAGCCTCCACGCAGTGGCTCGCAATACTATAACTACAAGCAGTTTTTTTCGATGGTATTGTTGGCCTTGGCGGACACAAATTATTGTTTCACTATTGTTGACATCGGCTTGTATGGAAGCTCGGCAGATGCCCGCATATTCCGTTCATCAAGAATGCGGAAGCGACTTGTGAATAATCGACTGGCGGTGCCGGAACCTTCCATCCTCCCTGGCTCCAGCGGACCCCCAATCCCGTATGTCATCGTGGCGGATGAGGAGTTTGCCCTGACAAGGCAAGTCATGCGTCCTTTTGCAAGAAGGGGCTTGGATGACCGTCGGCGCATGTTCAATCTCTGCCTAGGCCGAGCTCGTCGATGTGTGGAATGTGCCTTTGGCATTATGTCGAACAGGTGGCGTGTCTTTCTGACGACAATGCAATTGTCCATGCAGAATGTGACACGTGTTATACAAGCGTGTGTCGTTCTGCATAATTTCTGCCGCATTCATGATGCTACCTTTGATGCAGAATATATCCTAACACATGCAGGCACCAGCCACACTGTCCCGGTTATTCCTCTCGGCCGATCTCTCTCATCCGGCCTTCGAGTGCGGGATACTTTGGCGGCATATTTCGCGTGCCCATCAGGAGCCGCACCGTGGGGGCGTTATGACCTTTGAAGGGTTGTCTGTTGTTTGGAGGCTTCACTACAAACGTCACATGTGGCCAGGGTTTTTGTTCAGTTTTTTGGGTTCGTGTTGGGTTAGGGACTCGCAAAACATGAGGACCCTTGACGCGGGTTGCGAGCTTACATCTGTCGGGGTTTGATCAGGACATTTGACATTTGGCAACATGCTTTCTGGAGATAGAATGATGGTCGGCAAGTCCAATTGCAAGTGTACTTAGTGTGCTTCGGGTCCCATGACAGCACCCAAACGTTCTCACCTTTTGCAAACAATGTCAAACCACAATAGATGAAATAAAACCTCATAACACTTGTGCATGCATTGGGGCCAAAGGCCAGAAGTGTGTGAGGGTATAGACAAAAGAAATGTGGGGCAAAGATTGTGTTGAGGGGTGTGAAATAAAAACAACACGCAATCGAAACAATGAACATCCATGTTTTTTATGTGTTCGTATTTCACACTACAGAAACATGGTGTGGACAGTAAAATAAACAAACACATTGTATAATAAAAAGAACACCAACATGGTGTAACCAACATTAGAGGACGAGTTGCCATCCCGTAAAACAAATTGGCCGGCCAACTATCAGGACACCAACACACTCACAGGTGTTGGTAGTGGTGGCCCAGGGAGGAATACGCGGGCATTTCAGCACCACTATGCTGGACCTGGAGCTGCGGAGGTTGTTCCTCGCCAGCATAGTGGTGCTGATGTTGTCCGTGGTACGTTGGGGCAGGGAAGTGGGGAGCCATAGGGCGCATATAGGGGTGCGGCCGTGCCATCTGGGTGGCTTGATGGTATGTTGCCGGCAATTGGGGCGTGGTGGCCGGCATGTCAAATCCGCGCCACTGCTCTATAGCCGTGAAGCAGTGGTTTGGATTGTGGGGGAGTGTGAAGGCGTCGATCAAGGTTATGATCAACGCTTGTAGCCGGGCCATGCGATCCATAGGGACCAGGCGGAGTAGGGGAACTATGCTGCGGCCAAAGAAGTCGTTGCCATCCTCATCCGTGGCTCGGCTCGGCTCAGAAATTCCAGCACCCGGCTATCAACTTGGACACCGGCGGAGGGCTGTGGAGCACGGCGCCGGCGAGTTGTGGTACGCAGGGGGCGCTCCTCAGCCGGAGAGGCGACGGCCCGTGCAGACTGGACAGGGGCGGGGTCCAGGGGTGTCGGCTCCGGGCTAAGGGGCAGGACATGGGCAGCAGGAGGTTGCGGCAGAGACTCGCCGATGTCCGTGTCCTCAGCTGTGTCCTCCAAATTGTCGGTGGTTCTATAATGGGAAAACTGCGTTAGAACAGAATATAGAACAATGCCCACAACAACACGATGGCAAACAGGACATGGGCGAACACACATTAGACACATGCAAAAGCACAATCTCTTACGTGCGCATCTCCATAATGTCCTTCAAGAACATCAATTGTTTGCTATACATGTAGGGGCGCTTACGCGAGCCCCCATCTCCGCTGCGTCCCTTTTCCCCCATTTCTCTCCTGAATTGGTCATGGCAGCTCCGCCACCGTGTTTTTATATCTTGGACTGTTGGAGGAAAAACAAATATAACGCCATAAGAACTCTGCCCTCTCACTAAAATGAAGGGCCCTACCCTGCCAATGACATGGTACACGGTGATGCGCTTGCTCCACAAAAGGTCATTGGGCAATTGCGCGGAAGACACATCCAGGGCCACAGTTCTTCAATAGGGATGACATTGCATTGCAGGAAAAAACATGGTACTCACCCAACCGACTGCGGTCCCGGGTTCGCCAACTCTCCCATTCCTCTCCAAAAAGCTCCTTTGCTACCTCCTTCCAGGCGTCCTCCTTGACCGTGCGGTCGTGGTACGCCTCCGCAAGTGTTCCAAATAGCCCCATGGCCCTGGACCAGGGTGATGAGGCGCTCTACGTCAATCCCACGCGGCATGGCAGCAAATCTCAGTGGAGTGTAATTTCTCAGACAACAGGCTTGCCCACTCGCAGTGAAAACGCAAGCACTTCCTGGTTTTTGTTTGCTTTGTCCAGCTTTATAAACTCTTTTGCATGGACAGAACAAGTGATGCGTGAAATTCGCGCATGCAACGCAGGAGCATCCGTGTGCCATGCGTGGTTTTCACGCACCCATTGACTTCAATGGGTGCGTGATGCGCGAGAAACGCACGATTTTAGAACATGTCGTGAGTTTTACGCAACGCACTCGCGCTGCGCAAAAAACACGTACTGTCTGCACTGTCCCATAGAGTAATATAGGTGCGTACGTCACGCGTGAAAAGCACGCGCGTATATTACGCTCGTGTAAATGAGGCCTAAGACTAACCTTTCTACAGCTATAGGTAGTGCAATGTATTAGAATCGCATTTAGAAGATCAGGCCTTCAAGCCCTATAGTGGGACTACAAAACTAAAAAAAAATAAATCATAAAATAACAAAAAATCCTTTTTTCCCTTATCCAGTCCTTTATTATTGGGAAAAAATAAACTACACATAATTGGTATTGTCGCATCTGTAAGAACCTGAACTATAAAAATATTATGTTATTTATCCCGCTCGGTAAATGCTATGAAAAAAAATGCAGTTTTTTTTGGTCATCTTGCCTTCCAAAAATTGGAATAAAAAGTAATCAACAAGTCACCTGTACCTCTCATACAGCTCCTTCAACGGAAAAATGAAAATGTTATGGTTCTCAGAATATGTAATAAGTCCATTACCCCGCTAATTTACGTGGTGTAAACAGTTTTACAAAAATAAGCTTTTTGTTAATCAGTTCCCGACAGCTCACAGTCGGAAACCATTGGCGCTTGCTGGGCTCTGTGCATCGTCGACGTAAATTCACGGTGGGTGTTAGCAGAGCGATCGTGTGTCTGAGTGCCACTGACACCCGAATCGCGCTGTTGACACCTGCTTCTGGTAACAGACATGATCGGGACCTGATTGGTTCAGGTCCCAATCATGTGATGGTCATGGTAACCAATCATGGCTATCGCATGGAAAGTTTGTTGTAGCAACAAACTTTCCCGGGGATTGATCGCGGGTGTTGCCGATTGTTGTCATGGCAACCGGAGGTCATGCAATGGCCTTTGGGTCTACCATGTACGGAAGCCTATGAGGACCAGCCAGAGGCTGGTCCTGATAGGCATCCTGTCAGAGTGACTGTCAGAATCAAACTAACCGTTATAATACATTACACTACTTTTGGTAGTGCAATGTGTTCTAGCAGCAATCAGTGCTGCAGGTCCTCAAGTCCCCTAGTGGGACAAAAAAAAAGTAATAAAAATGTTTTATAAAAGTTGGTGCTTGTCCACACGCAACAGAATTGCTGCACAAAATTTCTGTAGCAGACTTTCCGCTGCAGCAAAAATGCACAATTTCCTGCGTTTTCTTTTTACTGCAGAAAATGGTGCGTATTTTGCTGCGTTTTTCTCAATGCTGGGAGATGGTGACATCTCCTCTGAAACACGAAGCAATTCCGTCCCCTTTCCGCAGCAGGAATTGACATGCTACGGCACGAAAAATACGCACCGCAGGTCAATTTCTGCATGGAATTTTTATGCAACGTGTGGAGGTGATTTGTTAAATCTCATCCACTATGTTGCTACTGTATTCTGCTGCATTTTTTCAGTCCACAATTCCAGATGGAAAAATGCAGCAATTCCGCGGCGCGTGGATGAGCCCTTATAAGTTAAAAAATAAAAAACTGCCTTTTTTCCTACAAGTAATTTAGTATAGGAAAAAAATTAAAATGCTAAAAAAAGTACACATTTTTTATCATGGCGTCTGTAATGACCCAAACTATGAAACTATAATGTTATTTTCCTGCTCGATGAACACCGCAAAAAAAAAGAAATAGTACCAGAATCGCTATTTTTTTGGTCACCACCCCTCCCAAAATATAGAATAAAAAGTGATCAAAAAGTCGCATGTATCCCGAAATAGTAACAATAAAAACTACAACTTGTCCCGAAAAAAACAAGCCTTTACGCTTTTTTGACTGAAAAATAAAAAAGTTATGACTCTCAGAATATGGCGACACAAAAAAGAAATTATTTTTAAAAAATGAGATTTTATTGTGCAAATGCAGCAAAACATAAAAAAACATAAAAAAAGATATACACTACCGTTCAAAAGTTTAGGGTCACTTAGAAATTTCCATATTTTTACAAGAAAAGCACAGTTTTTTTCAATGAAGATAACATTAAATTAATCAGAAATACACTCTATACATTGTTAACGTGCTAAATGACTATTCTAGCTGCAAACGTATGGTTTTTAATGCAATATCTACATAGGTGTATAGAGGCCCATTTCCAGCAACCATCACTCCAGTGTTCTAATGGTAAATTGTGTTTGCTAACTGTGTTAGAAGGCTAATGGATAATTAGAAAACACTTGAAAACCCTTGTGCAATTATGTTAGCACCGCTGTAAACCGTTTTGCTGTTTAGAGGAGCTATAAAACTGACCTTCCTTTGAGCTAGTTGAGAATCTGGAGCATTACATTTGTGGGTTCGATTAAACTCTCAAAATGGCTAGAAAAAGAGAGCTTTGATGTGAAACTCGACAGTCTATTCTTGTTCTTAGAAATGAAGGCTATTCCATGCGAGAAATTGCCAAGAAACTGAAGATTTCCTACAACGGTGTGTACTACTCCCTTCAGAGGACAGCACAAACAGGCTCTAACCAGAGTAGAGAGAGAAATGGGAGGCCCCGCTGCACAACTGAGCAACAAGACAAGTACATTAGAGTCTCTAGTTTGAGAAATAGATGCCTCACAGGTCCTCAACTGGCAGCTTCATTAAATAGTACCCGCAAAACGCCAGTGTCAACATCTACAGTGAAGAGGCGACTCCGGGATGCTGGCCTTCAGGACAGAGTGGCAAAGAAAAAGCCATATCTGAGACTGGCTAACAAAAGGAAAAGATTAATATGGGCAAAAGCACACAGACATTGGACAGAGGAAGATTGGAAAAAAGTGTTATGGACAGACAAATCGAAGTTTGAGGTGTTTGGATCACACAGAAGAACATTTGTGAGATGCAGAACAACTGAAAAGATACTGGAAGAGTGCCGGACACCATCTGTCAAGCATGGTGGAGGTAATGTGATGGTCTGGGGTTGCTTTGGTTCTGATAAAGTGGGAGATTTGTACAAGGTAAAAGGGATTTTGAATAAGGAAGGCTATCACTCCATTTTGCAACGCCGTGCCATACCCTGTGGACAGCGGTTGATTGGAGCCAATTTCATCCTACAACAGGACAATGACCCAAAGCACACCTCCAAATTATGCAAGAACTATTTAGGGAAGAAGCAGTCAGCTGGTATTCTATCTGTAATGGAGTGGCCAGCGCAGTCACCAGATCTCAACCCCATAGAGCTGTTGTGGGAGCAGCTTGACCATATGGTACGCAAGAAGTGCTCATCAAGTCAAACCAACTGGTGGGAGGGGCTTCTGGAAGCATGGGGTGAAATTTCTCCCGATTACCTCAGCAAATTAACAGCTAGAATGCCAAAGGTCTGCAATGCTGTAATTGCTGCAAATGGAGCATTCTTTGACGAAAGCAAAGTTTGAAGGAGAAAATTATTATTTCAAATAAAAATCATTATTTCTAAACTTGTCAATGTCTTGACTATATTTTCTAGTCATTTTGGAACTCATTTGATAAATATAAGGCTGGGTTCACACGACCTATTTTCAGACGTAAACGAGGCGTATTATGCCTCGTTTTAAGTCTGAAAATAGGGCTACAATACGTCGGCAAACATCTGCCCATTCATTTGAATGGGTTTGCCCACGTACTGTGCAGACAACCTGTCATTTACGCATCATCGTTTGACAGCTGTCAGACGACGCGTAAAAATACAGCCTTGTCAAAAGTAGTGCAGGGCACTTCTTTCAGACGTAATTTGAGCCATTCTTCATTGAACTCAATGAAGCACAGCTCAAAATTTATGGCTGTCAGAGAAGCCTCGCAAAATGCGAGGAGGAGCATTTACGACTGAAACGAGGCAGCTGTTTTCTCCTGAAAACAGTCTGTCTTTTCAGACGTAAATGCCTGCTTTCGTGTGCACATACCCTAAGTATGAGTTTTCATGGAAAACACAAAAATGTCTGGGTGACCCCAAACTTTTGAACGGTAATATATATGTAAATACGTCAACAAGGGTAGTGACCAGGCCACGTTTGCGTTGAGAAATAATAATGAATACGACGAAGTCACAAGGTTCCAATCAGGCCGATATATAAGCTCTTCTGTGGCGGTGTGGCGCATTTTGAACTTTCACATTCACGAGAAACATCCGCCAGTGATGCATCTTGATGTTCACCTTGAAGTCGGGCAACTGGTGTACTTCAACCCTGAAAATGTGGCAGAGCGGTTAGAAAATCCGGGACAAACCACTTTGCTGGCATACTTTCCACTTTGTGAAACATGATTTTGTAAAACACTGTTATATACAGTGAAGAAAATAAGTATTTGATCCCTTGCTGATTTTGTAAGTTTGCCCACTGTCAAAGTCATGAACAGTCTAGAATTTTTAGGCTAGGTTAATTTTACCAGTGAGAGATAGATTATATATTTTTTTAAAAAACTGAAAATCACATAGTCAAAATTATATATATTTATTTGCATTGTGCACAGAGAAATAAGTATTTGATCCCCTACCAACCATTAAGAGTTCAGCCTCCTCCAGACCAGTTACACGCTCCAAATCAACTTGGTGCCCGCATTAAAGACAGCTGTCTTAAATGGTCACCTGTATAAAAGACTCCTGTCCACAGACTCAATTAATCAGTCTGACTCTAACCTCTACAACATGGGCAAGACCAAAGAGCTTTCTAAGGATGTCAGGGACAAGATCATAGACCTGCACAAGGCTGGAATGGGCTACAAAACCATAAGTAAGACGCTGGGTGAGAAGGAGACAACTGTTGGTGCAATAGTAAGAAAATGGAAGACATACAAAATGACTGTCAATCGACATCGATCTGGGGCTCCATGCAAAATCTCACCTCGTGGGGTATCATTGATCCTGAGGAAAGTGAGAGCTCAGCCGAAAACTACACGGGGGGAACTTGTTAATGATCTCAAGGCAGCTGGGACCACAGTCACCAAGAAAACCATTGTTAACACATTACGCCGTAATGGATTAAAATCCTGCAGTGCCCGCAAGGTCCCCCTGCTCAAGAAGGCACATGTACAGGCCCATCTGAAGTATGCAAATGAACATCTGGATGATTCTGAGAGTGATTGGGAGAAGGTGCTGTGGTCAGATGAGACTAAAATTGAGCTCTTTGGCATTAACTCAAATCGCCGTGTTTGGAGGAAGAGAAATTTTGCCTATGACCCAAGAACACCGTCCCCACTGTCAAGCATGGAGGTGGAAACATTATGTTTTGGGGGTGTTTCTCTGCTAAGGGCACAGGACTACTTCACCGCATCAATGGGAGAATGGATGGAGCCATGTACCGTCAAATCCTGAGCGACAACCTCCTTCCCTCCACCAGGACATTAAAAATGGCTCGTGGCTGGGTCTTCCAGCATGACAATGACCCGAAACATACAGCCAAGGCAACAAAGGAGTGGCTCAAAAAGAAGCACATTAAGGTCATGGAGTGGCCTAGCCAGTCTCCAGACCTTAATCCCATCGAAAACTTATGGAGGGAGCTGAAGATCCGAGTTGCCAAGCGACAGCCTCGAAATCTTAATGATTTACAGATGATCTGCAAAGAGGAGTGGGCCAAAATTCCATCTAACATGTGTGCAAACCTCATCATCAACTACAAAAAAAGTCTGACTGCTGTGCTTGCCAACAAGGGTTTTGCCACCAAGTATTAAGTCTTGTTTGCCAAAGGGATCAAATACTTATTTCTCTGTGCACAATGCAAATAAATATATATAATTTATAATTTTTTTTTATATAATCTCTCACTGGTAAAATTAACCTAGCCTAAAAATTCTAGACTGTTCATGTCTTTGACAGTGGGCAAACTTATCAGCAAGGGATCAAATACTTATTTCCGTCACTGTAATAACGTTCCGTCATATTATGCTTATAATAAGCAGCAAGGTGTTTTCAACCGTAGAAGATGTGGAACAGCTGTGAATGGCGAGCCCGGCATTTACAAAGAACACGTCATTGGAAGAGTCTATACGGTGCATCCAAACAACTCAGAATATAATTAATTACGTTTACTTCTACATACAGTGCGTGGACCTACTTCTTTTGCCAAATTGTGAAAGGTTGACGATATTGAATATCCTACTTACCAGGCTGCTTGACGAGTGCGTCACTTGCAAGATGGTGATCAGCATTGGGATGGCGCTTTGGCCGAAGCATGCGTCATCGATAGTCCACATCGCTTGCGTCATTTGTTTGCCATTTTGCTTTTTTTTTTGTGGACTTTCGAATGCTGCACAGTTGTGGCAAAAATATCTGGAAAAATTAGTTAAAGACTTTTCGGAAATGCACAACTAAACAATAACGGCGAACTGAACGACACGTTGCGGTGAAAGTAATATGAATTGATGTTTGCTGGCTATCCAAGACATAGTTACATCTATAGGGGGTAATCCTGTCTCTCAATATAGTATGCCCGCACCATCTTTAGACGGGGAACGCAGCCAAAATAAACTATAATCCAGCGGATCTGGCCGAAACATTACAAAACGGTGTCTCAAGTCTGACAGCGGAACAGTGTATGATATTTGATCGCGTGTGTCATAGCGTAGCGCTTTATACCTTCATTACCCCTCTGTAAGGACTTCTCATGACGCTTTAGGACTTATTTATAAATTCATATGCTTTATTATATTTTCTGATTCTATAGACTTTTTTTCCATATACATACACGTGTGTGTGTTCTCTGTCCTCATCTATTGTAGTCTTTTAAGGTATGTGGCAATACATGTGCGGTGCCTGCTGATGCATTTTTGTCATAGTAAATATCAGGGGTCTCAAGCACGCGGCCCGTGGGACACAGAGCCGTCTCTGGAGACTCTGGAATTCCCTGACATCGCTATCCACATATGAACAGCGATGTCTGGGGCTTCCCCAGAGCCGGAGTACAGGCTCTGCTCCGGGACTCTGTGGAATTCCCTGACATCGCTGTCAACATATGGACAGTGTGTCAGGGTCTTCTCCAGAGCGGAGTACCCGGGCAGAGCGCTAGTATCAGCACTGCTCCGGGACGCTGTGGAATTCCCTGACATCGCTGCCCATATATGGACAGTGTGTCAGGGTCTTCCCCAGAGCGGAGTCCCGGTCAGAGCCCTATTATCGGCTCTGCTCCGGGACTCTGGGGAAGCCTCTGACATCGCTGTCCATACATCGACAATGATTTCAGGGTCTTGCCCAGAGCGGAGTCCTGGGCAGAGCGCTAGTACAGGCTCTGCTCTGGGACTCTGTGGAATTCCCTGACATCGCTGTCCATGTTTGGACACACGATGTCTGGGGCTTCCCCAGAGCCGGAGTCCCGGGCAGAGCGCTAGTACAGGCTCTGCTCCGGGACTCTGTGGAATTCCCTGACATCGCTGTCAACATATGGACAGTGTGTCACGGTCTTCACCAGAGCGGAGTACCCGTGCAGAGTGCTAGTATCAGCTCTGCTCCGGGACGCTGTGGAATTCCCTGACATCGCTGCCCATATATGGACAGTGTGTCAGGGTATTCCCCAGAGCGGAGTCCCGAGCAGAGCGCTATTATCGGCTCTGCTCCGGGTCTCTGGGGAAGCCTCTGACATCGCTGTCCATACATCGACAATGATGTCAGGGGCTTCCCCAGAGCAGGAGTCCCAGTGATGTCAGGAGCACAGCTGGAGTCCCAGGAAGAGCCTACTAGCGCTCTGCCCAGGGCTCCAGCTCTGGGGTTGCCCCTGACATCACTGTGGTAGCATCTGCAGAGGGCACTGTGTCAGCATCTGCGAAGGGCACTGTGGCAGCATCTGCGAAGGGCACTGTGGCAGCATCTGCGAAGGGCACTACGGCATTATCTACAGGGGGCACTGTGGCATTATCTACAGAGGGCACTGTGGCATTATCTACAGAGGGCACTGTGGCATTATCTACAGAGGGTACTGTGGCATTATCTACAGAGGGCACTGTGGCAGCATCTACAGAGGGCACTGTGGCAGCATCTACAGAGGGCACTGTGGCAGCATCTACAGAGAGCACTGTGGCAGCATCTACAGAGAGCACTGTGGCAGCATCTACAAGTGGGTGTGTGGCAGTGTCTGCAGAGGACACTGTGGCATTATCTAGGGGTGTGTTGCATTATCTACAGAGGGCACTGTGGCATTATCTACAGAGGGCACTGTGGCATTATCTACAGAGGGCACTGTGGCATTATCTACAGAGGGCACTGTGGCATTATCTACAGAGGGCACTGTGGCCTTATCTACGGAGGGCACTGTGGCCTTATCTAGGGGTGTGTTGCATTATCTACAGAGGGTACTGTGGCCTTATATACAGAGGGCACTGTGGCCTTATCTACAAAGGGCATTGTGGCCTTATCTAGGGGTGTGTTGCATTATCTACAGAGGACACTGTGGCAGCATCTACAGAGGGCTCTGCGGCAGCATCTACAGAGGGCACTGCGGCAGCATCCACAGAAGGCACTGCGGCAGCATCCACAGAGGGCACTGCGGCAGCATCCACAGAGGGCACTGCGGCAGCATCCACAGAGGGTACTGCGGCACTATCTAAAAAGTTTATTAAATAATTATTTTTATAGTAATATAGTGTTATAGTAGTTCAAATAACTAATTGATTAACAATAATTTTGTATTGTATCAAATTTGAAAGTAATGCGGCCAGTCAACTTCCCATTTTTTCTATATGCGGCCCACTTACCCGGCCGAGTATGAGAACCCTGGTGTAGATGGTACTTTGGGAGAAATCCTCTTTTTAGATGTATCCGGTGAGACAGTAAAAACATTTCTCACCAAAGTCATCTTGGCCCAAATACGCAATCAAAGCAAAATTGATATTGCTGTCGCTTCATCGGGCATAGCAGCCACATTGTTGCCCGGAGGCAAAACCGTCCATACAATGTTCAAGATCCCGAAAGACTTGAATTTTACGGAAAGCCCAGTGTGTAATTTTTCTAGAAACAGCGACAAAGCAAGGGTTCTACACGATTGCTGCTTATTAATATGGGACGAGTGCACTATGGCAAACTGTAAAGCGGTAGAAGCAGTAGATAGAACCTTGCGCGATATCAGACAAAATGACCGACCCATGGGTGGTATGACAATGCTTTTCTGTGGCGATTTTAGGCAGACTTTTCGAGTCATACCACAAGGAACAAGGGCAGATGAAATTAGAGCCTGCCTAAAGAGCTCAAGTCTGTAGCTACGTTATACCGATGTGTTTAACAATAGATATGCGGGCGCGAACAGGAGGCAACCCAAATGCACAAGAGTTTTCAGATTTATTACAAAAATTGGTGATGGCACGTATCCGCAAGAAGAAGGGAAAGTTATTTTGCCTGATAATTTATGTTGTACTGTTCCAAGACCTCATTTCTTCTGTGCATAGTGACCCAACGCAAATAACAAATCATGAAAACTCGAAAGAGCTATTTTGACCCCTCGCAAAGGCCAGGCAGCAGCAATAAATGCTGAAATATTGACGTGTGTTCATGGGGAAAGTGCAGAATATATCTCTATCAACAGAGTCATTGAACAAGAAGAAGCTACCAACTATCGGGTGGAATTTTGAAATTCCCTAAGCACACCCGGTCTTCTGTCACACAAAATTAATTTAAAAGTCGGCTTCCCCATAATTCTCCTTAGAAATTTAAGCCCACCAAAACTATGTAATGGCACCCGACTAAAAATCACAAATCTACAACAAAACGTGATAGAAGCTGAGATTTTAATAGGATGCGGTGCAGGTGATAGTGTTTTTATACCCCGAATCCCCCTCATTCCAAATAATTTTCCCTTCAGTTTTAAACGTGTACAGTTTCCTGTCAGTTTATGTTATGGTATGACCATCAACAAAGCGCAGGGCCAATTTCTGCACGTTGCGGGCGTGGACCTCAGTGTCAGCTGCTTTGCGCATAGCCAGCTCTATGTGGCTCTCATCCGTTTTAGCAAGTCCACCAATCTTTATGCAGACATCCCTGGTGGTTCTACTGCCAACATTTTTTACAGGGAAGCGTTATCGTAGTGAACCAGACTACTGAAAGAAAACTATTTTTAATTGAATTTGTTTATTGTCTTTGTTTTTTTTTCACTTTGCTTTGAGTATGGTCCAAGGCTAGGAGTATACTTATAAGAAACGGCATCAGTACGTTTTTCACTGGTCTGCGCGTAGGAAGTCACGGGCACAGCCAGTGATTAATAAATAAGTTGAATAATAGTGGTCCCAGCACGGAACCCTGGGGTACACCACTTATAACCGGGGACCATCCAGAGTAGGAAACATTGACCACAACTCTTTGGATACGGTCCTTGAGCCAATTCTCAATCCAATTACAAACTATACTTTCTAAACCTATAGTCCTTAATTTACCCATTAGACGTCTGTGAGGGACAGTGTTAAATGCCTTTGCAAAGTCCAAAAATACTATATCCTTCAGTCTAAGCTTCTGCTCACCTCTTCATGAAAACAAATCAGGTTGGTTTGACAAATTCTGTCCTTAGTAAAACCATGCTGGCTGTCACTTATAATACTATTTTTTGTCACATAATCCTGTATATAGTCTCTCAATAGCCCCTCAAACATTTTCCCCACGATGGAGTAAAACCGTGCTGGCTGTCACTTATAATACTATTTTTTTATCACATAATCCTGTATATAGTCCCTCAATAGCCCCTCAAACATTTTCCCGCCGCAGCCCTTTTTCATATTTTCATTTTCGTTTTTCCCTCTCCACATTCCAATAGCCATAACTTTTTAATTTTTCGTAGCACCATTTATTGTGCCATATAATGTACTAGGAAATGTGGAAAAATATATTTATGGGGCAGAAAATGAAAAAAACAGCGATTCCTCCATTGTTTTTTGCGCGTCATTTTTTACGGAATTCACTGTGCAATTAAAACATGTTAACTTTATTCTGTGGGTCAATACGATTATGACGATACCAAATATATATAGTTGTTTCTATAGTTTACTACTTTTACAAGTAAAAACCTAAGTGTATAAAGGAAAATTTATTTTGTGTCGCCAAATTCCGAGAGCCATAACTTTTTTATTGTTCCGTCGATTAAGTGGTATGAGGGCTTCTGTTTTGCGGTATAAGCTGTAGTTTTTAATGATACCATTTTGGGGTACACTTTTTATTTCATTTTTTGTGGGAGATGAGGTGACCAAAACAGGAAATTCTGGCGTTTACATTTTTATTTTTTTTACAGCGTTCACCGTGCGGGTTAAATAATGATATATTGTAATAGTTCAGACTTCTACGGATGCGGTGATACCAATTATGTTTATTTATTTATTTTTTTACTATGCTTTAGGGGGAAATTTTTATTTTTTTTAACTTTTAATTTTTTATTTTATTTTTTTTACATAAAAAACAACTTTATTTTACTAATTTCTACTTTTTTTTTATTAGTCCCCCTAGGGGACATCAACCAGCGATCGTTAGATCACTTGCACGATATACTGCAATACTAATGTATATATCGTGATTCTGACAGGCATCTATTAAGCCCTGGAGGCAGGGCTTAATAGGTGCACAAACATGGTGGACCTGGGGGCCTTCATTGGGCCCCCAGGCAGCCATAGCAACCATTGCCACCCGCGATTGCGTTGCGGGGGGCGCGATGAGCTGTTAGAGGGGGTCTCCCCCCTCTTTCTAACGATTTAAATGCCTGCGGTCGCTATTGACCGCAGCATTTAACGAGTTAAACTATTGGGATCGCGCTCAAGAGCGATGCCGCTCGTTACTCTGAAGTGTTGGCTGTAACAACAGCCGACACCAGCATTGTATGGAGCGGGTTCACTCCGTGAGCCCGTTTTGTGCTTCCCCTGCCCCGAGATACGTCAAATGTCGGGAAGGGGTTAAGCTTACTGGTTTAAAATTACCCGGGGATTATGAAGAGGGGCACAGGCATAACTGAACTAAGCTCTTTAAGAACTCTAGGGTGTAACCCAACTTGTCCCGGGGCCTTGTGCGCATTTATTTTATTTAACTTAGCTTGGACAAGATCTACATTCACCCAATTCAGTATATCAACTGTATTGATGATATACTGTTTTATTAGGTTGTTTTATTATGTATTTCATTATATTTGCTTCTGCGCCTCATATTCTGAGGCCTGCAAACATTTTTGCAATGCTTCGCAGCAAAGGCTAAAATAATTACCCACCATCCTAGATCCTTTGATCGGGGTAATTTTATGAGCGAAACGAGTATGGGAAGGAATTTTATTTACATGCCAAGGGGATAAGGTGAAAAGGTTAGGTAAGTCCTCAAGGGGGGATAAGCCCTATTTTAAGTACCTGGATTGGATACAAAATATCCTCAAATAAACAAAAGGTGGGAAATGTGAACGTGATTAAAATGTGTTTAAATTATTAAATTTTGTGTAGACTCCATCTTGTATGTCTGGCATCTATCTTTTATAGCTGGCATCCATCTTGCAGCCTAATGAATCCATTTTGTGATTAAGAAGTCATGTTGCTTTAAACTAATATATCCATGTCAGCATTGTCTGAAATAATTAACTTATTTTGTTCCTAAGCTGCATGTTTAGTATTTCTTGTATGGAGAACATAGATAAATATTTACCCGTTTTATTATGAGAAGAGGAGTCTACTATCTGCTACTGTCTGGAAGAATAGATTGTTTACTGTAATGGTGGGGGCAACTCTTTAGGCAGGATGATGTGGTATATTTTGGGAAATTATAGGTTCACATTTAATAAGTATTTTAAGCCTATGATTGGTTCACGACGAACACCTCCTCAGCATATGCTATTGGCTAAACCAGAATCAATATCACATTGTAAACGATTTGTCTGGAATCAAGCTACTCCTTTATTTGAAACATATCATTGTAATTGCTTTTGTAAATAAAGTTTGGAGGAGGATATTTGAGTATACAAGCAGTGTCTCTGTGTCTTACTTCTCTCCAATATATCGATATATCCTATGATTTGGACCTGGATAAATTCACTGGGTTGGTATCGGTTGACATACCCATTTAAAAATTTCAGTTTAATATATATTTTGGCCTTGATTGCGTCAACAATACACTACATCTACAGCCTTACCCAGATCCAGTCTAGATACACAATATCTACAGCCTTACCCAGGTCCAGTCTGGATACACTACATCCACAGCCTTACCCAGGTCCAGTCTAGATACACCACATCCACAGCCTTACCCAGGTCTAGTCTAAATAAATTAAATACCTAATTAAAATCAGATACTGAAACATATTCTTTTTTTCTAATCTGTCTTATTTTCTTATCATAGATTTTTTTTTTATTCTATCTTCTGTACATGATTATGGAGGGAGCCATCTTGCCTGAGCTGTTGTCAACAGCATTTAGAGATATGCTTTACAGAAGCACATAGACCATAGAAACCTGTGACTAGGAGGGGACCAATTGACTTCTATGGAAGAATATTCTAGACATACTCTGTGACTTGTGCAGAAAGGGATTCGAGGGGTGCTGTGTGCATCACCCATTGTTAATGGTGGACCCCGTGTTATCTATATATAGGTGTTACCTGTTAGTGTAATCTTGCCTGTGATGATAATAGCCGAAATGGCAAAGGCTCAGCCAATGATCACCTCCAGAAAGATCAAAGATGTGAAGTTACCAATGAGTACTACTACAATCAGAAAACGATTAAGTGAAGCCAAGTTACCAGCAAGAACTCCACGCAAAGTCCCGTTGTTGAAAAAAGACATGTCCTGAATAGGTTAAAATTTTCTTAAGGCTGGGTTCACACGACCTATTTTCAGACGTAAACGAGGCGTATTTCCCGCTACATGCGGAGGGGACAAAAGGATTAGTGAAGGGAAGAGGTACGGATAAGTTACAAATGATTAATTTATCTGAATACAATCTGGGTGCATCTGAGACCATGTTATTAGAGAAGGGGCTTTCATTTGTCCCCACAGTGAAGTTTGATTCATTTACCTGGATTAAGGACTTAAATCTGTTTGCTCGTAAACTAAAATGGATTAAATTTTTTAAACATCACAACCGAAAAAAATGTATGGAATTGGGTTTAGAAGAATCTGATTTGGAAGGCCTAGAAGCCTTGGAAGGGTTGCTTGAGGAATCAAGTAGAGCCCCAGGACTAGGCCCCTTTACCAATTTAAAAACTAAAAGTAGGAAGTTGCCGCCAATAGGAGATTTTACTAATGTGGATTTATTTGTTGACATGGTGGGAGATGAGATTAAGGCTTTGAGTCAGGATATGAGGGGCATTGACAACAATTTGTCTTGGTCTGAACGGTTAGCTCTAACCACTTTGGAGAAAGTGAATTTAATTTTTTGTTTCCACAATTTCCCATCATGGCATGTTTTTATAGCCTGCCCAAAATCCACAAAGGGTATCCCCCCTTACGTGGCAGACCTATTGTTTCAGGCATCAATAATCTAACCCAGAACATGAGCACATATATAGATCAGGTGTTGCGTCCGTTTGTACTGGGTCTCACATCATATGTACGTGATACTATGGATGTTTTGAAACAAATTGAGGGTATCACACTGGAACACAATACATTATTAGCCAGCCTGGATGTAGATGCTTTGTATTCTTCTGTTCCACATAGACTTGGTTGTGAGGCGGTAGAATATTTCCTTAGATCCAGAGGTACTCAATTTGTGGCTCATAACCAGCTCGTTTTGCAGTTATTACACTTTGTGTTGGAAAAAAATGTATTTATCTTTGAAGACAAGATTTTTCACCAGCAATGTGGTACAGCAATGGGGAGTCCTACTGCTCCCACCTATGCAAATTTATTTCTTGGCTGGTGGGAAGAGACAATTGTTTTTGGGGATAGGTTTGCCAAGTGGACTTCATCAATAGGGATCTGGATCAGATATATTGATGATGTGTTGCTGTTTTGGAATTCAACAGTGGAGGAATTCAATAGCTTTGTAGCAGCCCTTAACATAAACAATCTAGGGCTAAGGTTCACATGCGAAATCAGTAATCAGGAACTGTCTTTTCTAGATCTTAAAATCATTAAAACAGCGGAAGGTACAATTCGTACTAAAGTACACCGTAAGGAAACAGCAACCAATTGCTTCCAGCAATGGAACAGTTGGCACCCTTATCCCCTCAAACGTGGTATCCCCAAAGGCCAGTTCATGAGAGTACGCCGGAACTGTAGCTCGATGGACGATTTTGAGAGACAGGCGCAGGAGCTCACAAATAGATTGAAGGATAGAGGCTTTCCCATGGGAGTAATCAGAAAGGCCTATGAGGGAGCGAGAGATGCAGACAGGCAGAGTCTTCTTGTCCCTAGAAAACGAAAAGAAGAAAGAGTCACGAGACTCATAGGCACTTATGATTCCAAACAATGTGAAATTATGCAAATTTTGAAAAGGTACTGGCGTATTCTTAGTTCTGATGCAGACTTGGTAGATCAGATCACACAATGGCCTTCAGTCACGTTCCGTAGAGGTAAAAACATTAGGGATAGGGTCATGCAGAGTTGTTTTGACCCCATTACACAAAAAGGAACATGGCTGGACAGACAGATACTGGGTACACATAGATGTGGCAGTTGCAAAGCCTGTGATTTCATCCAGAGAGGAAACAAATTCAAAAGTGTTGCCACGAAGGTGGAGTACGACATTCGTGATTTTGTTAATTGTAAAACGGCAGGGGTGGTCTACTTGATAACATGTCCATGTCCACTGAATTATGTGGGCAAAACGGTGCGGCAGTTTCGGCGCCGGATCAGAGAGCATGTTGGAGATATTGTTCATTCGAGAGACACTCCTATATCCAAACACGTACATGCAAAACATCAGGGTCGAGCAGAATGCTTAAAATTTCAGGCAATTGAACTCATAAGGCCTCCTAAACGGGGAGGTGACTGGGACAACCTCATTCTGCGTAAAGAAGCCCAGTGGATTTATAGATTGGCGTTTGTACAACCATAAGGTTTAAACGAGCAGACAAATTATGCATGTTTTATTTAAACATGCATTTTCATCGTCTGTTATCCTTTCAAGGCAGCCAGATATATATGGCTGTTGTGTCAGGTTTTTATACAGCAATTTGCATTCTGTCATCTGGGCTAACATGCAAAGTCCTTTTCAGCAGGTGTTTCAAAAACTTCGTAGTGTGGTAGACATTACATCGTTCATTTATCTATACAATATGTATTTACAGGGAAGGTGATTTATCAATGGTAGTCCAGTTGCGGGCTTGAGCTGATCCGCAATACTTATCCAAATTCTCAATATCGTTATACTCCTTCCTGAATCATGGTTAGTTCTTGTGCAGCATGGGCGATGCGTCTGCGGCCTCCACTGCGCCTGCGCGTTCGGTTTGATGCGGTCGATGTTGGTTCCGGGTATGTCAGCTGACAGCCGGGAGTCACATGGACAGGCGTCACAAATTTTGGGGGGTGAGTGTGATTGGCTGGTTCGGAGAGCGCTGCCGAGGACAGGGGGAGGAGTTAGGTGTTTATAATAACTCAGAGTCCCGAAATGAGGCATGCCGCTGACATCTATGCGAGCATGCTTCCGTGGTGTACAGCAGAATATCTGCTGTTGAACTAATATCGCTGGCATCCTGGCCAGAGTGACCAAGCTACAGACCCCTGATGATAAGTATAGAAACGCGTAGGGTCGGGTGTAATGAGGAATTTTAGCATAGGGAACAGTGGCATTGTTGTATACCTTAGTACTAGGAGTTTCCGGTGCGGTTATCGCGGACTCTAGTGTGTTTTAGGGTCAAAACTACTGTTATGCCCATGTTTAAATGCTGATTCCGGATTGATATCTTTATAATATACTGAGTCATAGAGGGTTCACAACTGAATCAGGACTTGGTAGTTATTGTTTAATACGTTTTTAATACACACGGTGGGGCTTTTTCACAGTGGTGAGTGTACCCCTGTTTTTAGAGAGTTATAAAATAAAGTTATATTTTACTCATATATCACTTCAGTGAATCTACTAATTTTCCTATATTGTGGGAGCACAATTATATGTATCGTTTAATACAGTGAATTCTGACATAGTATCTGCCATCACTACCTCTTGGGGAAGGAAATTCCATAGCTTAACCACTCTAACTGTTAAGAACCCTTTTCTATATTGATGTCTGAAACGTCTTTCTTCCACCAGCAATGGGTGTCCCTTTGTCCTTTGTAGGGTCCTTGGAAGGAACAGATCATGTGCTAGTTCTCTGTATTGACCAGACATATACTTATACATATTAATAAGATCCCCTGTAAGACATCTTTTTTCCAAGCTGAACAAGCCCAATTTTTCTAGCCTTTCATTGTAAGCGACACCTCCCATCCCATTTAATAATCTCGTTGCCTGCCTTTGAACCCTCTCCAGTTCTCCTATGTCCTTTTTACAGTGTGTAGCCCAAAACGGAATTCCATATTCTAGATGTGGCCTTACAAGGGATTTATAGAGTGGTAATATTCTATTTGAATCCCAGGTTTTTATCTCTCTTTTTATACACCCTAAAATCCTATGTGCTTTTGCAGCTGCTGCCTGACATTGAGTGCTGCTGCATAGCTTGTTTGTTACCATAATACCCAGGTCCTTCTCTTGTTCCGTTATCCCCAATTTTATTCCATTTAATATATATGAATTAATTCTATTATTGCGTCCTAAGTGCATTACTTTACAATTATCAACATTAAATTTTATCTGCCACGTTTTTGCCCATGCTGCCAGTTTATCTAGGTCTCTCTGTAATATTTTAAAGTCAAGCTGAGTTTTAAGTATCCTACAAAGTTTTGTATCCTATCCACAAGGTCATTAACCTCTTAAGGACGCAGCCTAGTTTGGGCCTTAAGCTCAGAGCCCATTTTTCAAATCTGACATATTTCACTTTATGTGATAATAACGTCGGAATGCTTAAACCTTTCCAATTGATTCTGAGATTGTTTTCTTGTGACACATTGGGCTTCATGTTCGTGGTAAAATTTGGTCGATATATTCAGTGTTTATTGGTGAAAAATTGCAAAATTGAGAGAAAATTTTGAAAAAATAGAATTTTTCTGAATTTAAATGCATCTGCTTGTAAAACAGACGGTTATACCACCCTAAATAGTTACTAGTTCACATTTCCCATATGTCTACTTTAGATTGGCATCGTTTTTTGAACATTCTTTTATTTTTCTTGGACGTTACAAGGCTTAGAACATAAACAGCAATTTCTCATATTTTTAAGAAAATTTCAAAAGCCTTTTTTTTAAGGTACCTCTTCAGTTCTGAAGTGGCTTTGAGGAGCCTATGTATTCGGAACCCTGATAAAACACCCCATTTTTAAAACTAGACCCCTCAAAGTATTCAAAACAGCATTTAGAAAGTTTTTTAACCCTTCAGGCATTTCACAGGAATTAAAGCAAAGTGGAGGTGAAATTTGCAAATGTCATTTTTCTTGCTGAATTTAAATTTTATAAAAAAAAAATTCTGTAACACAGAAGGTTTTACCAGAGAAACACTACTAAATTTGAATTGTCCAGATTCAGCCGTTTTTAGAAATGTCCCACATGTGGCTCTACTGCGCTCGTGGAATAAAACACAAGCCCTAGAAGCAAGGAAGCACCTAGTGCATTTTGAGGCCTCTTTTTTATTAGAATATATTTTAGGCAGCATGCCAGGTTTGAAAAGGTGTTGAGGTGCCAAAACAGTAGGAATCCCCCAATAGTGACCCCATTTTGGAAACTACACCCCTCAAGGAATTCATTTATGGTTGTTGTTACCATTTTGACCGCACAGTTTTTTCACAGCACCTATTTGAATTGGGCTGTGAAATTAAAAAAGTCATTTTTTCCAATAAGATGTCATTTTTTATCAAAATTTCTTATTTTCACAGGGAACAAAATACCCAATTTTGTTGCCCAATTTCTCCTGAGTGCAGCAATACCCCATTTGTGGCGATAAACTGCCGTTTGGGCCCATGGGAGGCCTCAGAAGGGAAGGAGCGCTGTGTGTTCTTTGGAGTGCAGATTTTGCTGGTTTGGTTTTTGGGTGCCATGTCGCATTTGCAGAGCCCCAGAGGTATCAAAGCAATGGAAACCCACCAGAATTGACCCCATTTTGGAAACTACACCCCTCAAGGAATTCATTTATTGGTGTTGTGACCATTTTGACCCAATAGTTTTTTCACAGAACTTATTTGAATTGGGCTGGGAATTAAAACACAATTAATTTTTTCCAATAATATGTAGTTTTGGCTGAAAATTTATTATTTTCACAGTGAACAAAATACCCCATTCTGTTGCGCAATTTGTTCTGAGTGCCACAATACCCCATTTGTGATGATAAACTGCGGTTTGGGCCCATGGGAGGGCTCAAAAGGAAAGGACCACCATTTGGCCTACTGGGGATTTTCTGGTGCGAAGTCATGTATGCAGAAGCCCCTGAGGTACCAGTACAGTTGAAACCCGCAAGAAGTGACCCCGTTTTAAAAACGACACCCTTAAGGCATTCATCTAGAGGTGTAGTGAGCATTTTGATCGGACACATACACCCCATAAACTGTAATGTGGGTTCTCCTGGGTATGGCAATACCCTCAATGTGGCTGTTATCAGCTGCCTGTGCACACAACAGGGCCCAGAGGGGAAAGACAAGGGGGGATAAGCTGTGCGGAGTACATCAGGGTAAGTAAAATTGGCGGTAAATTATAAACCAAGGGATGTAAGATAAATTTTAAAACACTCTTTCATACAGAGCTCTGGTTTTTCGGGACACGTGTCACATTGATATATTGTGTCCTCCCTTATCCCCCTCTTATAGCAGACTTTGCACCTCTTTTGACTTTTTCCCTTCTTGCCATTTTGGGGAACTTCTCCTGGAAAGTGTTGCCCTGGTACGATGCGTGTGGCCTCGCTTCCAGAAGTACTGGGTGCCCCCCTCCTTCTTGATAATCACCTCTTGAAATTCCAGGAAAGTTCCCCTCTGGCCTGCACATCGACGTATCACGTACACATTGTACAATGCCATCTGTATGAGGTGCCCGGCCAGCTTCTTATACCACATCGCATGGCGCTGTAGGGCTTCAGGATTTGATCTGACAAGTCCACCCCTCCCATGTACCTATTGTAGTCCAGGCTGCAGTCTGGTTTGGGGGTTTCGGTACTGGTACCTCGTACTGGTACATGGGTACTGGTGTGGCCATGTATTGTTGTCAATACAAGGACATCTCTCTTGTCCTTGTACTTGACACACAATATGTTGCTGCTAGATTGTGCCCTGCTCTCACCCCTTCTTGTTTGCCCAAGCAGAGTCTTAGGGAGGCCTCTCAGATTTCTTCTAGCAGTGCCGCATGCCGCAGGACTTCTGGAAGCGAGGCAGTTGAAGAGTTGGACGCTGGTATAAAAATTATCCAGGTAGAGGTGGTGACCCTGGTCCAGCAGTGGGTGCACCAAATCCCACACAATTTTTGCATTAACTCCCAGTAAGGGGGGGGGGGCATTCTGGGGGCCTAATACTGCTGTCCTTCCCTTCATATATCTTAAATCTGTAGGTATACCCTGATGCACTCTCGCACAGCTTATACATCTTCACACCACACCTTGCCCTCCTACCCGGCAGGTACTGGCGGGATTGAAGCCTCCCTTTAAAATGTACCAAGGACTCCTCAATAGAAATACACTTCTTGGGGGTGTATGCTTGGGAAAACCGGGCACTGAAATGGTCTAATAGGGGTCTCCGTTTATACAAACGGTCAAAACTGGTGTCATCTCGGGGTGGGCACGGCTCATTATCAGTATAATGTAAGAAGCGAAGTATTGCCTAATTTATTTATTTTTTTAGGTTACAGTTCAGTTCTGAAGTTGCTTTGAGGGGCCCATATGTTAGAAACCCCTATCAAATACCCCATTTTAGAAACTAGACCCCTCAAAGTATTCACAACAGCATTTAAAAAGTTTATGAACCCTTTAGGTGTTTCACAGAAATTTAGAGCAAAGTAGAGGTGAAATTTTCATATTTTTTTTGTCAGTAAATCCTCTTTATACCATTTTTTTTATAACACAAAAAGTTTTATCAGAGAAACGCAACTTAATACGTATTGCCCAGATTCTGCAGTTTTGAGAAATATCCCACATGTGGTCCTAGTGCGGTAATGGACTGAAGCACCGGCCTCTGAAGCAAAGGAGCACCTAGTGGATTTTGAGGCCTCCTTTTCATTAGGCACCATGTCCAGTTTGAAGAGGTCTTGTGATGCCAAAACAGTGGAAACCCCCCAAAAGTGACCCTATTTTTAAGTGGCGCGGTGACTAAAAAACAGCAATTCTACGAATTGTTTTTTTATTCGATTTTTTTTACAGCGTTCACCGTACGCTATAAATGACATATTCACTTTATTCTGCGGGGCGATACGATTATGGCGATACCATATGTTTATAGTTGTTTTTTATGGCGTTTGCACAATAAAATACGTTTTGTAAAAAATCATTCACTTTTTGTGTTACCTTATTCTAAGAGCCATAACTTTTTTATTTTTCCATCAATAAAGCTGTGCGAGCACTTATTTTTTGCGTAACGAACTGTACATGCGACTTTTTGATCTCTTTTTATTCCATTTTTTGGGAGGTGAAGTGAACAAACAATTGTGATTCTGGTACGGTTTATTATTATTTTTTTTACGGCGTTCACCGCGCGGGATAAATAACGAAATAATTTTGTAGATCAGGCCGTTACGGACGCGGCGATACCAATTATGTATAGTTTATTTCTTTGTTTATATATTTTTATTAATAATAAAGGACTGATAAGGGAAAAGGGGGGATTTTAACTTTTATTACTTTTAAATCTTTTATTTTCTTCTTTTTACACATCTTTTTTTAACTTTTTTTTAACTTTATTACTTTGTCCCACTAGGAGACTAGAGGGCAGGAGGCCCTGATCGCTATTCTAATACACTGCACTACATGCGTAGTGCAGTGTATCAGAGCTGTCAGCTACTCACTGACAGCAAGCATAGTGGGTCCTGACTTCGTCAGGACCCACTAGGCTTCCGTCTATGGCATAGCCGGACGCCATTGTTTGGTGTCCGGTTGCCATAGTCACCATTGCCGGCCGCTATCGTGTAGCAGGCCGGCGATGGCAGCTTAACCCCTAAAAAGCTGTGATCGCTATTGAACACGGCTTTTCAGGGGTTAATCAGCGGGGCTACAGCGATCGGTCCCCGCTGTAGGAGCTGTGACAGCTACTGTACGAGACAGCAGCTGTCACAGCTCCTGTATGTGTCGGGAGGACGGCCGAAATGGCCGTTACTCCCGAGACGTACTATTAGGTCATGGAGCCCGAACGCTATGGTTACCATGACCTAATAGTACATCCAGGAGCGGGAAGGGGTTAATAAAGAGATTAAAAAGAATTGGGCCTAACACCGCTGCTGACTTCAACCCATTTTGAGTAAGATCCATTTAAACGACTCTTTGTTTTTTGTCCCTTAACCAATTCTTTACCCACTTGCATACACGTTCCCCTAGTACCCGTGTCTGTAGCTTCAGAACAAGACTATTGTGTGGAACAGTATCAAATGCTTTTGCAAAATCCAAATAAATCACATCAGCCGCATGGCCAACATCTAGATTTGCACTTACATCCTCATAGAAACCGATCATGTTAGTTAGGCACAACCTGTTTTTCATGAATCCACGCTGGTTATCAGTAATTAGGCTTTCCCTGCTATATACTTTTGTAGTTCATCTTTTAGAATACCCCCAAATACTTTACATACCATAGATGTCAATCTTACTTGACGTTAGTCATTCGGTACCACCTTTTTACCCTTCTTAAATATTGGTACAACATCAGCCGTCCTCTAATCCTGTGGCACTGATCCTGTTACAAGAGCATCTAAGAAGATGAGATACGATGGTCTGTCCAATACTGGGCTTAATTACCCTTAATACTCGTGGATGTATGACATCTGGGCCAGGGGATTTATCAATATTTAATTTGCTCAGACATAGCTGTACTTCCTCCTGTGTTAAACAGGTAATATTGAGTGGGGAACCTTTGTCACTGTCCCCCTGAATATCTGGTACTTGCAGCTCATCAGTGAACACAGAGGAAAAGTAAGAAAGCATACAGTTGTCCAAAATGTATGGACATGCTGAAGTTTAATGTTTTCCTTCACTGGATCTAAGAGGCCTAGGCCAACCCCTGAAAAACAACCCCATAGCATTATTCCTCCTCCACCAAACTTTACAGCTCGCACAACACATTTAGGCAGGTAATGTTCTCCTGGCATTCGCCAATTCCAGACAGATAGAGAAGTGTGATTCGTCACTCCACAAAACAAGTTTCCACTGCTCCACAGTCCAGTGGCAGCATTCTTTAAACCACTCCATTCGATGCCTGGCATTGTGTTTGGGGATGTAACGCTTGCATGCAGCTTTGGAAACCCATGCAATCAAAATCAGAGGGCACAGTTTTTGTGTGGATGTTAATGCCAGAGAAGGTTTGGTACTCTGCAGTTATTAGGTAAGCAGAGCGTTGGCAAACTTTATACATTATGCATCTCAGAACTCGTCGACCCTGGTCTGTAACTTTACGTGGTCTGCCACTTCGTGGCTAAATTGATGTGGTTTATAAACGGTTCCACTTTGCAATAATACCACTCCCAGTTAATCGTGGAATATCTAGGAGGGAAGAAATTTCACAAAATGACTTGTTGCAACAGTAACACAATATTCAAGTACCACGCTCAAATTTATTGAGGTTTTTTTAAACCAACCCATTCTTTTACAAATGTTTGTAAATGTAGACCACATGACTATGTGCTTGATTTTAAACACTTGTGTCAATGGGATTGAATGAAACACCTGAATCCAATGATTTAGGCCGAGTTCACACTGTGTGGTAAAAAAAACAACTCATTGTTGACCGCACCATGTGAACCCAGCCTAAGAGGTTTGTCCCAATACTTTTTTTCATATAATGTAAGTGTTATCTGGCATTGTAATTCTGTCTGTGATGATAATGAGATTACTGCTGAGAAGTGATCTCTACAGAGCAGGAATGGTCAGTCTATTATGAATGGTGGATCGTGCATTATCTATATATAGATGGGACCTGTCAGTGTAATCCAGCCTGTGATGATAATTAGATGTATGCTGAGAAGTGATCTCTACAGAACAGAAAGAGTCAGTCTCTTACAAATGGTGGATCCTATATTATCTAAATAAAGGTGTTACCTGACAGTGCAATCATGCTTGTGATGATGAGACTACTGCAGAAGGTGATACCTACCAAACAGGAAGTTTCAGTCTATTTTGAGACTTAGAGGCCAGGGGATTTGTCGCAAATTTCACCTATTTCAATGTAGGGTTGAAATTCAAGCTGAATCCGCAGCAAAATCCATATGTGAATTTTTCTGTGGATTCACCAAAGATTTGCGCCAAAAACCCACAGCAGTAATATGTCTTTCCTGTGTGAACCCGGCCTAAATGTGTATATGTCTCTGACCTAAAGTAGGGGTTTAATGCATCCAGAAATGTGTATTATTGTTGAGATATATGAAAAAGCTTTAAAACATAGAAACGTTTCGGTGCTTCTTTATCTAGACGAGGACTGCGCCAGACGATTGCCTCTTTTTTCGGACATGAAATCCTGTCCAGTTGTCTGCTGATTCCCAAAAGTCCCGGCGAGGTGGGCATTGCACACAAGGGGTACCGGCAGCACCCTCATTATATACTGTCATGTTATAATATAGCGTTGTATCTACATGGTTGTTCCTGTGCCCACGGTCGCTGACCAGCTCACATCCTACTTACCGGCAGCCGCGACCGCAGGACGCTTTCTACATGCTGGCATCTCCATCCCCAGAGACGCCGGCACATGCGGCTGCAGCTCCCCTGTTTGTCCTGTACGGTGCACGCACCTGTGTTAAGTCCCCCAGTCAATCCCCTTACATCCTGGACTTTAAAAGGGCTCTGCCCTTCCTCTCCTTGCTTGAGCATTGTTGTCTACCCATGTTGACTTAGAAAATGAGAAGCCCTATTTCCCAACTACCTATACAAAAACAAATTGATTAATTTCACCTTTATAAATGCTATTATAAGAAACACTGATGAACCGTGCCCATAGCTGTGCCTTTTAATTGATGATAAAATTTCCCATCAAAAATAAAGTAATTATGTGTTAACAAAAATTCCAAAAGTGATAATGCAAATTTGTTGTGTGCTTGAAATTGAATCCCTTTAGTGTTAAAAAAAAACATATTTGACGGCTTCAAGGCCGAGACAGTGCTGAATTATTGTATACAATGATTCGACATCAATGCTCGCTATCATTGTAGCGGGAGTAACATTAATCTCCTTGGTATCATGCAAAAATGAAGGCAGGGATGTAACAAGGAATGAGAGCATTTTATCCACATAGTGACTGATACCTTGTGTGAGGTTATCATTTCCCGATACCATGGGCCTGCCAGGGACAGGGCAAGAGGCTTTATGAATTTTTATGCAATGCATAAAAGGTTGCTAAAGTAGGAGTAAGATTATATATCCGTTTGAACTCGTCCTGCGTAATTAGGTTTTGTGTTTTTGCTTAATTTAGAAGAGGACATAGCTCTGATAAAAAAAAAGGTCTGTAGGATTCTTTTCCAAGATGATATAAGTGGAAGTATTATCCAATAGTCTATGGACCATGTGGACATAGTCCACATGATCCATGACTACGACGTTGCCCCCTTTATCAGAGGGCTTCAAAATTCCTCATTTTTGCAATGTTCATCTAAGGCCTGTCTCTCCATCTCACTGAGGTTACTAAAAACTTTTGATTTACTAAATTTGAGTTCTCGCAAGTCTGCACTGACCATTTTGACAAAAATGTCAATGTGCCCATACTGTGAGAATGGAGGAGTCAATCTAGATTTGGGTCGTAATGGTGAAAAGGGGCCAAGGCACGAACAGCTCCAAATTCATTTTCATTAAGTAGATCCTCTAGATCTCTGAGGATACTTGATCCTTCACGATTAGTGTATACCGAATCCTATGTATTACCCTTAAAGTATTTGTGTAGAGCAAGCTTCCTTGCAAACAGATTTATGTCCTTTGTCAATGTGAATTCATCAAATGCTGGAGTTGAAGTGTAGGATAAACCCTTACGTAGGAGTATTTCTTGATGAGAACTCAACTGAACAGAGGACATATTAAAAATCTGCATTTTCTTATCCATAGCGTCACTGCTCGGCATTATAGGTAACATTATTTGTTTTGGCCCCATCGTATGTTGGGTGGTCCTAAAAGAGGAAAAGTGTTGATGGAACCTGTAGGTGTGTTGATGTTGCCTGTAGGGAATGTGGTGTTCCCTCCATTCTGGTCTGTATTTGTCCTCATCGCAAACGATGTTGTTGGTATAGTTTGAATGCCAGATATAGGCAAGGAGAGAGAAACTGAAGAGGTTGGAGTAGAGATGGTAGAGAGCTTTCCTGAGCATGGTTTCCCTCACATGCAGTACGGAATATCTTAGGCGGTATGGAAGTTCTCTTTGGTGGGTTATATCTTCTATTTTTGATGAAAATTGTGGATTTAGTTTCCCGATTAGGATATGCTCATCCTTTATAGGTGCAGCCTTGTCATGTATCAAAGTCTCCCCAGTCTCATATATATTTACGATGTTTTCTATCTTTAATTTCTCCTTTCAATTTCTCTATATTTTTTTGCAGTTTAATTTCACAGTTGTTAAACTAAGGCACAGAAATAAACACTTGAATGTCCCCAATTTCCTTTTCTAGTTGGAAACTTCTTTTATTGAAATCTAGTTTTTCAAATTCCAAGAGATAGTTAAGCATACATAAGGAGTTATCCGTTAGGAGTTCCTCCCAGCCCTTTGTGAAAACTGTATCAGGAGTTAGGTGTAATGTTACTACGTAAGCCTCTATATACAATTTTGTGTTGGATGTATGTCTCTAGACTTGCTATTTCCCAACAGGATCTAACATATTTTTGGTATGTTTTTTGCAGGTACCTAAAGGCTGTTTGAACGTCAAATTGATGGAGAGGTATGTTGTCGGTGGAAAACACATATGCTACTTCGGCAGACAAGCTATCTGAGTTTAAAAAAAAATTATAAAAAACCTGCCATCACCATATACCGTCAACAGACAGAAAGTTGTATCCTGTTCCCAGCATTCCCGTATATTGTATCCATATCCAGTAAATGTGTTTGTTCCTGAGCGAAGTCTAGTGTTAGAGTCGAATTTGTCCACTCTGCCACATGTTATCTGCCACGCCAAGTGTCATCTGCCACACCAAGTGTCATCTGTGCCAAGAAGTCTACTACGCCAAAGTGTCTGATACGCCACGTGTCTGTCAGAACTTTTATACAGGTATTCTAGTTCTAAAGACTTTAACTGACTGTAGTTTGGCCAGCTGCTACTCCGCTACGGCGGAGCGGCCTAATGGGTCCACATACCCCCAGAGCCGTGACAGTGTGCTCAGGCCATTGACTCCGCGAGGAGATCTTGTTGACTGGCACCTAAATTTCAAAGGCCGCTGCTGCCCTGTTCTGCTGCACTTCCGGAGGAGCCTATGCAGGTGGATAGGGTTCGATTGTCCGACCAGGAACGGCAAAGCAGATGATCGACTGGATTATGTCTGTACTGGGGCCACAAGGGACATTTTGTGCACCAATGCCCTCAAAAGCCGGGAAACTCCAGCACCTAGGCTTGATTGGAGAGACAATCCTAGGAGAATCTCCCTCAACCATTAAACTCTCTCCCAAACTGTCTATCCCTGTGTCAATTGTCACCAGTGAAGGATCGTACAGTGTGCCTGCTTAATTGGATTCCGGAGCGGCTGCACATTTTATCCAGCGGGACCTGGTAGACTGTCTTCACTTGCCCACTGGAGAAACCTCTGGTGGTCGCTTTAGTTGATAGACAGCCCCTGCCAGACCCTATTCTGTCTATTACTAAGCCATTAAGACTGCAGATAGGAGTTCTTCATTCGGAGCCAATTGTCTTTTACGTCTTAACTAAAGCTATTAACCCTCTCCTGCTAGGATTGCCATGGCTCCGCCAGCACGCTCCAGTCCTTGATTGGAATTCCGGAGAGGTCCTTCAGTGGGGACCCTGATGTCTGCATCGCTGCCTACCTCAAGTTCATCCCGTCCTTTCTCCACTACCTCAGTCACTCTCTGGATTGCCTCCAGAGTATGCCAGCTACGCTGATGTCTTCAGCAAGAAGAAGGCAGAGGTTCTTGCTCCTCATCGTCCATATGACTCTACTATTGAGTTGCTCCCTGGAGCCTCACTCCCTCATGGACGGGTCTACACGGTTCCTTGCCTGAAACCCAGGACATGTCGGAGTATATCAAGGAGAACCCTCTGATTGGATTCATGAGGAAGTCTTCTTCACCGGTCGGAATCTTCTTCGTGGAGAAAAAGGATGGGTCGACCGTGCATTGATTACCGTGGGTTAAAGCAAGAACAAGTACCCCTTGCCGCTTACCTCCGAGCTCTTCGACAGGATTTGTGGAGCCAAGATTTTCACTAAGCTGGATTTATGCGGGGACTATAACCTGATGGGTGATGAATGGAAAACCATATTTAACAACCGAGATGGTCACGAGTATCTTGTCATGCCCTTTGGACTGTGTAACACTTCAGTAGTATTCCAAGAATTAGTGAACGACATCTTCTGTGATATTCTATATGTCGGTGTGGTGGTGTATCTGGACGACATCTTAATCTGCTCACCCGATCTGACGATGCATGTACGCCAAGTCTTGCTAAGGGGGGATAAATTATACGCAAAACTGGAAAAGTGCCTATTTGAAAAGAGGTCTTTGCCCTTCCTGGGCTATATTGTCTCCAATCGTGGTCTTCAAATTTAACTCGGAAAAGGTGAAGTCCGTCTTGGAGTGGCCACGTCCTCAGAGACTCCGAGATATAGAGATTTCTTGGATTTGCTAATTTCTATCATCAGTTTATCCCAAATGTCTTGTCCCTTATTGCTCCCATGTCAGCTCTTGCCAGAAAAGGAGTGAACGCTAAGGACTGGACCCCTGAAGCAGAGTCCGCATTCTCCAACCTCAAGAGCGCCTTCAAGTCTGACGCTGTTCTTCGTCATACTGATGTTACTCAACAGTTGTTACCTCTTCCATTTCTGATGGAGCACTCCTGTTTCAAAAGGATTCTAAGGATAAGGCAGTATCTTGCGGATTTTTCGCCAAACTCTTCTGTGCTGCTAAGCGCAACTACTCCATTGGAGATCGAGAATTGCTCGCTGCCAAGTTGGCCTTGGAAGAATGGAGACACCTTCTAGAGGGGTCTGCTCACCCCATTATTATCTACAATGATCGCAAAAATCTTACATATCTGCAGTCTGCACAGCGACTGAATCGTCGTCAAGCTAGATGGTCACTGTTCTTCGCCAGATTTTGATTTCTTTTTCACTTCCGCCCTGCGGACAAAAACATTTGAGGCCGATGCCCTGTCTCGATCATTTGAAACTGACGACTCAGAAGAGAAACCTCAACATATTATTGATCTTTCTAGGATTATTTCTGTAAATCCTCTGCAGGTCAAGGACATTCCTCCTGGAAAGATGTTTTTCTGTCCTGCTGACAGGAAAATAATTCTCCACTGGGGGCATAATTCCAAACTGGGCGGGCATTCTGGTGGCCGCAAGACTCGGGACTCATTTGCTCATCATTATTGGTGGCCCTCTTGGACTTTGTTTCCTCCTGTGCTAATTGTGCCCTAAACAAGTCCTCTCATTCTAAACCTGCTGGTCTGCTCCAACCTCTACCGGTGCCTGATGCTCCCTTATCACTGACCTTCCCCCTTCTGATGGATGTACTACGATCTGGGCAGTAGTGGACTATAAGCTTAGGCTGCCTACTTTTGAAATCCCCAACTCGTTCCAACTGTGTCCCTCTTAAAGGCTGAGGTCCTGAACTGCTACAGCAAATCTCCTGGTTCTACAGTTGCTCCCAGCGGTTCTTCTGACGTCTCCCAGGTGATGGAAATCCTGGACTACAAAAGGGTAGGAGGAAAGACTTTTTATCTGGTAGACTGGAATGGGTTTGGTCCTGAGGAGAGGTCTTGGGAGTCAGAAGAGAACATCAATGCCTCAGCTCTTATCAAGAAGTTCCTCTTGTGCTCTAGACCTAAGAAAAGGGGCTGTAAGTGGGGGTATTGTTGTGCCTACAGTTGCTGACCGCCAGCACGTCCTTCTTACCGGCAGCTGCGACCGCAGGACACTTTCTTCACGCCGACATCTCCCTCCCCAGAGACGCCGGCACATGCGGCTGCCGCTATCCTCTGTGCCCTGTACAGGTTCACACGCGCTCACTCCTGGCCTTAAAGGGCCAGCGCGCACACCTGTGTTAAGTTTCCCAGCCAATCCCCTTATACCCAGGTCTTTAAAAAGGGCTCTGACCTTCCTCTCCTCAGCACTGTTGTGTGTACCCATGTTCGTTAGTTGCATCCTTTTGCCAGTGTTCCTGTATCTGTATACAGTAATTGTGTTTGTTCCTGAGCGAAGTCTAGTGTTGGATTCGAGTTCATCCTCTGTGCCACGTGTCATCTGCCACGCCAAGTATTATCTGTGCCAAGGAGTCTGCAACGTCAAAGTGTCTGCTACGCTATGTGTCTGTCAGAACTTCTATACAGGTACTCTAGTTCTAAAGACTTTCATTGACTGTAGTTTGGCCAGCTGCTACTCCGCTACGGCAGAGCGGCATAGTAGGTTCACATACACCCAGTGCCGTGACAGTTGTACACCTAAAATATAAGCGCACACACCCCCTGATTTTATTGTGCATGTGTTGAATGTACTCATCCCATGTGGCGCCATTCTGTTCATTGTTTAGACCTTATTTATTTATTTTCTCCCCTGGAACTGGACGAGATTTCAGCTCTTCCTCCAATCCTTTGTGGCTTCAAGATATCTTTCGACAATTCCTTTTACATTTACAGTATGAAATTTATATTCATTTTTTTGTTCATGGCTTTACACAAAATAATTTTAACATAATCTCTACATTCCTGTGCAAATAAACAACCTTTGGGTCCACCAAAATCTGAATGTAGATCTTTAAAGAAATTCTGGGGTTCTCAGAAATGTCTCTCAGCATCTTGTGTTCTGCTCTAAGGTTGATCTTACTGAAACAGACTTGCTTGGACCAATTGGCAGTTGTCTAAAATCTTCACATGTAGATGGTTTTCTGGACAGTGGAATGATTGACATTTAATAGTTTGGTCATCTTCCCTTTCCTGAATCATAAACATCGATAACCTTTCTGAAGCCTCAGAGCACTCTGGATCTCAGCATGGTGATACCACACATTTCAACAACAATGAGCAAACGAAAACATCAGAGGTTTAAATAAATAAAGAGTGTATTAAAAAGAAATGGAAAATATAAATGAAGGACTTCTATTTCTCTTTCTGGCTAGATCCACTTCTGGCTTTGAGGTGCAGATTTTCATGCGCTTCTTTGAGTCAAACTGCATGTTTGATTCCAGTTCACAAATAGCAGTTTTGTTTCAGAAATGGCTGCGGCTGTCCCATTTATTCGAATGGGGCTTTTAGAATACATGTGCATGCTGAAGAAACAACCTCACTCAGATGTATAAAACGGTTTTTAGTTTCATAAATTTCTGCTACAAATCTGCCGCAAGTGAATCTACCCTGAGGATATGAACACACAGAGCGACAGCCGCAACCACACCCACATAGTTGACGAATGGACACACGATTTGGCTGGTAAATACTGTGGTATTACCGCAAAAATGATGCGGCCATTTGCCACAGCATGCGGGCGTGATTTTGGATGGCACCCCTGATACTAATTTTAGGTCTTTAAGGTAGTGATAAATACATTTATGACATTTACTTTTACAAAAAACAAAAAATATATGTATTGAATTTTTATTTTATTCAATTGCACAAGTTTTTTTGTTGTTCAATTCCATCACTTTCATCTTTTAATGAAAGTCAAATATAAAAATGTCAATATATGTTAAAAACAAAAAGTTTACATTGTCCTTACTGTCACTCTGTATTCTCCTGCAGTGTTGGTGAATTTATGAATACAGTAATAAGTAGCAAGGTTCATGGTGACAATTCAGCTTCTCTGCTTTGTAAGTAACCAAGGCTCTTCCTTTCTTCCACAATACTTTTCCTTCATAGATCCTGGTCAGTTGACCTCTGGTAAATATAATTTTGGTGTTTGGCAGATCCAGGATAATTCCACCAAAAAAATTAACACACACCCTTATTGGTGGTTTAATGTCTGTGAATAATCTGATGTGTTTAAAATATTTTGTTGCTCTTATAGCATTTCCCACATTCTAAAGGGGAATATGGTTTAAACTCTATGTGAATTCTCTGAGGAGTTCCAATATTAGATTTGTTTGTAAAACATCTTACACAAGCAGAACATCAAAATGAGTTCCCCCCTGTGTGGTTTCTCTGATGAGCCCTAAGTTTGCATTTAGTAATAAAACATTTCTCGCATTTTGAACATGAATATGGCTTCTCTCTTGTGTGAATTCTCTGATGTTTATCAACATGTGATTTTTTTGAAAAACATTTCCCACATTCTGAACATGAATGTGGCTTCTCTCCTGTGTGAATTCTCTCATGTGTAACAAGATTTGATTTATATGTAAAACATTTCCCACATTCTGAACATGAATATGGCTTCTCTCCTGTGTGACTTCTCTCATGTTTAACAAGACTGGAATTATGTGTAAAACATTTCCCACATTCTGAACATGAATATGGCTTCTCTCCTGTATGAATTCTCTCATGTGCAACAAGACTTGATTTATCTGTAAAACATTTCCCACATTCTGAACATAAAAATGGCTTCTCTCCTGTGTGAGTTCTCAAATGTATAACAAGACCTGATTTTTGTGTAAAGCATTTCCCACATTCTGAACATGAAAATAGCTTCTCTCCTGTGTGGATTCTCTGATGAACCCTAAGTTTGGCCATAGTAATAAAACATTTCCCACATTCTGAACATGAATACGGCTTTTCACCTGTGTGAATTCTCTCATGTGTAACAAGACTTGATATTTGTGCAAAACATTTCTCACATAGTGGACATGAATAAGTCTTCTCCCCTGTGTGAATTTTTCGGTTTGTAAAAAGACCTGAGATTCTTGTGAACTGGTTACCACATTGAAACCTTTTACCCCCTTTCTGAGCTGTAATGGTAACAATCTGTGATTGGTCAGGAGAAGGTTCCTCATGATTAGGAGAATTATACGATAGATCTGTACTGTGAAGTCCTGGGTGTACATTAAGGGTAATGAGGCTTTCTCCTGAAGACTGCTGCATGATATCGTCATCTTCTACTTTATAATTTATCGATAACTTAAAGTTCTTACTGGGATTTTCTGTTAGGATTCAAAATTGATTTTGTTTCAAAACATAAAAGTTGACAAATTTATAACATTCATATTAGGCTGGAAACACACATGCAGTGTTTTGAGCCAAAGCCAGAAGTGGATCAAACCGGAAGGAAAAGTTTAAGCCATGCCTTTTTAAATTCACTCCTGGCTTCAGCTCAAGAACCTGCCTCAAAAACTACATGTGTGATTCCAGCCTTATAACACTTTGTAAAACACTTTAAAATATATCCATGACAAAGACCAGGATCCTGCTCTTCATCCAGTCCTCCACTTTTATTACATACAGCTTGACATGATAAAAATATATATATATTTAAAAGCAGGACCTTGTCTGGCAATCACGCCTGTCCTCTGCCAACACATTTATCCCTTCAATACTAATTGGACGTACAACAACTTAACTTAATATTGTTACAGACAATCGGCCATAGTCTAAATTGAACAAGATACTGTGTCATGAGACAAAGCACACATCTCAGGCTGAATTCACGGACATGACAATGAGGTTTGTATATTCTAATGACTACACAGGCACCGGATCTCAATTTTATAGAACATCTTTGGGATGCAGTGGAATAGGCAAAGTAAAGTTATCATTCAGAATCTGTAATAAAGGTTTCCAGTACATTGTAATATCATTCCACTAAGAATTCAGGCTGTTTTAAGGGGAAAGAGGGTCCTATCGAGTACTAATAAGGTGTACCTAGTGAAGTGGCCTTATTCAAGTTTTAGTAATGTTACAATTTAATAGCAAATTGTTGTTCTATTCCTCTGCCAATATATTTTCATTTAGTCTTGCTTTTCTCAGAACATATAGGGCTTCGATATTGTGTAAAAATTAAGTGATATATTAAACTCTAAAGGAGTGGGAGTAGCGTAGAAAACTATGCTGGACATTTTAAAACGTCCATTCAGAGATAGGTGTGGACCACCAGGATGTTTATAATCTATGGACAGACAGCAACCGGTAAAAAGAGGTGCTTCCTAATAATCATGAATCTGATTTTTTTAATTGAATATATATATATATATATATATATATATATATATATATATATATATATAAATATCTTTAAACCCACTTGAAAACATCTTAAAAGGCCCTTAAAGTGAACCAATTTTTAGACTACTTTTCAGAATAATCTGTCATATATGTGTACAGGAGGAATAACACTGTTTCTCATTATATAACTTGGATATGGCATTCTATTAGCACTTTGCCCTTTGCACGCTCTCTCTCTAAGGCCCCATGCACACGACAGTATTTTCATATATCCCAAAATACTGTCCATAAATACGGATCTGTAAGCATCCATATTCCATCCGTATATACGGTCCGTATTGCATCCGTATTCCATTTGTATATATGGATCCATACAAAAATAGGGAGGTTGCAAATGATGTCATCAGCATGTTGCCTAGCAATGCTTCTGTAAATACGGATGGTTTACGGATACAGATCAGTAGCCGTTCGTATTTATGGAAGCTCAAATAGATTTCTATGGGACAGTCCTTGCCGTAATTACCGACAAGAATAGGACAGGTTCTATAATTATTTCAGAATGGACACCCATCAGTAAAAGTACTGGAAGGTGTCCGTGGCCAATAGAAATGAATGGGTTCATAATTACTGTCAGTAATTACTGTCCATAACTACTGATGAAAAATACTGTCGTGTGCAAGGGGCCCAATCACCAAAATGTATGTGTTCTTTTATTTTCAATTGACTCCCAAAATTATGCTTAAACGTTTGAGGACTGTACACTTTACATATACGGTGCAGGTTTAAGCTTGCTACCCGAGTGAATGGGCAGCTGAATGTCGGGTACCCGGCAGACAGAGACTGCCAGGGACTCTGGAGAGAAGACAAAAGTGGTCTTCACAACTTCAGTCTTCTCTGTACTCACGTATACAGGGAGCGCTGTGTATAGAATAGAGGCCCCTTTCTTTGTAAAAGTGTTACCAAATTTACATAATTATTATTTTTTTATCACCCTAATTGTATCAACCCGTAGAAGACGATTGCGGAATTGCTGTTTTTTTGCCCATTTTTCCCCACAAAGAATTTTCTACCAGTTTCCCAGTACATTATATGGTACATTAAATGGTGGCAAAAAAAACGACAACTCGTCCCACAAAAAACAATCCCTCATACAGCTACGTCGATGGAAAATTAAAAAAGTTATAGCTTTTACAAGCAGGGTGGAAAAAAACGACAATTCACACGGTAAGGGGTTAAAAAAAAGTTGCCCTCACAAATGATTGTCATAACGCTAGCCCTGACACAATTGCTCTAAAGTAGACATATAATTTACGGTACACGGTGACAATCACAAATAAAAAGTCTAATTTACGGTAAAACTAAAGTACTAGAAAAAATGTGCAAAAAAGAATATTTTTAAACTACCATATTTTATGGACTATAGGTCTCACTGGACTATAAGACGCACCCATAAATTATAGCATAAAAGAGAAAAAAATGTTTTGCCTTTATCTGTACATATTCTGGGTAATATTGAGATAATAGGGTACCACAGTGCCAACATAACAATGTCAGACACAGAAATACAAGATATTGGCAGCTATAGTGCTCTCGCCCTCCCCTGAACTCAGCAGACATCAGAGATGTGGAGAGACAGGGGTTAATAGTGATAAATCTGCTATGCTGCTCTTTCATAGGAGGGGCGTGGCTAGATGGTCCTTGCAGATCAGTACCTGCATAGATTTACTGTGCTTTGTGTACAAATGTTTGTGTTATCTGCTCACTGTGAGATGACAGAATTCTGTGTGTAAGATGTGACTGTTCAGTGAGCAGATAACTCAGAGATCTTTTACAAACAGCACAGGACATGCTGCTGTCAATAAACTGCACTGCAAGGACCATTGAAGCTCGGAGCTCAGTCTCCTGCTCGCATCTGTTTGCCTTCAGGAGATAAGACGCAGCAGAAGATTACAGTTCAGATTCTAAGATGAAAACTGTGTCTTATAGTTAAAAAAAAAAAACATTATATTTTTCTAAAACGAAAATGCTGAAAAAGCAAAAGAATTGATCATGAAAAAACATCGCAAAAATCACATCGCTAGCCCAACAAATAAAAACGTTATAGCCATTTAACTGAGAATCAAATCAGAGATAGCCGTCAGCTGAATAAGGGTCTGACACACTGCCTAACGGAATACTTTGTTTCATGATAGGGGGCATCTCCAATAAAAGAGGCGTGCAGCAGCAAGGTCTTCAAATTCCCCATCATTGTACCAACAACAGAGTGTAATGGAGTTTTCTGCTGAAAGCACCTGCTCTAGTGCTAGAAACACTGATGAGCATTAAGGAAAGGACCTTTAACATATATATTAGGGAATTGCTCATAATGGAGTATTTAACCCCTAAAATGTTGGTTTTAACCTGCCTATTTTAGGGTTTTAAGGGGTTGTCCAGGATAAGATAAACATGGCTGCTTTCTTCCTTCCAGAAACAGTACCACACCAGACAATGGGTCGCGTCTGGTATTGCAAGTAATCTACATTCAACTGAATAGAGTGGAGCTGAAAACCACACACAACCTATGGAGGGGTGTCCCACTGTTTTTGGAAGAAAGCTGCTATGTTTCTCTAATCCTAAACAACCCTTTTAAGGACCAAGCAGTTTTGGTTTTCTCATCCTCGCATTCCAAGATTTTTATTTTTCCATCAATGTAGCTGTAGAAGGGCTTGTTTTTTGTGGGGCAAGTTGTATTTTTCAATGGCACTATTTGGTGAGATATATAATTTGTTAATTAGATATTATTTTTAGGAGAAAGCAAAGCAAAATAATAATAAAAAAAACACAATTCTGCCATTTGACCCCACAGGTGTTTCATAAATTTTATTAGAATTGGGGAGGGAAAATGAAAAATTACATTTTTTTCCCAAAAAATGTCGTTCAAAAGTTTAGGGTCACTTCGAAATTTCCTTATTTTTGAAAGAAAAGCACAGTTTTTTTCAATGAAGATAACATTAAATTAATCAGAAATACACTCTATACATTGTTAATGTGCTAAATGACTATTCTAGCTGCAAACGTCTGGTTTTTAATGCAATATCTACATAGGTGTATAGAGGTCCATTTCCATCAACCATCACTCCAGTGTTCTAATGGTACATTGTGTTTGCTAACTGTGTTAGAAGGCTAATGGATGATTAGAAAACACTTGAAAACCCTTGTGCAATTATGTTAGCACCGCTGTAAAGTTTTGCTGTTTAGAGGAGAAATAAAACTGACCTTGCTTTGAGCTAGTTGAGAATCTGGAGCATTACATTTGTGGGTTCGATTAAACTCTCAAAATGGCTAGAAAAAGACAGCTTTCATGTGAAACTCGACAGTCTATTCTTGTTCTTAGAAATGAAGGCTATTCCATGTGAGAAATTGCCAAGAAACCGAAGATTTCCTACAACGGTGTGTACTACTCCCTTCAGAGGACAGCACAAACAGGCTCTAACCAGAGTAGAAAGAGAAGTGGGAGGCCCCGCTGCACAACTGAGCAACAAGACAAGTACATTAGAGTCTCTAGTTTGAGAAATAGACGCCTCACAGCTCCTCAACTGGCAGCTGCATTAAATAGTACCCGCAAAATGCCAGTGTCAACGTCTACAGTGAAGAGGCGACTCCGGGATGCTGGCCTTCAGGGCAGAGTGGCAAAGAAAAAGCCATATCGGAGACTGGCTAATAATAGGAAAAGATTAATATGGGCAAAAGCACACAGACATTGGACAATGGAAGATTGGAAAAAAGTGTTATGGACAGACGAATCGAAGTTTGAGGTGTTTGGATCACACAGAAGAACATTTGTGAGATGCAGAACAACTGAAAAGATGCTGGAAGAGTGCCTGACGCCATCTGTCAAGCATGGTGGAGGTAACGTGATGGTCTGGAGTTGCTTTGGTGCTGGTAAAGTGGGAGATTTGTACAAGGTAAAAGGGATTTTGAATAAGGAAGGCTATCACTCCATTTTGCAACGCCATGCCATACCCTGTGGACAGCGCTTGATTGGAGCCAATTTCATCCTACAACAGGACAATGACCCAAAGCACACCTCCAAATTATGCAAGAACTATTTAGCGAAGAAGCAGGCAGCTGGTATTCTATCTGTAATGGAGTGGCCAGCGCAGTCACCAGATCTCAACCCCATAGAGCTGTTGTGGGAGCAGCTTGACCGTATGGTACGCAAGAAGTGCCCATCAAGCCAATCCAACTTGTGGGAGGGGCTTCTGGAAGCATGGGGTGAAATTTCTCCCAATTACCTCCGCAAATTAACAGCTAGAATGCCAAAGGTCTGCAATGCTGTAATTGCTGCAAATGGAGCATTCTTTGACGAAAGCAAAGTTTGAAGGAGAAAAATATTATTTCAAATAAAAATCATTATTTCTAACCTTGACTATATTTTCTAGTCATTTTGCAACTCATTTGATAAATATAAAGTGTGAGTTTTCATGGAAAACACAAAATTGTCTGGGTTACCCCAAACTTTTGAACTGTAGTGTATATTTATATATATATATATAAATTTGGTAACGCCATAATCGTATTGACCCGCAAAATAAAGATAACATGTCGTTGTTACCGCACGTTAAACGCGTAAAATCAGAACACAAAAAGTATGTTTTTCTTCCCAATTTCAGCCCACAAAATATTTTTTTCTCCAGCTTCCCAGTACATTATTTTGGTACAATAAATTGTGCAGCGAAAACCACAACTCGTCCCACAAAAAACAAGCCCTCATTTGGCTATATCAGTGGAAAAAAAAATAATAATTATGGCTTTTGGAAGGTGGGGAGGGAAAAACGAAAACGAAAAACAAAAATAATTGGGATGGGAAGGGGTTTAGATATACCGAAGGTGTAACAGGCATTACTAGATAGGACCTTTCATAGGCCATGAGCTGTCAGTATAAAACCATCAGCCTTCAACTGTCAGGGCTGGAATACAAGTGTCAAATGGAGCCCCTATCAGCATTGATTACGGTGCTTAACCCCTTCCCGCATTATCACATACATGCAGGTCATGGGTAGGGTCCCCTTCCCACATTGTGATGTGCATGTACGTGATGGTGAATGGAAGAGCATAGAAGCTGTGCCCATGCGATCAACGCGGGAGCCTGGCTGTAACGGTCAATAGTGACAGCGGCATTTAAGTGGTTTAACATAGGGTGGGGGCTCTCTCTGTCACCCATCATCGGCTTGCAAGCGCAAATTCCGTTCGCTAATGGGTGGCCATGGCAGCCGGTGGCAAAAGGCAAACAGGCCTGCTAAAGGCACACAGACACACAGGCCTGTCATGACTATATTCCTATTAGGCCGTGCATACTCATTATAGCAAAGCATTATGTCAGCGATCAGAAGATTACATTGTGAAGTGTCCTAATATGAAATACTGCTGAGAAATCATCTCTACAGAACAGGAAGGATCAGTCTATTATGAATTGTGTATCCTGTGTTATCTATATATAGGTGTTAGCTGTAAGCGTAATCCTGCCTGTCATGATAATAAGATGCTGCTGTGAATTGATCGCTACAGAACAGGAAGGGTCAGTCTACTATAAGACTCAGTAGCCAGAGGGTGAACTGCAAGCTTTTAAATTATTTTGTATTATATATTTATATATATGTTTACCATAAAAGTTTTGATTTAAACGATAGGTCATTTTCTGACGACACATTCCCTTTAAGTTGTTAAACTGAGTTTTCTCATATCCCAGCTATTAGTGCAGATGTTAATCGCAGCTGCCTCCCCTCCCTCCCCTCAAAGTCTGATGCTAGGCCTAGTGCATGACCGGATTTAATAGAACACCTTATAGAGAATTTCTATGTGCAGTCACAGCTCCCTCAGGTCCTGCACTATGTATAACACATTGTCTGACGTGTTACTGTAATGTAGAACTAAGGAGGAGCCTCGCCTTAAAGAGGCTCTGTCACCACATTATAAGTGCCCTATCTCCTATATAAGGAGATCGGCGCTGTAATGTAGGTGACAGTAATGCTTTTTATTTAAAAAAACGATCTATTTTCACAACGTTAGGAGCGATTTTGGTTTATGCTAATGAGCTTTCTTAATGCCCAAGTGGGCGTATTTTTACTTTCGACCAAGTGGGCGTTGTACAGAGGAGTGTATGATGCTGACCAATCGGCATCATGCACTCCTCTCCATTCATTTACACTGCACTAGCGATATAGTTATATCACTATGTGCAGCTACATACACAAGCCCTAACATTACTACAGTGTCCTGATAATGAATACACATGACCATCCAGCCTGGACGTCATGTGTACTCAGAATCCTGACACTTCTGACTCTTTTTTGTGAGATTCCGGCAAGTGAAACCAAATCTAGCGAGATTACGGAGCTAAACGAGATTTGGTTTCACTTGCCGGAATCTCACAAAAAAAGAGTCAGAAGTGTCAGGATTCTGAGTACACATGATGTCCAGGCTGGATGGTCATGTGTATTCATTATCAGGACACTGTAGTAATGTTAGGGCTTGTGTATGTGGCTGCACATAGTGATATAACTATATCGCTAGTGCAGTATAAATGAATGGAGAGGAGTGCATGATGCCGATTGGTCAGCGTCATGCACTCCTCTGTACAACGCCCACTTGGTCAAAAGTAAAAGTACGCCCACTTGGGCATTAAGAAAGCTCATTAGCATAAACCAAAATCGCTCCTAACGTTGTGAAAAAAGATCGTTTTTTTAAATAAAAAGCATTACTGTCACCTACATTACAGCGCCCATCTCCTTATGTAGGAGACAGGGCACTTATAATGTGGTGACGGAGCCTCTTTAACAAACCTCCCAATTCACTTTCTAAATTCATTATTACTTACCTGTGGTAACACCTCCTGGAATTTCCTCCTCCACTTCACTCTTACATAGTTGATCGCCCCTCATCCACTCTTCTTCTGCTTCATCCTCCGCTTTATTATTAGTCAGATCTTCCGCCTGATGTCATATATGTAACAATTTAGTACAATACAGAAGAGAGTGCGAAGAATCTAACAAATTAACATAAGAAACCACCAAAATCTATCACCACATCTATGACCGAAAGACCAAAAAGCTCCACACCCCCTATATAGATCTGGTATAGGGCTCAGCTTCATCTACCTGATGATTCTCTGGGACATTGTGATTTTCCTCTGGACAGTCCTGGAAATACAGAGGACTCGGACATCTCTCTGGTGGATTTCTCCTACTGGATCCATCTGTAGGAAAGACACAGTGATTGTATACATGACTACTGTATATCTGTCTATATATCACACACTTCTCTCTACACTTCTATGCTTATTGATCAGAGCCGCAATTACAATCTTGAGGTCCTCACTACCTGTGCCGAGGTCTCTGCACCTTGTAAGCTGCAGACCTAAAGTAGACTGTGGCCTACCAAAGCGAACGGCGGGGCGCTGATGGCTCCCTGCTCCGCCATAGTATTTAACTGCATCTCCATTTTAAGAGTTCCCTGTCAAACAAAAAACATGGTCATGGCGTCACCTGCTTATTAGCGTCTTAAATGCTGTGTACACCTTTATAAATATATTGGTTTTGTATGATTAAACACGTTTTTTTTTTAATGGACTTCAATTAAACATATTTTTTGTTTTTACGATGCAGCTGTTATGTCTCCTCTATACACAGAAACTGGATCATTCTCTATCAGTGGAATCCGTAAGTGAATTGAACTGACAACTCAGCTGAGAGCGGGTCCTGTGTATCCATGTTCTTCAACTTAGATGTGATCAATATTATTGTGATCTCATGTGATCTCAGCCAAATCATCAGTTCACTTCACTTACGGATTCGGGTGATAGCGAATGATCCAGCTTCTGTGTATAGAGGACACATAACATCTGTAGCGTAAAAACGAAAAAATTTTTTTTTTAATTATAGTTAAATCAAATAACTTTGTCATCACCAAAAACCAATAATTAATAAAAAAAAGAAAAAGAAATACTTGCCTACAAAAGTGTACATAGTCTTTAACCCTTTCATGACCAAGGGTCATTAATGTAATTTTTATATATATATTTATCCATATATATATATATATATATATGTATACACACACACACACACACACATGTACATACACTGTAGATCTCTGCAACAATTAGTCCTCTTCTCTCTCTGTCACCCTGGATCGCTGTGAGGGGAGAGTGAAGAGTGCTATATACACACGACGTGAAAAAACAACAATAAATTAACTGTCAGTTTTGCATGGCTGTTTTGCATCAATGTGTCTCAGAATTTGAATCCATTTCCCGGCCTTCTGACCGTTTTTAACCGGCATTGGTCATCAGTTTTTCATGGAGGTTAAAAAGAATGGATTAATTTTATTCGTTAGGGCTTTTGTCCCAATCCCCTGAAAACACCACAGTGCCCATGTAGATAGTGACACAATACCACTGTAGATAGTGCCACATTGCCCACATAGATAGTACCAGTGCCCATATAGATAATGCCCACTGTAAATAGTGCCACAGTGCCCACATAGTGTCACAGTTCTCCCTGTAGATAATGCCCACATAGTGCCACACAGTGCCCATGTTGACAGCGCCAGTGTCCCCTGTAGATAGTGCCAATATAATGCCACAGTACCTATGTAGATAGTGCCACACCCCCTGTTTATAACGCACTCCCCTGTAGATAGCACTACACTCCCTGTAAATAACGCCACCCCCCTGTAGATAGCAACATCACCCTTGTAATTAGCAATATCCCCGCTGCAGATAGTGCCACCCCCCCCCCCGGAAATGGCACCCCCTTCCTGTAAATAGCGGAATCTCATGCCAGAGCGGGGAATCCGCTCCAGTAAATAAGTAGCCGCTGATGTCACTGTCTATATATGGATAGTGACACCAGGGCCTTCTCCAGTAGCGGAATCCCCGACACAGAGCGATCTGACAACGGGGATTCCGCTCCTAGAGAGTGCTGCTGACGTCATTGTCCATATATGGATAGTGACAACAGTGGCTTCTCCAGTAGCGGAATCCCCAGCCAGAGTGTCAGCCAGGGATTCCTCTCCCAGAGAGAGCCACTAACGTCACTGTCCAAATGGACAGTGACTTTAGGGGCTCCCACTAGAAGCGGAATTCCGCTCCTAGACTCAGTTCAGGTGGCGCTATCTACAGTAGTTGGTGCGATGATATCTACAGCGGGGGGTTGCTATCTGCAGAGATGGTGGCCCTATCTACAGCGGGGATGGAGAGATGGTGGGGGCTCCCTCTAGGAGGGGAATCCTCGGCTAGAGTGCAGGCCGGGTTTTTGCAGTCCTGCCTATTACATGCTGCACTCAGATGCACATGTATGGGCAGGTGAAAGGTTCTCTTTAAAGGGGTTTTACTATATCTAAAAAAAAAAAAATGATTCATAGTCTGACACTTTTTTTTTTTTAGCCAAAAATCAATCCACCAAAATACCTTTTGTTAGTTATCCTTTTCTTTCCGTGCTATAAACGTCTGTTCACATCCTTCACTTTGATAGAAATTGCACGCAGGCGAAAAACGCTGCGAAAATCGACGTGCAGGCAGAGGAAAACCTGCCTCAAAATTCCAAACAGAGTTTTGAGGCAGATTTTCTTCCTGCAAAAACTCAGTGTGAACCCAGCCTTAGTGTAGAAGCCACACATGCTCAAAGATGCCGAAGGAACAGGATCTGGTCTACCCCTTCCATCAGTATACAGTGACGTCACCGCACATTGGTCCGGCAGGAAAAAAGAAATATACGGGGCAGCGCCGGAAGTATAAGATTTCAAGACTGGAGACGCATTATGTGCCCGACGCTGGAATCGGGTGGCAGAAAAGGAAATCCAAAAAGTAAGTATATTACAAATTTGATTATTTTTAGAAGTGTAGTGAAATAGAAATTAAGTTTATAGGTTCTGGAAAACCCCTTTAAGGACCGAACCATTTTAGGCTTTAATTAGTTACCGCCGCAGCTAGTTTTGACCTATTTAAGAGAGAACCATTTCTCAAATATGACGTGTCACTTTAAGGCTGAGTTCACAAGCAGTGTATCCGCCCTTTGGTGCAGTTTTTCACCCAGAATGTCCGCTGCGGAAAACCGCATTTCATCCCAGGAGATCACTGCATTCTGCGATTGGCTGCAGCGGCGATAACATGGGATGAAATGTCATCCCAGGAGGAATAAACACAGACTTCTGGGTAAGTATAAGAAAAAAAAATTCTGAGTTGCATTTTTTGCGGCGGATTCTCTGCCATTCCGCCTCAAAAAAAATGTAACAACTGTTATAACTTGCGGGTTTTACCTCCGACTTGAATTCAATGGGAAAACCAGCTACAAATAAGTAGCTTTTACGCAAAGACATTTGACATGCTGTGGAATAAAATTATGCACCGCAGGTCAATTTCTGAGCGTTTTTACCGCTAAGTATTTATGCAGCATGTGGATGAGATTTGTTTAATCTCATTCCCTTTGCAGCTAATGTATTATGCTGCAGATTTTCCGCAACAAATTCCGATGCGGAAAATCCTCAGTATTTACGCAACGTGTGCGCACGGGGCGGATTAGCAGCAGATTTTCTGCAACAGATTTCATTGCAGAAAATTTGCAGCGCTGCAGAGAGAATAGGCAGAAAAGAAGTGCGGTGCAGATTCTCAATCTACAAAAATGTCAATTTCTCTTGTGAAAATGCTGTAGAATTTCCACACAGAAAATTCGGTCGGACGTTCTGCAGTGTTTACGCCGTGTGTGGACGTACCATAAGTGAGAATAAGATTTTACTTAACCAATTGATTGTGAGATTGTTTTTTCGGAACACATTATACTTTATATTAGTGGTAAATTTTGCTCCATACATTCTGTGTTTCGTAGTTAATAAGGTTGAAAAAAGACACAAGTCCATCAAGTCCAACCTATAATCCGACCGTGTTGATCCAAAGGAAGACAAAATCCCCCATGAGGTGGATGACAATTGTCTCATTAGGGGAAAAACTCCTCCACGACTCCAAATCTGGAAATCACAATAAATCCCTGGATCACCGTCCCATCTCCAGAATCTAGTACCCATAACGTGTAATATTAAAGAGAACCTCCGATTATACGGACATTATATAGAAAACAATTATACTACCAGAGTGTGACAATAATCATCTTTCTAAATTACTTGTATTACCAGGTTTACTTCTAACTACAGCACGGACTGCCCATAGTCCGCGCTGCCGGCTGGGCTGCTCATAACTCTGCAATAGGAGACACAGCGACCTGCTCGCCTCCATGGCTCCCGTATCAAGAACGGCTGTCAGCGCTGTGCAATGTAATGTGACCTCTAATGCAGAGCTATGAGCAGCCGGCAGCACGGATCACAGCCTGATCGGAGCTCAGGTATCACACACACATATACATAGATATATCGGTCTCTTCTCACCTTGTGATGTGCGCAGCCGGTAGTTCTCCATCATGACCTCCTCGTACAGATCCTTGTGTCCTTCTAGATACTCCCACTCCTCCATGGAGAAATAGACAGTGACATCCTGACACCTTATAGGAACCTGACACACACAATGATACAGTCATTACCCAGACACCTCCAGTGCGTTTACTTACATAGTTTGTAGGGTTGAAAAAAGACACATGTCCATCAAGTTCAACCAAGGGATGGGAAAGGGGAAGTAAAAAATGTCTACACATAGGAGGTAATATTTTTTTGTTCTAGGAAATTATCTAACCCTTTTTTAAAGCCATCTACTGTAGCTACTGTGACCAGCTCCTGCGGTGACTATTCCATAAATTCACAGTTCTCACAGTAAAGACGGCTTGTCGCCTCTGCCGGTTGAACCTTTCTTTTTCCAGATGGAGGGAGTGTCCCCTTGTTTTTTGAGGGGGTTTTACATGGAACAGGATTTCACCATATTTCTTGTATGTGCCATTCATATATTTATATAAGTTAATCATGTCCCCCCTTAGTCGTCTTTTTTCAAGGCTAAATAGGTTTAGTTCTTTTAATCTTTCCTCATAACTTAGATTCTCCATGCCCCTTATTAGCTTCGTTGCTCTTCTTTGTATTTTTTCCAACTCCAGGGCATCCTTTCTAAGAACTGGAGCCCAGAACTGAACTTCATATTCTAGATGACGCCTCACTAATGCTTTGTAAAGTGGTAATATTACATCCCTGTCCCGTGAGTCCAAGCCTCTTTTAATACACGACAATATCTTGCTGGCCTTTGAAGCAGCTGATTGACATTGAATGCTGTTATTTAACTTATGATTCACAAGTACACCCAGATCCTTCTCAACAAGTGACATCCCCAGTGTAGCTCCCCCTAGGACATATGATGCCTGCAGGTTGTTGGTACCCAGATGCATAACTTTACAATTATCTACATTAAACTTAATTTGCCAAGTGGACGTCCAAACACTCAGTTTGTTTAAATCCGCTTGCAATTCACGAACATCTTTCATTGTCTGAACTATATTACATAGCTTGGTGTCATCTGCAAAAATAGAAATAGTGCTATTAATCCCATCCTCTATATCATTAATAAATAAGTTGAATAATAGTGGTCCCAGCACTGAACCCTGGGGTACACCACTTATAACCAGGGACCATTCAGAGTAGGAATCATTGACCACAACTCTCTGGATACGGTCCTTGAGCCAATTCTCAATCCAATTACAAACTATACTTTCTAAACCTATAGTCCTTAATTTACACATTAGACGTCTATGGGGGACAGTGTCAAATGCCTTTGCAAAGTCCAAAAACACTATATCCACAGCGGCCCCTCTGTCTAGGCTTCTGCTCATTGAAGAAGCGTTACCAAAAAATACACCTGGGAACCTCACTGAACCCAAGAATGTGCTGGTAATGGTCTTGACCACAGATGCTGAACTGGCCACCCAGGGGCACATGTGGCCCCCATGTGCCTGAAGTGCAGCCCTTAGGGGAAAGTAAATTCATATGGCTACCCAGGATAATGATGAAGAGTGCTGCTATAGTCCTATACGCTGAGTGGTCCACCTAACCATAAAAAACAGAAGCCGACACATGGGGCATAGTTTTCTGGCACACTGCCCTCTTCCGTTGTCCAGCGCCGATGTGTGCTTGGTGGTGCTGTACACAGGGAGAGAGAGCGGCGCTCAATTATGTGCTTGGCTGCACTGGTCATCAGGTTAAAGAGCAGTATGTTTACTGTAGAATTTCCCAGCATTCCCAGCAGTGTCACCTCTCCAGTCAGCAGCTCAGTCATCTTGTAGATCAGTTCTAAGATCTTCTTCTCATGTATCCGGGAGTGAGGGGGAGGCTTTGTGATGGGGCTCTGACTACTGCTCCATCCTCCTGACTCATGGATGATGGGAGTCGTACAGTCACCCGATGTCTTCTTCATTATTGTGTACTCCTGTGTATAGAGAGAGACATTTAGAGAACTGAACACAGTATTCCCCTCTCAGTAGAAAGAGGGAGATTGTGACCCCGCTGTATAGAGCTCTAGTGACCCCACATCTGTAATACTGGAGACCTCACCTACAAAAAGACATTGAGGAAATAGAACGAGGCCAAAACTCAAAAGGAAATAATATTGGAGGCGACTAGATGGACCATGTGCTCTCCTCCTGCCGTCATCTTCTATGTTTCTATATAGATGTCATCCCGATCCTCCTGGTTCCTTGTCATTCTCATTGCTCTACAACAATACTATTGCTGCATTGGTGACATGACACATAACTGACCATATTGGTGGCTGATCTTCAGCTTCTTGACGTCACTTGGAAGGTCTGGACGCTGTTATACAGGACACTGGATTCTTCCTATTATGTATTGTCCCTTCCCTATGTGTGACTTGTTCTATAATGTAGAAAAGTTTACCTCTCCGCTCAACAGGTAGATGATCTCCAAGGTGAAGTCTAATATTCTTCTGCTCATCTCATTCCTGTCCTTGTCCATCCTTGGTGGGTCATTCAGGAGAAGGAACGTTGTGGAGGAGAAGATGAGAAAACTGGAGGAACTGGAGGATCTAGTACTGCAGACATCTTTATGAAGAAAGGAGAAGATGGAAATCATACAGGGGACAACATCATGTGTGACATACAGAACCTCACTTATTGATCATTGAGAGAAACATCTTCTCAGAGCCGTCACCACATGGAATAAAGGGGTATTCCCAACACAGACATTTCTCCCCAGGATATGCTAGAAATGTCTGATAGATGCGGCTCCACCTCTGGCCGTGCTCGGCTGTTTCTGGAACTCCTATACAAGTGAATGGAGAGAGTCGTGCACATGTGTGGTCACCTCTCCATTCATTCTCCACCTGGATGTAGTCATCACCTCACCAGGCGGGTCGAGGGACCCCCGTTCTCCACATAGAGGTGGGACCACCATATATCAGACATTTATGGCATATCTCTCAGGTGAGAAGAGTAAAATCCCACCCCCCCCAGACAATGTAGACCTTACTCCTGACAACCTGACACATGGCGGCTACAGGGGAGACATTGCTGACAACTCACAAGACGTGGTGCACACTATGAAGTCAGTGTTTTATATGAACTGTGAGGTTCTGCAGCAGCTGAGGTGATATTATATATAAAGGGGTCATGCAGTGTGATCTCTTATCATCATGTTATAGCGCAGGTGAAGCGGTGCAGAGTGATACATTGTTTTGTGGCATAAGATTCAGTATAAACTTCGAGTTTACTCATTTAACCCCTTCCTGCACAGGACATTTACGGCTCAGGAGTTGTTCACATGTCATAGAGAAGACCTGACACCTGCTGTAAGGCTGGAAACCTGAAAGAACTACAATTACAACCGTTTAACTACTTAGATGCCATGGTCTATAGCGACTGCGGAATCTAAGCTGTAAGAAAGAGGGGGTGGTCCTCTCTGACAACTCATCGGCCCCTCACGACATGATCACGGTTTATAGATGGTTGTCCTGGTGGCCTGGGAGGGTAATGAAGGTCTGCAATATACTGCGATACATTAGTATTACAGTGTATTGTACCATAGATCTAATCATCACTAGCTCAAGTCCCCCAGAACAGTGTCGTGGAAATCCATCGCTCAAAATATATTAGACTGAAATTTATACGAGTACAAACAGACTCTCAAGGCCAGACTACATTAGTCAGTATCCTAATTAGGATATTTCACCGATATATATCGAGAGAGGAGAACAAAAACACACAGACACTCTGATATGTTCAAAATGCTCCTCTGAAGGATTTATTATCAGACTCAAACTGTTAAACTGAAATTCAGAAGGGGTGTAGGCTTGAGGTAAACCAATCAGAGACAATGTAACAATATTTGTTATTCAGTAAAAAGCATACAATAAAATACATCCCAGATACATCATTATAATTCTTCACACATCAGGTTTTGCAGGTGTCTAATCTCTTTTGGACAGAATGTCCTCGTGGAGATGGGGGGAGACCTTCCCTCACGCATACTTGCCACCCTCCCATCTCCCTCCCTGTCCATCTTCGCATGGGAACCAAGGTCAAAGATAAAACATACGAAATCAACATTACTTGTATTAAAGGAACAATGACTTTTCTATTCACTACAATAAAACCAAGATGGGAACTCCAGACAAGATGGCTGCTGCACGAAACTAAATCATTTACACATTATCATCACTTTCACATATTACATATCTTAGTAATTCGGCCTCCTGCTTGATAATTCACAATGTAATTTCATACAGAGAATATAAGCAAATAAATCATCCTTCACAATAGTAATAAAAAATGTTTAAATAGTTAAAGTTCTTATTTATGTATAAAAGATAAAAAAATATTTAGAAAAAACCTCAAAACACCCTTTACCCATTTTTTTTAAAAGTAATGTAAAAAAACAAAAGAATAAACAAACTGGTATTACCGCATCCGTAAAAGTCAGAATGATTACAATATAATACTATTTACCCACACGGTGAACGGCGTAAAAAACACAAAAACAACAAATAAAAAATACTAGCAGCCCTGATTTTTTTTAAAAAAACGATTATAAAATTATCAAAAACTGGAGCTTGTCCCACAAAAAATAAGCCCTCACTCCGCTACATCGACAGAAAAATAAAAAAGTTCTCGCTCTGAGTATACAGTTGCCGACATTTTTTTTTTCCAGGGACACTTAGGGTGTGGCTTCTTTGGTGGGTGTGTCTCATGGGTTGTGGCTTATCGGGTGGGTGTGGCTAACAGGGGCGTGACTTTCTTATCAGAATTTCTGCATTTAAATAAACAAACAAAAATGTATGCACTAGTTTGGCTGACAACTACTATGGTGGCCGGTATCTGTCTGGTTACTGGGTTGTTTACAGGAAGGTGATGTCTCACTTTATCACTAGGGCTAGGTGATATGTGCTGATCACTGGTAGTGTAAAAACCAGCGTAGATAGTGCCACACTCAGTGTAGATGGTGCTCCACATTGCCCCCAGGAGATAGTGTCACGCACTGCTTCCTGTAGATAATGCCATGAGTGCCCTCTGTAGATAATGCCAAAGTGCTCCCTGTGGTTAATGCCACACACACACCGCCTTGTAGATAGTGCCACACACAGCCCCCTGTAGACAGCGCCACATACAGACCCTTGTAGTTATCGTCACACACACCCACTTGTAGATAGTGTCACATACAGCCCCCTGTAAATAGTGCCACACACACCGCACCGTGTATAGTGCCACACACAGCCCCGTGTAAATAGTGACACACATACACCCCGCCCTGTACATAGTGCCACACACACACACCCTCTTGTAGATAGTGCCACACACACCATCTTGTAGATAGTGCCACATACATCCCCCCTATAGATAGTGCCACACACAGCCTCCCTGTAGATAGTGCCACACACAGCCCCCTGTAGACCGTGCCACACACAGCCCCCTGTAGACCGTGCCACACGCAGCCCCCCTGTAGATAGCCCCATACACAGCCTCCCTGTAGATAGTGCTTAACACAGTACCCTGTAGTTAGTGCCACACACAGCCCCGTGTAGATAGCGCCGCACACCGCCCCATGTAGATAGTAGGGTTGTCACGATACCAGAATTTGGACTTCGATACCGATACTTCGAGTAGTCTTGCGATACTCGATACCAAAATGATACTTTGCAAAAAAAAAAGTTCTTCAATTTTCTGATGTGAGGCACATGGTGTGATGAATTTTTAACCTTAATAGTAATTAACCCCATCATGTTCTTCAGTCACAATGGAAAATATGAGGTACATGATGGGGTTAATCAGTAGCATTGTGAGGCACATGGAAGTTCAAAATTCGTAACACCTCGTGCCTCACATTAATAAGTGAAAGGGTTTTATTTTATTTTTTAACAGCGTAAATATCATAAATGACGCTATTAACTTGTTATTACGGTTGCGACTATACCGAATATGTATATATTTTATGTATTGAGACTTTTATTATAATGTTTATTAGAAAAGCTGTGTATTTTCTTTCCTTTTTTTTATTTAACATTTAATTTTTTTACTTTTTTATTTTAAAATTTTAACCCCTTTGGGACGAAGCCATTTTTTGATTTTTCATTTTTGTTTTTCACATAACTTTTTTATTTTTCCATCAATAGAGTGGTGTGAAGGCTTATTTTTTCCGGGAGGAATTGTAGTTTATTTAGGTAAGATTTATAGTTCCATATAATGTACAGGGAAACGAAAAAAAATTCTTTGCGAGTTGAAAATGTTTTGTGTCCCCACATTCTGAGAGCCATAACTTTTTTATTTTTTCGTAGATTGTGCGGTGTGAGGGCTTATTTTTTGCGGGACGAGCTGTAGTTTTTATCGGTACCCTTTTTTGGTACGTTTAACTTTTTGATCACTTTTTATTACATTTTTTTTTAATGCAGACTTTTACGGACGCAGCGATACCAATTTTGTTAACTTTTTTATTTTTTTACATTATTTTAGGGGGAAAAGATTTTTTTTAACTTTTAATATTTGTGGGTTTTTTTCACTACTAAAACCTTTTTTTTTACTTTTTTCACATACTTTATTAGCCCCCCCTAGGGGCAATATACAATATACTGCAATACTAACGTATTGCAGTTTATCATCATTTTTACAGACATCTGTTAACCCCTTAAGGACGCAGCCTAGTTTTGGCCTTAAGGCTCAGAGCCCATTTTTCAAATCTGACATATTTCACTTTATGTGGTAATAACGTCGGAATGCTTAAACCTACACAAGCGATTCTGAGATTGTTTTCTCGTGACACATTGGGCTTCATGTTCGTGGTAAAATTTGGTCGATATATTCAGTGTTTATTGGTGAAAAATTGCAAAATTTAGAGAAAATTTTGAAAAAATTGCATTTTTCAGAATTTAAATGCACCTGCTTGTAAAACAGACGGTTATACCACCCAAAATAGTTACTAGTTCACATTTCCCATATGTCTACTTTAGATTGGCATCGTTTTTTGAACATTCTTTTATTTTTCTTGGACGTTACAAGGCTTAGAACATAAACAGCATTTTCTCATATTTTTAAGAAAATTTCAAAAGCCTTTTTTTTAAGGTACCTCTTGAGTTCTGAAGTGGCTTTGTGGGGCCTATGTATTAGAAACCCTGATAAAACACCCCATTTTAAAAACTAGACCCCTCAAAGTATTCAAAACAGCAGTTAGAAAGTTTTTTAACCCTTCAGGCATTTCACAGGAATTAAAGCAAAGTGGAGGTGAAATTTGCAAATTTCATTTTTCTTGCTGAATTTCAATTTTATTCATTTTTTTTTCTGTAACAGAGAAGGTTTTACCAGAGAAACACTACTAAATATGTATTTTCCAGATTCTGCAGTTTTTAGAAATGTCCCACATGTGGCCCTACTGCGCTCGTGGACTAAAAGACAAGCCCTAGAAGCAAAGAAGCACCTAGTGCATTTTGAGTCCTCTTTTTTATTAGAATATATTTTAGGCAGCATGCCAGGTTTGAAGAGGTGTTGAGGTGTCAAAACAGTAGGAATCCCCCAATAGTGACCCCATTTTGGAAACTACACCCCTCAAGGAATTCATTTAGGGTTGTTGTTACCATTTTGACCGCACATTTTTTTCACAGCACGTATTTGAATTGGGCTCTGAAATGAAAAAAAATTCATTTTTTCCAATAAAATGTCATTTGTGATCAAAATTTCTTATTTTCACAGGGAACAAAATACCCCATTTTGTTGCCCAATTTGTCCTTAGTGTGGCAGTACCCCATTTATGGTGATAAACTGCCGTTTGGGCCCATGGGAGGGCTCAGAAGGAAAGGAGCGCTATATGTTTGTTGGAGTCCAGATTTTGTTGGATTGGTTTTCGGGTGCCATGTCGCATTTGCAGAGCCTCAGAGGTATCAAAGCAATGGAAACCCACCAAAAGTGACCCCATTTTGGAAACTACACCCCTCAAGGAATTCATTTATGGTTGTTGTTAGCATTTTGACCGCACAGTTTTTTCACAGCACCTATTTCAATTGGGCTGTGACATTAAAAAAATGTCATTTTTTCCAATAAGATGTAATTTTTTACCAAAATTTCTTATTTTCACAGGGAACAAAATACTCAATTTTGTTACCCAATTTCTCCTGAGTGCATCAATACCCCATTTGTGGCAATAAACTGCCGTTTGGGCCCATGGGAGGCCTCAGAAGGGAAGGAGCACTGTGTGTTCTTTGGAGTACAGATTTTGCTGGTTTGGTTTTCGTGTGCCATGTCGCATTTGCAGAGCCCCAGAGGTATCAAAGCAATGGAAACCCACCAGAAGTGACCCCATTTTGGAAACTACACCCCTCAAGGAATTCATTTATGGGTAATGTGACCATTTAGACCCCATAGTTTCTTCACAGAACTTATTTGAATTGGGCTGGGAATGAAAACAAAATTATTTTTGTCAAATAATATGTAGTTTTGGCTGAAAATTTATTATTTTCACAAGAAACAAAATACCCCATTCTGTTGCGCAATTTGTTCTGAGTGCCGCAATACCCCATTTGTTGTGATAAACTGCCGTTTGGGCCCATGGGAGGGCTCAGAAGGAAAGGACCACCATTTGGCCTACTCGGGATTTTCTAGTGCGAAGTCATGTATGCAGAAGCCCCTGAGGTACCAGTACAGTTGAAACCCGCAAGAAGTGACCCCGTTTTAAAAACTACACCCTTAAGGCATTCATCTAGAGGTGTAGTGACCATTTTGACCGGAGACCTACACCCCATAAACTGTAATGTGGGTTCTCCCGGGTATGGCAATACCCTACATGTGGCTGTTATCAGCTGCCTGGACACACAGCAGGGCCCAGAGGGGAAAGACGAGGGGGGATAAGCTGTGCGGAGTGCATCAGGGTAAGTAAAATTGGGGTAAATTATAAACCAAGGGATGTATGATAAATTTTAAAACACTTTCATACAGAGCTCTGGTTATTCGGGACACGTGTCACATTGATATATTGTGTCATCCCTTATCCCCCTCTTATAGCAGACTTTGCACCTCTTTTGACTTTTTCCCTTCTTGCCAGTTTGGTGAACTTCCCCTGGAAAGTGTTGCCCTGGTACGATGCGTGTGGGCTCGCTTCCAGAAGTACTGGGTGCCCCCCCTTCTTGGTCCCTAAAGATTAGGTTCTTGATAATCACCTCTTGAAATTCCAGGAAAGTTCCCGTCTGGCCTGCACATCGACGTAGCATGTACGCATTGTACAAAGCCATCTGTATGATGTGCCCGGCCAGCTTCTTATACCTCACCGCATGGCGCTGTAGGGCTTCAGGGCTTGATCTTACAAGTCCATCCCTCCCATGTACCTATTGTAGTCCAGGATGCAGTCTGGTTTGGGGGTGGCCTTTCCTTCATATATCCTAAACCTGTAGGTATACCCTGATGCACTCTCACAGCTTATACATCTTCACGCCATACCTTGCCCTCTTACCCGGCAGGTACTCGCGGAATTGAACCCTCCCTTTAAAATGTACCAGGGACTCATCAATAGAAATACACTTCTCGGGGGTGTATGCTTGGGAAAACCGGGCACTGGAACGGTCTAATAGGGGTCTCCGTTTATACAAACGGTCAAAACTGGGGTCATCTCGGGGTGGGCACGGCTCATTATCAGTATAATGTAAGAAGCAAAGTATTGCCTCATTTATTTATTTTTTTAGGTTCCAGTTCAGTTCTGAAGTTGCTTTGAGGGGCCCATATATTAGAAACCCCTATCAAATACCCCATTTTAGAAACTAGACCCCTCAAAGTATTCACAACAGCATGTAGAAAGTTTATGAACCCTTTAGGTGTTTCACAAAAATTTAGAGCAAAGTAGAGGTGAAATTTACATTTTTTTTTGTCAGAAAATCCTCTTTATACCATTTTTTTTATAACACAAAAGGATTTATCACAGAAACGCAACTTAATATTTATTGCCCAGATTCTGCAGTTTTGAGAAATATCCCACATGTGGCCCTCGGGCGGTAATGGCCTGAAGCACCGGCCTCCGAATCAAAGGAGCACCCAGTGGATTTTGAGGCCTCTTTTTTATTAGGCACCATGTCCGGTTTGAAGAGGTCTTGTGGTGCCAAAACATTGGGAACCCCCCAAAAGTGACCCCAATTTGGAAACTAGACCCCTTGAGGAATCCATTGTAGTTTTCTTGGGGTGCATGCGGCTTTTTGATCAGTTTTTATTCTATTTTTAGGTGGCGTGGTGACTAAAAAACAGCAATTCTACTATTGTTTTTTTTTTCGTTTTTTTTTTACAGCGTTCACCGTGCGCTATAAATGACATATTCACTTTATTCTGCGGGGCGATACGATTACGGCGATACCAGATGTTTATAGTTTTTTTTTATGTCTTATGGCGTTTGCACAATAAAATACGTTTTGTAAACAATCATTCACTTTTTGTGTTGCCTTATTCTAAGAGGCAGAACTTTTTTATTTTTTAATCAATAAAGCCGTGCGAGGACTTATTTTTTGCGTAACGAACTGTAGTTTCGATCAGGACCATTTTTCGGTACATGCGACTTTTTGATCTCTTTTTATTCCATTTTTTGGGAGGTGAAGTGACCAAACAATTGTGATTGTGGTTCGGTTTATTATTATTTTATTTTACGGCGTTCACCGTGCGGGATAAATAATGAAATAATTTTGTAGTTCAGGCCGTTACGGACGCGGCGATACCAATTATGTATAGTTTATTTGTTTGTTTATATATTTTTATTAATAATAAAGGACTGATAAGGGAAAAGGGGGGATTTTTACTTTTATTACTTTTAAATCTTTTATTTTCTAATTTTTACACATCTTTTTTTAACTTTTTTTTCACTTTATTACTTTGTCCTACTAGGGGACATGAGGGCAGGAGGCTCTGATCGCTATTCTAATACACTGCACTACATGCGTAGTGCAGTGTATTAGAACTGTCAGCTACTCACTGACAGCAAGCATAGTGGGTCCTGACGTTGTCAGGACCCACTAGGCTTCCGTCTATGGCATAGCCGGACGCCATTGTTTGGTGTCCGGTTGCCATAGTCACCATCGCTGGCCGCTATCGCGTAGCAGGCCGGCGATGGCAGCTTAACCCCTAAAAAGCCGCGATCTCTATAGAACGCGGCTTTTAAGGGGTTAATCAGCGGGGACACAGCGATCGGTCCCCGCTGTTGGAGCTGTGACAGCTGCTGAACAAGACAGCAGCGTCACAGCTCCTGTATGTGTCGGGAGGACGGCCGAAACGGCCGTTACTCCCGAGACGTACTATTACGGCATGGAGCGCGAACGATACAGCTGCCATGGAGCGGGAAGGGGTTAAAGCTCTGTCACCAGATTATAAGTGCCCTATCTCCTACATAACGTGATCGGCGCTGTAATGTAGATAACAACAGTGGTTTTTATTTTGAAAAATGATCATTTTTTGAGCAAGTTATGAGCAATTTTAGATTTATGCTAATTACTTTCTTAATGACCAACTGGGCGTGTTTTTACTTTTGAACAAGTTGGTGTTGTACAGAGGAGTGTATGAGGCTGACCAATCAGTGTCCTACACTTCTCATTGTTCCAGCCCAGCTTCTTTCACTGCACAATCACACTGTAAGGGCTTATTCAGACGAACGTTAAATACGTCCGTGCAACGCGCGTGATTTACACGCGCGTCGCACGCACCTATATTAGTCCGCTGCGTAAAACTCACGACAGGTCCGTTCTTTATGCGGATTTCGCGCATCACGCACCCATTGAAGTCAATGGGTGCGTGAAAATCACGCACACCACACGGTAGCACTTCCGTGGGACGCGCGTGATTCGCGCAACAGCAGTGAAAAGGATGAATGAAAACAGAAATGCACCACGTGCTTTTCTGTCTACAAACATCCAAACAGACTGTCATAATGATGGCGGCTGCGCGAAAATCACGCAGCCGCGCATCATATGGTGATGACACACGGAGCTGCTAAGTGCCTTTTGCGCTCGCAAAACGCAGCGTTTTTTGCGTGCGCAACCGCACACGCTCGTGTGAATCCGGCCTTACAATGAGAAGTGTATGACACTGATTGGTCACTGATTGGTCAGCGTCATACACTCCTCTATACAACGCCCAGTTGGTAAAAAGTAAAAACACGCCCAGTTGGTCATTAAGAAAGTAATTAGCATAAATCAAAAATTGCTTATAACTTGTTACAAAATTATTGTTTTTCAAAATAAAAAAACACTACTGTCTACATTACAGCGCCGATCACATTATGTAGGAGATAGGGCACTTCTAATCTGGTGACAGAGCCTCTTTAAGCCCAACCACAGGCAGGGCTTAGCAGAGGCAGAGTGAAAGCAGTCCTGGGGACCTTCATTAGGCCCCTGGGCTGCCATAACAACCGTCGTCCGTCCCCCAATCTCACTCCCGAGGGGCGATGAGTTGTCGGAGGGGGCCGCCACCTTCTTTTCAAAGCCTCTGATGCTGCGGTTGCGATTGACAGAAGCATTTGAGGGGTTAAACAGCCAGGAGCAGTGCGATCGCTGCTCCCGGCTGTTAGTCCCGGGTGTCCGCTGTCAAATACAGCCGACACCCGCAGAACATGGAGCGCACTCCGTGCGTGAGCGCGCTCCAAACATCACCCCCCCCCGCACCCGTACGTAATGGCACGTGAGGTTGCGCGAAGGGGTTAATGTACTGGCATATATCTATATACTGATAGTACACAGGCAGTTGTTAAGACGTACCCAAGTATGCCCTAACAACAGGAAATATGGTCAGACAGCCCTGGGGTCCTTTAATGGACCCTGGGCTGTCTGCTCATATATGGTATGTCCCTCGATCGCGTCACAGGGAATCCAAAGGGCATCCCCCCTTCTCATTTTCCCCTTGAATGCTGCTGTCAGCTTTGATCGCAGCATTCAGGGGAATAGCGGCGGAGATGAGGTTTCTCTGATCTCCGCCGTTAGAGCAGGGCTACGGCTGTGTAATACAGCCATTGCCCCACTCCTGACAATAAGTGCGTGCGCGTGGTCAGTATGAGGTGATGCGGACGGCGTTGCATTAATGAGAGGCGGAGCAAGCACTGAAGGCAGAACATGGGAGTGTTTTGTAGTGCGCCTGCCATGCTCGGTCTTCAGTGCCGGCGCTCATTGGTGCAGCGCCGGCCGCATCACCTCATGCTTACCGCGCGCGCACACTTGTCAGGAGCGGGGCAATGGCTGTATTACACAGCCACATCCCCACTCTGGCTACATTCAGCTTAGTATCGAAATACATGAATTAACGGTATTGAATAGTTGGAGGATGCACGGCATTGAAATATGCATCGTGCAACCCTAGTAAATAATGCCACACACAGCCCCCTGTAGATAGCGTCACACACAGCCCTCCCTATAAATAGGCCATTGGGGCTCCTCTAAGAGTGGAAACCCCAGCCTGAGGGTTGCCGACGCTCTGGCCAGGGATAGTGAACGGCAGAGCAGGGAGCGGATAGTTTCCTGCTCTGTAATAGTATTCTATTGTGTCTGCGCCCTGAGGATGCAGATACAATTGAATATGGCAGTTGCGGGGACATGTCCGGGACAGTAATTTGGACTTTTGGCAGCTATGAGTATATGGCACAAAATAATATATTTTTTTAACAAAAAGTTTTTCCTATGTAATCGTCGTACTTCACGAAAAAATTATAGAAATTTGGTATCGTCCTGCAAAATATAATCCCTCACACCGCGGCATTGACAGAAAAATAAAAACCTTTATAGATCTGAGAAGATGGAGAGGAAAAAACTAAAACAGAAACTGGCCTGGTGGTTAAGGGGTTAACCTGCGGTGCGGATTATAAACACGCAGGATATCGTATTTATACCGCGGATTCGCTGCGCATTTGTTGCAGAATTTCCCCATTAAGTTCAATGGGAAATTCAAGTTCCACAACAAACGCCATTGTTCCCAGAATCCTCTGCGGCTCCACCGCGTGTTCACAGCAACGCTGCAGGTTACACGTATATAAAAAAGAAGTGTCATGTGACCCCCTGCAGCCAATCACAGGCTGGAGAGGTCACATGTCATTATAGGGGTCTGCTGGACACAGCCGGAAGAAGGGTCGTGTTGCTATGGTAACGCTCGGAGAGGTGAGGAGCGGCCTTGTTGTATTTCTGTAGTAGATATTCAGGAGGATTATACGTCCACCATTTGGGGTGAATATTCGGCCGGATTTCCTTGCGTGTTGTGGGTCGTATTCGCTACGTGTGAACATTCCCTTAAAGGACGAGTGTCACAAAAAAATTTTTTTATATCAATTTGCATTTAGTGTTTTATTATAAAATCTTTTATTTATGTGTGTGTTTTGTGTTTTACTTTTTTATATTTTTTAACTCTTTTTTCTCTATGGGGGTTGCCATTTTTTTTGCCATCTCTGTATGTGTCGATTAACGACACATACAGTGATGGAATTCGGCACACACATCCCCATAGTGAGTGCAAACGGGAGCCGTTCCATCCACTATAGCGTACGCGGTCTGTGTGGGAGTGGCGCATGCGCCGCTCCTACACAGACCAAAAGTCAGGGCTTCGCTAGAGCGAAATCCGGCGCCATGTTCATGTCAACCGGAAGCCGCGGCCAGACTGTGAGATGACGACTTCCGGTCGCGGCTTCCGGACTTGTGTTCTGAAGCAAGCACGAGGAGCGGAGGGAGCAGACCGGAGTGGACGGACCAGAGGGAGCGGCGGCGGCGGCAGGAGCAGGTAAGTTATTTCTGTGTATGTACGTGGTTTACTGTGTGTTTACAACTGTATGTAAACCTACTACACTGTGTGTTAGCTCAAAAAATGGCGACACACAGTGTAGGAGGTTAGACCGTTCAAACCCCTCGTTTATCCCGGCACTAGCCAGGATAAAGGAGGGGGGGATTCTGAGAGCTCACTAGAGCGATTGTGTTTACACCAAATTTGCAGCATAAAGCAATGAGGTTGCTTTACCACATGCAATGCTGCAATTTTGGGAATTGCTCCATCTAGTGACCAGCAGTGGGAAATGTTATAAATTAGAATCTAATTTATAATATTTCCTGACTCGTGAAAAAAATTAAAAAATTTGGGCAGTGTTTAAGCATTCATACACTAACTGTTTAACTAAAAAAAAAGAAACATTTTTTCTAGCGACACATTCCCTTTAAACCGCACGGTGAACGACATTAACAAGAAATGTATAAAAGTCAGTGAATAAGTTGTAAGTAGCGAATATTATGTCATTACAAAATACGACTCGTCCCACAAAACATCCGACCACTACAAAGACCAGAAATAACCACTTACCCCAAAGAGGCCGGCACTGGAGGGGTTAAATATCCCTACTCAGTCGGTGTAGGAGTCCTGTGGGCGGGGTCACTCAATGATTGACAGCTCTCTGTATACACACTCATACAGGGGTGACTGATAACAGAGAGCACACCCGACCTGCGCTGCTCTCTACCTCATACACGGCAATAGCGGAAGGACCTGTGATGACGTCACCACCAAATGACCGGGGAAGGAGGGGCGGAGTTCCGTGGAGAAAAGTGGTGAATGAAGAAACTGATGTCAAGATCACGTGACCACTGCGTAAGGAGGCGGAGCTTAGAAGTCGAAAGAATGAACGATGGATGTAGGACCTGTGACGATAGTCACGGCACATGGGGTCATGAGGATCATGTGATGAAGTTAAAATCGGGGCTAAGCAGTGTAAAATATAATAGCTTATGGCTGACGGACTATGATGACGTCACCACGATGTGACCGGGCAAGAGGGGCGGAGCTTATCAGTGGGGAGAAGTGGTAGACGAAGGACCTGTTATGACGGGACATGAGGGGCGGAGCTCTATGAGGGGGCGGGGCTCCTGTTCTGTGTGGCGAAGTGATGGGTTCAGTGTTTTCTACTATAGGTTTTCAGCAACTGTGTGAGAGCTGGAGCCAGGGACATGCTGGGAGTTGTAGTTCTCTCCTCTTATATCCCTTCCTGTAACGTCCTCTAATATCCATTAACAGTCTGGAAATGCTGGGAGTTGTAGTTCTCCCCTCTTATACCTCCTCCCTGTAATGTCCTCTGATATCACATTTACCAAACCTGAATATGCTGTTAGTTGTAGTTCTCTCCTTTTGTACCTCCTCCCTGTAATGATATCACATTATAAGTTTGGACATACTGGGGGTTGTAGTTCTCACCTCTTATACTCCCCTGTAATGATATCCCATAAAAACAGTCTGAACATGCTGGGAGTTGTAGTCTTCTCATACCTCCTCCCTGTAATGCCTTCTGATATCCCATAATAACAGTCTGGAAATTCTGGGAGTTGTAGTTCTCTCCTCTTATAATCCTCCCTCTAATGATATCACATAATAACAGTCTGGACATGCTGTGAGTTGTAGTTCTCTCCTCTTATACCTCCTCCCTGTAATGTCTTCTGATATCCCATAATAACAGTCTGGAAATTCTGGGAGTTGTAGTTCTCTCCTCTTATAATCCTCCCTCTAATGATATCACATAATAACAGCCTGGACATGCTGGGAGTTGTAGTTCTCTCCTCTTATACCTCCTCCCTCTAATGATATCACATAATAACAGTCTGTACACGCTGGGAGTTGTAGTTCGGCTTTTCTGCACCCATAGATACAGTGTGGCGCCCCCTGGTGTACACAACTTTGTTCTGTGGGGGTCTCTGAGACCATTGTGGGGGAGGATCTTCTACAGTTCTTGGTGAATGACCTTCCCATCTGCTCTACAATTAGACCTTCCACTCATTATTGAAAGGGGCAGAGGATCGGATCTCCGCGGGGGAGGGGAGACAACAAACCTCGTCCAGTTATAGCAAAATACCTCAACTGGATGACGAAAGAACGAATTGTACGGGGGGGGCGTATATATAGGCGACCGATACTCTGCAACAGGACAGAGGATCCTTATCTTTCAGGACTTCTCCTCGCCGGTCTCATTGAGGGCGTTTACCCCAATATGCCGCCATCTACATGATCATGACATACGATTTCATCTTTTCTCTCCGGCCCGGCTTACAGTGTCAGAGAATGGAAGAATCACCATTTACGAAGATCCGGGAGAGCCAGACGACAACTCAGAGACCATCGTGATGATATATTCTTACTGTGTGAGATGTTTGGGACGTCTCTCGTCTCTTCTGATTCTTACTGTGTGAGATGCTGGGGACGCGTCTCGTTTCTTCTGATTCTTACTGTGTGAGATGCTGGGGACGTGTCTCTCGTCTCTTCTGATTCTTACTGTGTGAGATGCTGGGGACGTGTCTCTCGTCTCTTCTGATTCTTACTGTGTGAGATACTGGGGACGGGTGTCTCTTCTGATTCTTACTGTGTGAGATGCTGGGGACGTGTCTCTGCTGATTCTTACTGTGTGAGATGCTGGGGACGGGTCTCTCGTCTCTTCTGATTCTTACTGTGTGAGATGCTGGGGACGGGTCTCTCTCGTCTCTTCTGATTCTTACTGTTTGAGATGCTGGGGACGGGTCTCTCGTCTCTTCTGATTCTTACTGTGTGAGATGCTGGGGACGTGTCTCTCGTCTCTTCTGATTCTTACTGTGTGAGATGCTTGGTGACGTGTCTCTCGTCTCTTCTGATTCTTACTGTGTGGGTTGCTGGGGACGCGTCTCGTTTCTTCTGAGTCTTACTGTGTGAGATGCTGGGGCCGTGCCTCTCGTCTCTTCTGATTCTTACTGTATGAGATGCTTGGGACGTGTCTCTCGTCTCTTCTGATTCTTAATGTGTGGGATGCTGGAGACGTGTCTCTCGTTTCTTCTGATTCTTACTATGTGAGATGCTTGGGACGTGTCTCTCGTCTCTTCTGATTCTTACTATGTGGGATGCTGGGGACGCGTCTCTCGTTTCTTCTCATTCTTACTGTGTGAGATGCTGGGGCCGTGTCTCTCGTCTCTTCTGATTCTTACTGTGTGAGATGCTGGGGACGTGTCTCTCGTCTCTTCTGATTCTTACTGTGTGAGATGCTGAGAACGTGTCTCTACTGATTCTTACTGTGTGAGATGCTTGGAACGTGTCTCTTGTCTCTTCTGATTCATACTGTGTAAGATGCTGGGGACATGTTTCTCGTCTCTTCTGATTCTTACTCTATGAGATGCTGGGGACGTGTCTCTCGTCTCTTCTGACTATTACTGTATGAGATGCGGGGGACGGGTCTCTCGTCTCTTCTGATTCTTACTGTGTGAGATGCTGGGGACGTGTCTCTCGTCTCTTCTGATTCTCACTGTGTGAGATACTGGGGACGTGTCTCTCGACTCTTCTGATTCTTACTGTGTGAGATGCTCGGGAGGTGTCTCTCGTCTCTTCTCATTCTTACTGTGTGAGATGCTGGGGACGTGTCTCGTCTCTTCTGATTCTCACTGTGTGAGATGCTGGGGACGTGTCTCTCGTCTCTTCAGATTCTTACTGTGTGAGATGCTGGGGACGGGTCTCTCGTCTCTTCTGATTCTTACTGTGTGAGATGCTGGGGACGTGTCTCTCTTCTCTTCTGATTCTTACTGTGTGAGATGCTGGGGACGCGTCTCGTTTCTTCTGATTCTTACTGTGTGAGATGCTGGGGACGTGTCTCTCGTCTCTTCTGATTCTTACTGTGTGAGATGCTGGGGACGTGTCTCTCGTCTCTTCTGATTCTTACTGTGTGAGATGCTGGGGACGGGTCTCTCGTCTCTTCTGATTCTTACTGTGTGAGATGCTGGGGACGGGTCTCTCTCGTCTCTTCTGATTCTTACTGTTTGAGATGCTGGGGACACGTCTCTCGTCTCTTCTGATTCTTACTGTGTGAGATGCTGGGGACGTGTCTCTTCTCTTCTGATTCTTACTGTGTGAGATGCTGGGGACGTGTCTCTCGTCTCTTCTGATTCTTACTGTATGAGATGCTGGGGACGGATCTCTCGTCTCTTCTGATTCTTACTGTGTGAGATGCTGGGTACGTGTCTCGTCTCTTCTGATTCTTACTGTGTGAGATGCTGGGGATGGGTCTCTCGTTTCTTCTAATTCTTACTATGTGAGATGCTGGGGACGTGTCTCTCGTCTCTTCAGATTCTTACTGTGTGAGATACTGGGGACGGGTGTCTCTTCTGATTCTTACTGTGTGAGATGCTGGGGACGTGTCTCTGCTGATTCTTACTGTGTGAGATGCCGGGGACGGGTCTCTCATCTCTTCTGATTCTTACAGTATGAGATGCTGGGGACGTGTCTCCCGTCTCTTCTAATTCTTACTGTGTGAGATGCTGGGGACGTGTCTCTCGTCTCTTCTGATTCTTACTGTGTGAGATGCTTGGTGACGTGTCTCTCGTCTCTTCTGATTCTTACTGTGTGGGTTGCTGGGGACGCGTCTCTCGTTTCTTCTGAGTCTTACTGTGTGAGATGCTGGGGCCGTGCCTCTCGTCTCTTCTGATTCTTACTGTATGAGATGCTGTGGACGGGTCTCTCGTTTCTTCTGATTCTTTCTATGTGAGATGCTTGGGACGTGTCTCTCGTCTCTTCTGATTCTTAATGTGTGGGATGCTGGAGACGCGTCTCTCGTTTCTTCTGATTCTTACTATGTGAGATGATTGGGACGTGTCTCTCGTCTCTTCTGATTCTTACTATGTGGGATGCTGGGGACGCGTCTCTCGTTTCTTCTCATTCTTACTGTGTGAGATGCTGGGGCCGTGTCTCTCGTCTCTTCTGATTCTTACTGTGTGAGATGCTGGGGACATGTCTCTCGTCTCTTCTGATTCTTACTGTGTGAGATGCTGGGGACGTCTCTCATCTCTTCTGATTCTTACTGTGTGAGATGCTGAGAACGTGTCTCTACTGATTCTTACTGTGTGAGATGCTTGGAACGTGTCTCTTGTCTCTTCTGATTCATACTGTGTAAGATGCTGGGGACATGTTTCTCGTCTCTTCTGATTCTTACTCTATGAGATGCTGGGGACGTGTCTCTCGCCTCTTCTGACTATTACTGTATGAGATGCGGGGGACGGGTCTCTCGTCTCTTCTGATTCTTACTGTGTGAGATGCTGGGGACGTGTCTCTCGTCTCTTCTGATTCTCACTGTGTGAGATACTGGGGACGTGTCTCTCGTCTCTTCTGATTCTTACTGTGTGAGATACTGGGGACGGGTGTCTCTTCTGATTCTTACTGTGTGAGATGCTGGGGACGTGTCTCTGCTGATTCTTACTGTGTGAGATGCCGGGGACGGGTCTCTCATCTCTTCTGATTCTTACAGTATGAGATGCTGGGGACGTGTCTCCCGTCTCTTCTAATACTTACTGTGTGAGATGCTGGGGACGTGTCTCTCGTCTCTTCTGATTCTTACTGTGTGAGATGCTTGGTGACGTGTCTCTCGTCTCTTCTGATTCTTACTGTGTGGGTTGCTGGGGACGCGTCTCTCGTTTCTTCTGAGTCTTACTGTGTGAGATGCTGGGGCCGTGCCTCTCGTCTCTTCTGATTCTTACTGTATGAGATGCTGTGGACGGGTCTCTCGTTTCTTCTGATTCTTTCTATGTAAGATGCTGGGGACGTGTCTCTCGTCTCTTCTTATTCTTACTGTGTGAGATGCTTGGGACGTGTCTCTCGTCTCTTCTGATTCTTAATGTGTGGGATGCTGGAGACGCGTCTCTCGTTTCTTCTGATTCTTACTATGTGAGATGCTTGGGACGTGTCTCTCGTCTCTTCTGATTCTTACTATGTGGGATGCTGGGGACGCGTCTCTCGTTTCTTCTCATTCTTACTGTGTGAGATGCTGGGGCCGTGTCTCTCGTCTCTTCTGATTCTTACTGTGTGAGATGCTGGGGACGTCTCTCATCTCTTCTGATTCTTACTGTGTGAGATGCTGAGAACGTGTCTCTACTGATTCTTACTGTGTGAGATGCTTGGAACGTGTCTCTTGTCTCTTCTGATTCATACTGTGTAAGATGCTGGGGACGGGTCTCTCGTCTCTTCTGATTCTTACTGTGTGAGATGCTGGGGACGTGTCTCTCGTCTCTTCTGATTCTCACTGTGTGAGATACTGGGGACGTGTCTCTCGTCTCTTCTGATTCTTACTGTGTGAGATGCTCGGGAGGTGTCTCTCGTCTCTTCTCATTCTTACTGTGTGAGATGCTGGGGACGTGTCTCTCGTCTCTTCTGATTCTTACTGTGTGAGATGCTGGGGACGTTTCTCTCGTCTCTTCTGATTCTTACTGTGTGAGATGCTGGGGACGTGTCTCTCGTCTCTTCTGATTCTTACTGTGTGAGATGCTGGGGACGTGTCTCTCGTCTCTTCTGATTCTTACTGTGTGAGATGCTGGGGACAGGTCTATCGTCTCTTCTGATTCTTACTGTGTGAGATGCTGGGGACGTGTCTCTCGTCTCTTCTGATTCTTACTGTGTGAGATGCTGGGGACGGGTCTCTCGTTTCTTCTGATTCTTACTATGTGAGATGCTGGGGACGTGTCTCTTGTCTCTTCTGAATCTTACTGTGTGAGATGCTTGGGACGTGTCTCTCGTCTCTTCTGATTCTTACTGTGTGGGATGCTGTGGACGAGTCTCTCGTTTCTTCTGATTCTTACTGTGTGAGATGCTGGGGCCGTGTCTCTCGTCTCTTCTGATTCTTACTGTGTGAGATGCTGGGGACGTGTCTCTCGTCTCTTCTGATTCTCACTGTGTGAGATGCTGGGGACGTGACTCTCGTCTCTTCTTATTCTTAATGTGTGAGATGCTGGGGACAGGTCTCTCGTCTCTTCTGATTCTTACTGTGTGAGATGCTGGGGACCGTGTCTCTCGTCTCTTCTGATTCTTACTGTGTGAGATGCTGGGGACGTGTCTCTCGTCTCTTCTGATTCTCACTGTGTGAGATGCTGGGGACGTGACTCTCGTCTCTTCTTATTCTTAATGTGTGAGATGCTGGGGACAGGTCTCTCGTCTCTTCTGATTCTTACTGTGTGAGATGCTGGGGACGTGTCTCTCGTCTCTTCTGATTCTTACTGTGTGAGATGCTGGGGACGGGTCTCTTGTCTCTTCTGATTCTTACTATGTGAAATGCTGGGGACGGGTCTCTGGTCTCTTCTGAGTCTTAGGGTATGTGCACACACACTAATTACGTCCGTAATTGACGGACGTATTTCGGCCCGCAAGTCCCGGACCGAACTCAGTGCAGGGAGCCGGGCTCCTAGCATCATAGTTATGTACGATGCTAGGAGTCCCTGCCTCTCCATGGAACTACTGTCCCGTACTGAAAACATGATTACAGTACGGGACAGTTGTCCTGCAGAGAGGCAGGGACTCCTAGCATCGTACATAACTATGATACTAGGAGCCCGGCTCCCTGCACTGTGTTCGGTCCGGTACTTGCGGCCGAAATACGTCCGTAAATTACGGACGTAATTAGTGTGTGTGCACATACCCTTACTGTGTGAGATGCTGGTGATTCTTACTGTGTGAGATGCTGGGGACGTGTGTGGCGGAACGGGTGACGGTTACAGGCATTGTACCCAGATAAAGGTTAAGCCTGCCGCAAACCGTCGCACTCCCGCCATCCGGGTGCCATAGCTTAGATGGCGCCCGGTGCTAGATGGGGATATGTCCCCTCAAACTGCATTACGTTATGTTTGATAACCAGTTGTTTTATATTGTATCGTATTCAGTGCTGCTTCAATGTCCTCCCCTCTAGGGTTAATCTTACACTGTAGGAGAATGAGTCACAGACTGAGAGCGGGAACTTGTTTAATGTAAATAAGAAAAAGGAGGGGGCAAGAGCAGGAAGCCTGATTCCTGAGGGAGGGGTGAGTGAGGGATATCGTGGTGCTGTGTGAGAACTGAGTTAGTTGCAGCCCAGGAGAGGATCAGATAGCAGTGTGAGCTGCAGGCAGGGGCTGTCTACCTCAGAGATGGTACCTGACCTAGGGACAGTAATAGAGGACAAGTGCTGGAGTCCCATCTAACTAAGAAGGATCTGGAGACACCCCAAAGGATGAAAGGTACAGTGGAGAGACCCCATAGTGAGGTAGCCTGTCCCATCCAGCCCAGATGGGAGAATCAGCGATGCATTGGTTCTGTGTGTGTCTGTCCCTGTTAATAAACGCGCCGCTGTGGCTTGTCCCCTGTTAATCTGTGTCGCCTGAATCTATCGCCCACATTCTCTTGGCGTAAACCGACCCCCGCTGATCCGGTTTCGCCACAACGTGTCTCTCGTCTCTTCTGATCCTTACTGTGTGAGATGCTGGGGACGTGTCTCTCATCTCTCCTGATTCTTACTGTGTGAGATGCTGGGGACGTGTCTCTCGTCTCTTCTGATTCTTACTGTGTGAGATGCTGGGGACGTGTCTCTCGTTTCTTCTGATTCTTACTGTGTGAGATGCTGGGGACGTGTCTCTGGTCTCTTCTGATTCTTACTGTGTGAGATGCTGGGGACGTGTCTCTGGTCTCTTCTGATTCTTACTGTGTGAATGCTGGGGACGGGTCTCTGGTCTCTTCTGTTTCTTACTGTGTGAGATGCTGGGGACGGGTCTCTGGTCTTTTCCCATTCTTACTGTGTGAGATGCTGGGGACGCGTCTCTCTTCTCTTCTGATTCTTACTGTGTGAGATGCTGGGGACATGTCTCTCGTCTCTTCTGAGTCTTACTGTGTGAGATGCTGGGGACGCGTCCCTCTTCTCTTCTGATTCTTACTGTGTGAGATGCTGGGGACATGTCTCTCGTCTCTTCTGAGTCTTACTGTGTGAGATGCTGGGGACGCGTCTCTCGTCTCTTCTGATTCTTACTGTGTGAGATGCTGGGGACATGTCTCTCGTCTCTTCTGAGTCTTACTGTGTGAGATGCTGGGGACGCGTCTCTCGTCTCTTCTGATTCTTACTGTGTGAGATGCTGGGGACAGGTCTCTCGTTTCTTCTGATTCTTACTATGTGAGATGCTGGGGACGTGTCTCTCGTCTCTTCTGATTCTTACTGTGTGAGATGCTGGGGACGGGTCTCTCGTTTCTTCTGATTCTTACTATGTGAGATGCTGGGGACGTGTCTCTCGTCTCTTCTGATTCTTACTGTGTGAGATGCTGGGGACGTGTCTCTCGTCTCTTCTGATTCTTACTGTGTGAGATGCCGCGGACGTGTCTCTCGTCTCTTCTGATTCTTACTGTGTGAGATGCTGGAGACGGGTCTCTCGTCTCTTCTGATTCTTACTGTGTGAGATACTGGGGACGGGTCTTTCGTCTCTTCTGATTCTTACTGTGTGAGATACTGGGGACGGGTCTCTCGTCTCTTCTGATTCTGACTGTGTGAGATGCCGGGGACGGGTCTATCATCTCTTCTGATTCTTACTGTGTGAGATGCTGGGGATGTGTCTCTCGTCTCTTCTTATTCTTAATGTGTGAGATGCTGGGGACGGGTCTCTCTTCTGATTCTTACTGTGTGAGATGCTGGGGACGGGTCTCTTGTCTCTTCTGATTCTTACTATGTGAAATGCTGGGGACGGGTCTCTGGTCTCTTCTGAGTCTTACTGTGTGAGATGCTGGTGATTCTTACTGTGTGAGATGCTGGGGACGTGTGTGGCGGAACGGGTGACGGTTACAGGCATTGTACCCAGATAAAGGTTAAGCCTGCCGCAAACCGTCGCACTCCCGCCATCCGGGTGCCATAGCTTAGATGGCGCCCGGTGCTAGATGGGGATATGTCCCCTCAAACTGCATTACGTTATGTTTGATAACCAGTTGTTTTATATTGTATCGTATTCAGTGCTGCTTCAATGTCCTCCCCTCTAGGGTTAATCTTACACTGTAGGAGAATGAGTCACAGACTGAGAGCGGGAACTTGTTTAATGTAAATAAGAAAAAGGAGGGGGCAAGAGCAGGAAGCCTGATTCCTGAGGGAGGGGTGAGTGAGGGATATCGTGGTGCTGTGTGAGAACTGAGTTAGTTGCAGCCCAGGAGAGGATCAGATAGCAGTGTGAGCTGCAGGCAGGGGCTGTCTACCTCAGAGATGGTACCTGACCTAGGGACAGTAATAGAGGACAAGTGCTGGAGTCCCATCTAACTAAGAAGGATCTGGAGACACCCCAAAGGATGAAAGGTACAGTGGAGAGACCCCATAGTGAGGTAGCCTGTCCCATCCAGCCCAGATGGTTCTGTGTGTGTCTGTCCCTGTTAATAAACGCGCTGCTGTGGCTTGTCCCCTGTTAATCTGTGTCGCCTGAATCTATCGCCCACATTTTCTTGGCGTAAACCGACCCCCACTGATCCGGTTTCGCCACAACGTGTCTCTCGTCTCTTCTGATCCTTACTGTGTGAGATGCTGGGGACGTGTCTCTCATCTCTCCTGATTCTTACTGTGTGAGATGCTGGGGACGTGTCTCTCGTCTCTTCTGATTCTTACTGTGTGAGATGCTGGGGACGTGTCTCTCGTTTCTTCTGATTCTTACTGTGTGAGATGCTGGGGACGTGTCTCTCGTTTCTTCTGATTCTTACTGTGTGAGATGCTGGGGACGTGTCTCTGGTCTCTTCTGATTCTTACTGTGTGAGATGCTGGGGACGGGTCTCTGGTCTCTTCTGTTTCTTACTGTGTGAGATGCTGGGGACGGGTCTCTGGTCTTTTCCCATTCTTACTGTGTGAGATGCTGGGGACGCGTCTCTCTTCTCTTCTGATTCTTACTGTGTGAGATGCTGGGGACATGTCTCTCGTCTCTTCTGAGTCTTACTGTGTGAGATGCTGGGGACGCGTCTCTCTTCTCTTCTGCTTCTTACTATGTGAGATGCTGGGGACATGTCTCTCGTCTCTTCTGATTCTTACTGTGTGAGATGCTGGGGACATGTCTCTCGTCTCTTCTGAGTCTTACTGTGTGAGATGCTGGGGACGCGTCTCTCGTCTCTTCTGATTCTTACTGTGTGAGATGCTGGGGACGTGTCTCTCGTCTCTTCTGATTCTTACTGTGTGAGATGCTGGGGACGGGTCTCTCGTTTCTTCTGATTCTTACTATGTGAGATGCTGGGGACGTGTCTCTCGTCTCTTCTGATTCTTACTGTGTGAGATGCTGGGGACGGGTCTCTCGTTTCTTCTGATTCTTACTGTGTGAGATGCTGGGGACGTGTCTCTCGTCTCTTCTGATTCTTACTGTGTGAGATGCCGCGGACGTGTCTCTCGTCTCTTCTGATTCTTACTGTGTGAGATGCTGGAGACGGGTCTCTCGTCTCTTCTGATTCTTACTGTGTGAGATACTGGGGACGGGTCTTTCGTCTCTTCTGATTCTTACTGTGTGAGATACTGGGGACGGGTCTCTCGTCTCTTCTGATTCTGACTGTGTGAGATGCCGGGGACGGGTCTATCATCTCTTCTGATTCTTACTGTGTGAGATGCTGGGGATGTGTCTCTCGTCTCTTCTTATTCTTAATGTGTGAGATGCTGGGGACAGGTCTCTCGTCTCTTCTGATTCTCACTGTGTGAGATGCTGGGGACGGGTCTCTCTTCTGATTCTTACTGTGTGAGATGCTGGGGACGTGTCTCTCGTCTCTGCTGATTCTTACTGTGTGAGATGCGGGGACGGGTCTCTCGTCTCTTCTGATTCGTAATGTGTGAGATGCTGGGGACAGGTCTCTCATCTCTTCTGATTCTCACTGTGTGAGATGCTGGGGACGTGTCTCTCGTCTCTTCTGATTCTTACTGTGTGAGATGCTGGGGACGTGTCTCTCGTCTCTGCTGATTCTTACTGTGTGAGATGCTGGGGACGAGTCTCTCGTCTCTTCTGATTCTTACTGTGTGAGATGCCGGGGACGTGTCTCTCGTCTCTTCTGATTCTTACTGTGTGAGATGCCGGGGACGTGTCTCTCGTCTCTTCTGATTCTTACTGTGTGAGATGCTGGGGACGGGTCTCTCGTCTCTTCTGATTCTTACTGTGTGAGATACTGGGGACAGGTCTTTCGTCTCTTCTGATTCTTACTGTGTGAGATACTGGGGACGGGTCTCTCGTCTCTTCTGATTCTGACTGTGTAAGACCCGTCCCCGGCATCTATCGTCTCTTCTGATTCTTACTGTGTGAAATGCTGGGGACGTGACTCTCGTCTCTTCTTATTCTTAATGTGTGAGATGCTGGGGACAGGTCTCTCGTCTCTTCTGATTCTTACTGTGTGAGATGCTGGGGACCGTGTCTCTCGTCTCTTCTGATTCTTACTGTGTGAGATGCTGGGGACGTGTCTCTCGTCTCTTCTGATTCTTACTGTGTGAGATGCGGGGGACGGGTCTCTGGTCTCTTCTGAGTCTTACTGTGTGAGATGCTGGTGATTCTTACTGTGTGAGATGCTGGGAACGTGTGTGGCGGAACGGGTGACGGTTACAGGCATTGTACCCAGATAAAGGTTAAGCCTGCCGCAAACCGTCGCACTGCCGCCATCCGGGTGCCATAGCTTAGATGGCGCCCGGTGCTAGATGGGGATATGTCCCCTCAAACTGCATTACGTTATGTTTGATAACCAGTTGTTTTATATTGTATCGTATTCAGTGCTGCTTCAATGTCCTCCCCTCTAGCGTTAATCTTACACTGTAGGAGAATGAGTCACAGACTGAGAGCGGGAACTTGTTTAATGTAAATAAGAAAAAGGAGGGGGCAAGAGCAGGAAGCCTGATTCCTGAGGGAGGGGTGAGTGAGGGATATCGTGGTGCTGTGTGAGAACTGAGTTAGTTGCAGCCCAGGAGAGGATCAGATAGCAGTGTGAGCTGCAGGCAGGGGCTGTCTACCTCAGAGATGGTACCTGACCTAGGGACAGTAATAGAGGACAAGTGCTGGAGTCCCATCTAACTAAGAAGGATCTGGAGACACCCCAAAGGATGAAAGGTACAGTGGAGAGACCCCATAGTGAGGTAGCCTGTCCCATCCAGCCCAGATGGGAGAATCAGCGATGCATTGGTTCTGTGTGTGTCTGTCCCTGTTAATAAACGCGCCGCTGTGGCTTGTCCCCTGTTAATCTGTGTCGCCTGAATCTATCGCCCACATTCTCTTGGCGTAAACCGACCCCCACTGATCCGGTTTCGCCACAACGTGTCTCTCGTCTCTTCTGATCCTTACTGTGTGAGATGCTGGGGACGTGTCTCTCATCTCTCCTGATTCTTACTGTGTGAGATGCTGGGGACGTGTCTCTCGTCTCTTCTGATTCTTACTGTGTGAGATGCTGGGGACGTGTCTCTCGTTTCTTCTGATTCTTACTGTGTGAGATGCTGGGGACGTGTCTCTCGTCTCTTCTGATTCTTACTGTGTGAGATGCTGGGGACGTGTCTCTGGTCTCTTCTGATTCTTAGGGTATGTTCACACGGCCTATTTACGGACGTAATTCGGGCGTTTTGGCCCCGAATTACGTCTGAAAATAGCGCCTCAATAGCGCTGACAAACATCTGCCCATTGAAAGCAATGGGCAGACGTTTGTCTGTTCACACGAGGCGTATATTTACGCGCCGCTGTCAAATGACGGCGCGTAACTAGACGCCCGCGTCAAAGAAGTGACCTGTCACTTCTTTGGCCGTAATTGGAGCCGCTATTCATTGACTCCAATGAATAGCAGCGCTAATTACGGCCGTAATTGACGCGGCGTTCAAGCGCCTGCACATGCCGGTACGGCTGAAATTACGGGGATGTTTTCAGGCTGAAACATCCCCGTAATTTCAGCCGTTACGGACCCCCGCCGTGTGAACATACCCTTACTGTGTGAATGCTGGGGACGGGTCTCTGGTCTCTTGTTTCTTACTGTGTGAGATGCTGGGGACGGGTCTCTGGTCTTTTCCCATTCTTACTGTGTGAGATGCTGGGGACGCGTCTCTCTTCTCTTCTGATTCTTACTGTGTGAGATGCTGGGGACATGTCTCTCGTCTCTTCTGAGTCTTACTGTGTGAGATGCTGGGGAAGCGTCTCTCTTCTCTTCTGATTCTTACTGTGTGAGATGCTGGGGACATGTCTCTCGTCTCTTCTGAGTCTTACTGTGTGAGATGCTGGGGACGCGTCTCTCGTCTCTTCTGATTCTTACTGTGTGAGATGCTGGGGACGTGTCTCTCGTCTCTTCTGATTCTTACTGTGTGAGATGCTGGGGACGTGTCTCTCGTCTCTTCTGATTCTTACTGTGTGAGATGCTGGGGACGTGTCTCTCGTCTCTTCTGATTCTTACTGTGTGAGATGCTGGGGACGGGTCTCTCGTTTCTTCTGATTCTTACTGTGTGAGATGCTGGGGACGTGTCTCGTCTCTTCTGATTCTTACTGTGTGAGATGCTGGGGACGGGTCTCTCGTTTCTTCTGATTCTTACTATGTGAGATGCTGGGGACGTGTCTCTCGTCTCTTCTGATTCTTACTGTGTGAGATGCTGGGGACGGGTCTCTCGTTTCTTCTGATTCTTACTATGTGAGATGCTGGGGACGTGTCTCTCGTCTCTTCTGATTCTTACTGTGTGAGATGCTGGGGACGGCTCTCTCGTTTCTTCTGATTCTTACTATGTGAGATGCTGGGGACGTGTCTCTCGTCTCTTCTGATTCTTACTGTGTGAGATGCTTGAGACGCGTCTCTCGTTTCTTCTTATTCTTACTGTGTGAGATGCTGGGGCCGTGTCTCTCGTCTCTTCTGATTCTTACTGTGTGAGATGCTGGGGACGACTCTCATCTCTTCTGACTCTTACTGTGTGAGATGCTGGGGACGGTTCTCTCGTCTTTGCTGATTCTTACTGTGTGAGATACTGGGGATGGGTCTCTCTTCTGATTCTTACTGTGTGAGATGCTGGGGACGTGTCTGTCGTCTCTGCTGATTCTTACTGTGTGAGATGCTGGGGACGGGTCTCTCGTCTCTTCTGATTCTTACTGTGTGAGATGACGGGGACGTGTCTCTCGTCTCTTCTGATTCTTACTGTGTGAGATGCCGGGGACGTGTCTCTTGTCTCTTCTGATTCTTACTGTGTGAGATGCTGGAGACGGGTCTCTCGTCTCTTCAGATTCTTACTGTGTGAGATACTGGGGACGGGTCTTTCGTCTCTTCTGATTCTTACTGTGTGAGATACTGGGGACGGGTCTCTCGTCTCTTCTGATTCTGACTGTGTGAGATGCCGGGGACGGGTCTATCGTCTCTTCTGATTCTTACTGTGTGAGATGCTGGGGACGTGTCTCTCGTCTCTTCTTATTCTTACTTTGTGACATGCTGGGGACGTCTCTCATATCTTCTGATTCTTACTGTGTGGGATGCTGGGAATGTGTCTCTTCTGATTCTTACTGTGTGAGATGCTTGGAACGTGTCTCTTGTCTCTTCTGATTCTTACTGTGTGAGATACTGGGGACGGGTCTCTCGTCTCTTCTGATTCTTACTGTGTGAGATGCTGGGGACGGGTCTCTGGTCTCTTCTGATTCAACCTATGTGAGATGCTGGGGACGGGTCTCTGGTCTCTTCTGATTCTTACTATGTGAGATGCTGGGGACGGGTCTCTCGACTCTTCTGATTCTTACTGTGTGAGATGTAGGGGACGGGTCTCTCTCGTCTCTTACTGTGTGAGATGCTTGAGACGCGTCTCTCGTTTCTTCTTATTCTTACTGTGTGAGATACTGGGGACGGGTCTTTCGTCTCTTCTGATTCTTACTGTGTGAGATACTGGGGACGGGTCTCTCGTCTCTTCTGATTCTGACTGTGTGAGATGCCGGGGACGGGTCTATCATCTCTTCTGATTCTTACTGTGTGAGATGCTGGGGATGTGTCTCTCGTCTCTTCTTATTCTTAATGTGTGAGATGCTGGGGACAGGTCTCTCGTCTCTTCTGATTCTCACTGTGTGAGATGCTGGGGACGGGTCTCTCTTCTGATTCTTACTGTGTGAGATGCTGGGGACGTGTCTCTCGTCTCTGCTGATTCTTACTGTGTGAGATGCGGGGACGGGTCTCTCGTCTCTTCTGATTCGTAATGTGTGAGATGCTGGGGACAGGTCTCTCATCTCTTCTGATTCTCACTGTGTGAGATGCTGGGGACGTGTCTCTCGTCTCTTCTGATTCTTACTGTGTGAGATGCTGGGGACGTGTCTCTCGTCTCTGCTGATTCTTACTGTGTGAGATGCTGGGGACGAGTCTCTCGTCTCTTCTGATTCTTACTGTGTGAGATGCCGGGGACGTGTCTCTCGTCTCTTCTGATTCTTACTGTGTGAGATGCCGGGGACGTGTCTCTCGTCTCTTCTGATTCTTACTGTGTGAGATGCTGGGGACGGGTCTCTCGTCTCTTCTGATTCTTACTGTGTGAGATACTGGGGACAGGTCTTTCGTCTCTTCTGATTCTTACTGTGTGAGATACTGGGGACGGGTCTCTCGTCTCTTCTGATTCTGACTGTGTAAGACCCGTCCCCGGCATCTATCGTCTCTTCTGATTCTTACTGTGTGAAATGCTGGGGACGTGACTCTCGTCTCTTCTTATTCTTAATGTGTGAGATGCTGGGGACAGGTCTCTCGTCTCTTCTGATTCTTACTGTGTGAGATGCTGGGGACCGTGTCTCTCGTCTCTTCTGATTCTTACTGTGTGAGATGCTGGGGACGTGTCTCTCGTCTCTTCTGATTCTTACTGTGTGAGATGCGGGGGACGGGTCTCTGGTCTCTTCTGAGTCTTACTGTGTGAGATGCTGGTGATTCTTACTGTGTGAGATGCTGGGAACGTGTGTGGCGGAACGGGTGACGGTTACAGGCATTGTACCCAGATAAAGGTTAAGCCTGCCGCAAACCGTCGCACTGCCGCCATCCGGGTGCCATAGCTTAGATGGCGCCCGGTGCTAGATGGGGATATGTCCCCTCAAACTGCATTACGTTATGTTTGATAACCAGTTGTTTTATATTGTATCGTATTCAGTGCTGCTTCAATGTCCTCCCCTCTAGCGTTAATCTTACACTGTAGGAGAATGAGTCACAGACTGAGAGCGGGAACTTGTTTAATGTAAATAAGAAAAAGGAGGGGGCAAGAGCAGGAAGCCTGATTCCTGAGGGAGGGGTGAGTGAGGGATATCGTGGTGCTGTGTGAGAACTGAGTTAGTTGCAGCCCAGGAGAGGATCAGATAGCAGTGTGAGCTGCAGGCAGGGGCTGTCTACCTCAGAGATGGTACCTGACCTAGGGACAGTAATAGAGGACAAGTGCTGGAGTCCCATCTAACTAAGAAGGATCTGGAGACACCCCAAAGGATGAAAGGTACAGTGGAGAGACCCCATAGTGAGGTAGCCTGTCCCATCCAGCCCAGATGGGAGAATCAGCGATGCATTGGTTCTGTGTGTGTCTGTCCCTGTTAATAAACGCGCCGCTGTGGCTTGTCCCCTGTTAATCTGTGTCGCCTGAATCTATCGCCCACATTCTCTTGGCGTAAACCGACCCCCACTGATCCGGTTTCGCCACAACGTGTCTCTCGTCTCTTCTGATCCTTACTGTGTGAGATGCTGGGGACGTGTCTCTCATCTCTCCTGATTCTTACTGTGTGAGATGCTGGGGACGTGTCTCTCGTCTCTTCTGATTCTTACTGTGTGAGATGCTGGGGACGTGTCTCTCGTTTCTTCTGATTCTTACTGTGTGAGATGCTGGGGACGTGTCTCTCGTCTCTTCTGATTCTTACTGTGTGAGATGCTGGGGACGTGTCTCTGGTCTCTTCTGATTCTTAGGGTATGTTCACACGGCCTATTTACGGACGTAATTCGGGCGTTTTGGCCCCGAATTACGTCTGAAAATAGCGCCTCAATAGCGCTGACAAACATCTGCCCATTGAAAGCAATGGGCAGACGTTTGTCTGTTCACACGAGGCGTATATTTACGCGCCGCTGTCAAATGACGGCGCGTAACTAGACGCCCGCGTCAAAGAAGTGACCTGTCACTTCTTTGGCCGTAATTGGAGCCGCTATTCATTGACTCCAATGAATAGCAGCGCTAATTACGGCCGTAATTGACGCGGCGTTCAAGCGCCTGCACATGCCGGTACGGCTGAAATTACGGGGATGTTTTCAGGCTGAAACATCCCCGTAATTTCAGCCGTTACGGACCCCCGCCGTGTGAACATACCCTTACTGTGTGAATGCTGGGGACGGGTCTCTGGTCTCTTGTTTCTTACTGTGTGAGATGCTGGGGACGGGTCTCTGGTCTTTTCCCATTCTTACTGTGTGAGATGCTGGGGACGCGTCTCTCTTCTCTTCTGATTCTTACTGTGTGAGATGCTGGGGACATGTCTCTCGTCTCTTCTGAGTCTTACTGTGTGAGATGCTGGGGAAGCGTCTCTCTTCTCTTCTGATTCTTACTGTGTGAGATGCTGGGGACATGTCTCTCGTCTCTTCTGAGTCTTACTGTGTGAGATGCTGGGGACGCGTCTCTCGTCTCTTCTGATTCTTACTGTGTGAGATGCTGGGGACGTGTCTCTCGTCTCTTCTGATTCTTACTGTGTGAGATGCTGGGGACGTGTCTCTCGTCTCTTCTGATTCTTACTGTGTGAGATGCTGGGGACGTGTCTCTCGTCTCTTCTGATTCTTACTGTGTGAGATGCTGGGGACGGGTCTCTCGTTTCTTCTGATTCTTACTGTGTGAGATGCTGGGGACGTGTCTCGTCTCTTCTGATTCTTACTGTGTGAGATGCTGGGGACGGGTCTCTCGTTTCTTCTGATTCTTACTATGTGAGATGCTGGGGACGTGTCTCTCGTCTCTTCTGATTCTTACTGTGTGAGATGCTGGGGACGGGTCTCTCGTTTCTTCTGATTCTTACTATGTGAGATGCTGGGGACGTGTCTCTCGTCTCTTCTGATTCTTACTGTGTGAGATGCTGGGGACGGCTCTCTCGTTTCTTCTGATTCTTACTATGTGAGATGCTGGGGACGTGTCTCTCGTCTCTTCTGATTCTTACTGTGTGAGATGCTTGAGACGCGTCTCTCGTTTCTTCTTATTCTTACTGTGTGAGATGCTGGGGCCGTGTCTCTCGTCTCTTCTGATTCTTACTGTGTGAGATGCTGGGGACGACTCTCATCTCTTCTGACTCTTACTGTGTGAGATGCTGGGGACGGTTCTCTCGTCTTTGCTGATTCTTACTGTGTGAGATACTGGGGATGGGTCTCTCTTCTGATTCTTACTGTGTGAGATGCTGGGGACGTGTCTGTCGTCTCTGCTGATTCTTACTGTGTGAGATGCTGGGGACGGGTCTCTCGTCTCTTCTGATTCTTACTGTGTGAGATGACGGGGACGTGTCTCTCGTCTCTTCTGATTCTTACTGTGTGAGATGCCGGGGACGTGTCTCTTGTCTCTTCTGATTCTTACTGTGTGAGATGCTGGAGACGGGTCTCTCGTCTCTTCAGATTCTTACTGTGTGAGATACTGGGGACGGGTCTTTCGTCTCTTCTGATTCTTACTGTGTGAGATACTGGGGACGGGTCTCTCGTCTCTTCTGATTCTGACTGTGTGAGATGCCGGGGACGGGTCTATCGTCTCTTCTGATTCTTACTGTGTGAGATGCTGGGGACGTGTCTCTCGTCTCTTCTTATTCTTACTTTGTGACATGCTGGGGACGTCTCTCATATCTTCTGATTCTTACTGTGTGGGATGCTGGGAATGTGTCTCTTCTGATTCTTACTGTGTGAGATGCTTGGAACGTGTCTCTTGTCTCTTCTGATTCTTACTGTGTGAGATACTGGGGACGGGTCTCTCGTCTCTTCTGATTCTTACTGTGTGAGATGCTGGGGACGGGTCTCTGGTCTCTTCTGATTCAACCTATGTGAGATGCTGGGGACGGGTCTCTGGTCTCTTCTGATTCTTACTATGTGAGATGCTGGGGACGGGTCTCTCGACTCTTCTGATTCTTACTGTGTGAGATGTAGGGGACGGGTCTCTCTCGTCTCTTCTGATTCTTACTGTTTGAGATGCTGTGGACACGTCTCTCGTCTCTTCTGATTCTTACTGTGTGAGATGCTGGGGACGTGTCTCTCGTCTCTTCTGATTCTTACTGTGTGAGATGCTGGGGACGTGTCTCTCGTCTCTTCTGATTCTTACTGTATGAGATGCTGGGGACGGGTCTCTCGTCTCTTCTGATTCTTACTGTGTGAGATGCTGGGGACGGGTCTCTCGTTTCTTCTAATTCTTACTATGTGAGATGCTGGGGACATGTCTCTCGTCTCTTCTGATTCTTACTGTGTGAGATGCTTGGGACGTGTCTCTCGTCTCTTCTGATTCTTACTGTGTGAGATGCTGGGGACGTCTCTCATCTCTTCTGATTCTTACTGTGTGAGATGCTGGGAACGTGTCTCTTCTGATTCTCACTGTGTGAGATGCTGGGGACGTGTCTCTCGTCTCTTCTGATTCTTACTGTGTGATATACTGGGGACGGGTCTATCGTCTCTTCTGATTCTTACTGTGTGAGATGCTGGGGACGTGTCTCTCGTCTCTTCTTATTCTTAATGTGTGAGATTCTGGGGACAGGTCTCTCGTCTCTTCTGATTCTTACTGTGTGAGATGCTGGGGACGTTTCTCTCGTCTCTTCTGATTCTTACTGTGTGAGATGCTGGGGACGTGTCTCTCGTCTCTTCAGATTCTTACTGTGTGAGATGCTGGGGACGGGTCTCTCGTCTCTTCTGAATTTTACTGTGTGAGATGCTGGGGACGGGTCTCTGGTCTCTTCTGACTCTTACTGTGTGAGATGCTGGGGACGTGTCTCTCGTCTCTTCTGACTCTTACTGTGTGAGATGCTGGAGACGTGTCTCTCGTCTCTTCTGATTCTTACTGTGTGAGATGCTGGGGACGCGTCTCTCGTCTCTTCTGATTCTTACTGTGTGATATACTGGGGACGGGTCTATCGTCTCTTCTGATTCTTACTGTGTGAGATGCTGGGGACGTGTCTCTCGTCTCTTCTTATTCTTAATGTGTGAGATTCTGGGGACAGGTCTCTCGTCTCTTCTGATTCTTACTGTGTGAGATGCTGGGGACGTTTCTCTCGTCTCTTCTGATTCTTACTGTGTGAGATGCTGGGGATGTGTCTCTCGTCTCTTCAGATTCTTACTGTGTGAGATGCTGGGGACGGGTCTCTCGTCTCTTCTGAATTTTACTGTGTGAGATGCTGGGGACGGGTCTCTGGTCTCTTCTGACTCTTACTGTGTGAGATGCTGGGGACGTGTCTCTCGTCTCTTCTGACTCTTACTGTGTGAGATGCTGGGGACGTGTCTCTCGTCTCTTCTGATTCTTACTGTGTGAGATGCTGGGGACGCGTCTCTCGTCTCTTCTGTTTCTTACTGTGTGAGATGCTGGGGATGTGTCTCTGGTCTCTTCTGTTTCTTACTGTGTGAGACGCTGGGGACGTGTCTCTCGTCTCTTCTGATTCTTACTGTGTGAGATGCTGGGAACATGTCTCTTCTGTTTCTTACTGTGTGAGATGCTGGGGACGGGTCTCCCTTCTCTTCTGATTCTTACTGTGTGAGATACTGGGGACGTGTCTCTCGTCTCTTCTGATTCTTACTGTGTGCGATGCTGGGGACGTGTCTCTCGTCTCTTCTGATTCTTACTGTGTGAGATGCTGGGGACGTGTCTCTCGTCTCCTGATTCTTGCTGTGTGCGATGCTGGGGACGTGTCTCTCGTCTGTTCTGATTCTTACTGTGTGAGATGCTGAAGACGTGTCTCTCCTGATTCTTACTGTGTGAGATGCTGGGGACGTGTCTCTCGTCTCTTCTGATTCTTACTGTGTGAGATGCTGCGGGCGTGTCTCTAGTCTCTTCTGATTCTTACTGTGTGAGATGCTGGGGACGTGTCTCTCCTCTCTTCTGATTCTTCCTGTGTGAGATGCTGGGGACGTGTCTCGTCTCTTCTGATTCTTCCTGTGTGAGATGCTGGGGACGTGTCTCTCGTCTCTTCTGATTCTTAGTTTGTGAGATGCTGGGGACGTGTCTCTCGTCTCTTCTGATTCTTACAGTGTGAGATGCTGGGGACGGGTCACTCTTGTCTATTCTGATGTTTTATTTCCCATTTCATGTATTTTTTATGGGTCCCTCCGGGGCCTTTATTGTTCTATGCTTCCGATTTCCATAGTCATATGATCCTGGTATTGTTTTCTATAACTGTTTGTGTTTCCCTTTTATCCCAGGTCCTTCCTTGCCTCTCCTTTCCTCGGACCAGCGTCTCTCCATCTTGCTGTTATACCACGGGATTCCCTGCTCACTGAGACAGCAGAACCTAACAACTTTTTGCCGTTCCACACCCGGATCACTCCTTCAGGAATAAAATTCAAACTTATTACTCTCACCCACAAAGCTCTCCATAGTGTTGCACCTCCTTACATCTCCTCCCTCATCTCTGTCCACCACCCTACTCGGGCTCTACGTTCTGCCAACGACCTTAGATTAAAATCCTCCATAATCCGAACCTCCCACTCCTGTCTCCAAGATTTTTCTCGTGCTGCACCAGTCCTTTGGAATGCGCTACCCCAGACAATCAGATTAATTCCCAATATCCAGTTTTAAACGTGCCCTGAAATCACATGTATTTAGACAGGCCTATAACATTCTCTAATCTGACTCCTTTCCATGGCCCCCCTTTGAGATTAGTCATCAGAATAAGATTCCGTAACACTCCTTCTCTTCATGTCAGTCATACACGGATACTGGCTGGTGACCGGTTCATGCAGCTTTATGTGTACCACCCAATGTGTATAAAAATGGCTGGACTACTGTACAGAACAAACACTGTTACACTTTGTGTCTCCTTTATTTCCTCATAGATAGTAAGCTCTTGCGAGCAGGGTCCTCACTCCTCAGGTTTGAATTGTAAATTAACTTTGTCACTATGTAATGTCTGTAATATGTTGGCGCTATATAAATAAAGATTATTATTATTAAATAAAGATTATGATTAGGAATAGGATAGCACATTTCATAGCACTTCTGATGCACCTACCAACACACTACCTACATTACGAATGGTCAGCTGGAATGTTGCCGGTCTTAACACTGTAGTCAAGAGCAAGAAGAAGGTTATTTTACATCTGAAGAGCTTACACCCGCATATTGTGTTCTTGCAAATGACACATTGGAGAGGGAGACGTGGGCTCTATAAAGGCTCCTTGACTTTTATTCTGCTTTATATACCTGTAAATCTAGAGGGGTGGCGACCCTCTTCCATAAATCCCTAACTCTTGACGTTTCTGACACGTACTCGGACACTGACAGATGTTTTTTATATATTGACATCACGATGAATACCCATCGCTGTGGCGGAACGGGTGACGGTTACAGGCATTGTACCCAAATACAGGTTAAGCCTGCCGCAAACCGTCGCACTCCCGCCATCCGGGTGCCATAGCTTAGATGGCGCCCGGTGCTAGATGGGGATATGTCCCCTCAAACTGCATTACGTTATGTTTGATAACCAGTTGATTTGTATTGTATTGTATTCAGTGCTGCTTCACTGTCCTCCCCCTCTAGGGTTAATCTTACACTGAAGGAGAATGAGTCACAGACTGAGAGCGGGAACTTGTGTAATGTAAATAAGAAAAAGGAGGGGGCCTGTTTCCTGAGGGAGGGGTGAGTGAGGGATATAGTGGTGCTGGAAGATTTCTCAGTTTAGTTGCTGCCCAGGAGAGGATGAGATAGCAGTGTGAGCTGCAGGCAGGGGCTGTCTACCTCAGAGATGGTACCTGACCTAGGGACAGTAATAGAGGACAAGTGCTGGAGTCCCATCTAACTAAGGAGGATCTGCAGACACCCCAAAGGATGAAAGGTACAGTGGAGAGACCCCATAGTGAGGTAGCCTGTCCCATCCAGCCCAGAGGGGAGAAGCAGCGATGCATTGGTTCTGTGTGTGTCTGTCTCTGTTAATAAATGCGCCGCTGTGGCTTGTCCCCTGTTAATCTGTGTCGCCTGAATCTATCGCCCACATTCTCTTGGCGTAAACCGACCCCCACTGACCCGGTTTCGCCACAATCGCTATAGTCTTCTTAATGTATACGCCCCCACCCATCCTGATGTAGAATTTTATTCTTCTACTTTAATTGTGGGCAGTGATTTTAACCTGACTCTCAAACTTCTGAAGTTGATAGATCTAATCCTATCAACCAATACTGAATAATGTCCCGTCCCCACCTTTCTTTTGTCTAGCTTCATAAATATCTATTTAAACATTCCATTACCTTACGTTTCATTATGTCACTACCCCTCGTATAGATATAAGCTGTTTTGAATATGTTCAAATAACAGAATACAAATACACGTAATTGTTTTTTCTCACCACAGATTGTTAGCTGGTAACAAACAATGTTCTTTTTCCGAGATTTTCATTAATATTGTTTTTACATTATATAACAACGCATCATTTACTGACCTAGCACCACAGGGCCTCTCTATGGCGGTCTTTTTAACTATCAAAACCACTGCTGTGACATGACATTGCTTATGTGTTTTTAGACTGACGAAGAGACGGGTTCGGTCTCGAAACACGTTGTGTTTTTAAAAGACCGACATAAATCGATGGACTTTTAATTCACTGTTTTAAGGCCTTTTTCGTTCATTTAAATTTATTAATTTGACAAATCAGAAAAAAAAACTGCAACAAAAATCTATTATCTTCAACGAGGGACAGCGCCAAGAACGAAATCCTTTTTTCCTGTTTAATTTCTACAAAAACTCTACATTGACAGTGCCCTGGTGGCCCCCATATGGATTCCAGGCTGCAGTGTCTTCTCACATAGATATACACTATAGGATGTTGTGCTACTAGCACAACGTCATCAGGTGAGCACAACCAAATCACCCCTGCTTTGTCTCCAGAAACTTTGAATGATACACTATGTGCACCATGTACTCTTTTTCTTTTAAATAGAACTGGGAGAAGACATTCAAAATAGCCCACAGAGCCTACATCTCCTCTCCCAGGGGATTTCTCATGGGGAAAATCAGACGTTGGAACAGCACTCCTCTGTCTTCTGGGTCCAAGGATGATTCACCTTGTAGTAGGGTGACTGGAAGATCGTGACCCTCTTCTCGTGTCCCTATTTCATCCTCACTATGGTGTGTTGCTTCTTCCTGCCTGTCCCTACACTACTGCACAGGCTTTTTCCTTCCACCCCGCCGTCCTTCCCGCATGTGACGTCATGACGACACCTCGTGACTCCGTCACGCTCCCTCACACACAGAGTGAGTAAGCACATAGTAAGCGCCATTGTCATGGCGCATGACGCGGTCAGTGTCATCGTCATGGCAACATCGGCGCTTCTTCTAGTTCGGGAACTCCTGAACCCATCTCCCTAAGCTGCTGGCACGGTTTCCCTGTGCTGCAGGGCAGAAGAGGGCTGTCCCTCCAACACTTCCCCCTAGATTAACAAGTGCAGTCCTCTGCACTAAACTTCATAGTCCTGTAAGTAGCCCGGCTACCTGCCACGATTATTCCTCTTTGGGTAGCGTGAATCGGAATTCCCATCAGGAGCAGTAGTATACCCAAGTCCTGCCAACTCTCTTGAAGACTGATGGCCGAGATGTCAGTTCCGTTTTGCAGGAACACCACCCACCAATCATGCTCTGCATTTGCTGGTGGGGGATCTTCCCATGTCTCTTGTCCAGGGAATGGAGTGACGTCAGGTGCTGGAAACGTACAGGGTCGTAACAGATTTCTGCTTGGTCCATCTTAATCTCTGGTCGTACCTTGTACACGGGAAACTCGGGGTCTGGCCGCTTCACTACCATATATGGCGGTCTTTCCCAGCAGGGTACAAATTTACCTCCTCTGGCTGTTTTCCGATTCCGTATCAACACTCGGTCTCCCGGATGAAAGGCTCGTTGATGTTCACTCTCCCTTGTCGACAATTCCAGTGTGATACCTTTCTCCATGTCATTCTTTGCTATATTTAGCCATCTGTGGTGCTCTCGTACACTGTCTAACGGGGATCTTTCTTTCACTGCTCCGGAGTTTCCAATAGAAGGTCTAATGGTAGCCTACTAGGGCGGCCAAACAGCAGTTGATAGGGTGTGTATCCTGTGGTTCAGTGTACTGTATGATTATAGACCCAGACAAGGTCCTCCACGTAGTCGGGCCACCGTTCCTGCCACTCGTCCCCTAGGGTTCTCAGAAGGCCGAGAAGCATGCAGTTGAACCGCTCAAATGCTCTGTTACCTTGTGGATGGTATGGTGTGGTATTTGACTTCTTGATTCTATGCATGACGCACAATTGTCGGACAAGCTCTGCTTCAAAGTTTGGTCCATGGTCTGACAGCACCCGTTTCTGGCAACCGTAAAGACGGATACCATGCTTCCATAGAGCAGTCGCTTTTGTCAGCGCCATCTGATCTCATGTCGGAACCACCACAGCAAACTTGAAGAAGTGGTCGACACAGACCAAGGCATATTTAGAGCCAGATGTGACTTCTTGGATGGTGAGGAAGTAGACCGTCAGTAATTCTAACGGCTCACTTGTTTTGATAATCATAGGTTCTTCCAGCGGCTCGGCAGCTTTATGCACTGTACAGGTTTCACATTCTTTGTAGAACTGTCGGACTTTCTCTGCTAGTCCCGGTGAGTAGAAATAATTACGAGCTAATTGAAGGGTTTTATCCACAACGAAGTGCCCACCTTTGTCATGCATCCATCGACACACTGGTTCCACGTCTAGTTTTGGTAGTATCAACTGCGACATGTCCCAGTGCTCCCGCGAGTTCCACACTCGCCGATATGAGGATATGTTCACATGCAGTGGTTTCAGACATAATTCGGGTGTTTTACGCCTCGAATTACGCCTGATACAACGACCCTAATACGCCTACAAACATCTGCCCATTGCTTTCAATGGGAATTACGATGTTCTGTTCCCACAAGCCTTTATTTTATACGTCGCTGTCAAAATCTGGCGTGTAAAATGACGGCTCGTCAAAAGAAGTGCAGGACCCTTCTTGGGACGTATTTGGAGGCATTTTTCATTGACTTCATTGAAAAACAGCTCCAAAAAACGGACGTAAAAAAACACAGCGAAAAACGCGCGTTGTTAAAAAAAACATCTGAAAAGCAGGAGCTGTTTTTGCCTGAAAACAGCTCTGTAGTTTCAAACGTTTTTGCTCATTGCGTGTGAACATACCCTAACAGTCCATCCCTGTACTCCAAACGTTCTGTCACCCTTACTATAGCGTCTTGCTCCTTCATGCCTCTCCCTACACTCCTGTACAGGCTTTTTCCTTCCGCCCCACCCTCCTTATTCCCGCACGTGACGTTGTGACGACTCCCCGTAACTCCATCACGCTCCCTCACACACAGAGCCGACGGAGGCCTTCCTCTTTCGCTCTGCATAGTAAGCGCCGTTGTCTTGGTGCTGTCAGTGTCATGCTGTACTCCCTAACCCATCCCCCTAAGCTGCCAGCCCGCTGTCCCTGACAGAGACAAGGCTGTCCCTCTAACAGGGCTCTGAGCAGCAAATTGCTTTACAGAAAGAGACAGGTCTTATCTTAGTTTTCTGAGGATGAGAAAACTTGGAAAACTGCATTTTAATAAGTTTATGAGACAGGAAAGGCTCAAAGTGAAACTAAAGGAGTTCATGTTTCAGGAAGGTTTTTTCCGCTCTCTTTATATAATTTTTCGCAGTGAACAGGATTTGAACCTGCACAGGGAAACCCCATTGGATTTTGAGTTCAACGCCTTAACCACTTGGCCATCACAGCTTATACTCGCTTTCTTTTCTCTGAAATCTTCTATGAACTGTAGCTCAGGGGCAAGGCCTCAAATATTGGATCAGGCTTTTGATTGGTGAATTAGACCTAATGAATGTCAATGAGTATTTTATAAGACGTAAGTCATATACTAAGTAATCTGACCCTATTTGACACAGCTTTAAAGCATAGACATGAAGCATAGACATATCAAGTAAATTGCCCCCAGTCTATCCCTGCACTTCTAGAACTATTTGAGGAACTCTGCCCACTATCCCAGTGCCTGAGTAATGCTGTACTAACCTAGTCTTGGCCTGCGAAGGTTTTGTATCCTGTGTCCATGACCAGTCGGTGTCCTGTGGCCGTTTCCAGTAATCCGGCACCTGCTTGTATCTGTTATCTGACTGTTTCCAGCTGCCACCAAAGTACCATCTAACCGTAACTGTTTAACACTTGTCTGTCCAGCAGCTACTCCTTTACTGCGGGGTAGCCCAGTGGATCCACAACCCCATAGGACGTTACAAGGTTTATAACTTTAGCAGAAATTTCTCACATTTTCAATAAAATTTCCAAAACCTATTTTCTTAGGGACCAGTCCAGTTCTGAAGTGGCTTTGAGGGGCCTATATATTACAACCCCCTATAAATCACCCCATATAAAATACTGCACCCCACAAAGTATTCAAGACAGCATTCAGAAAGTTTCTTAACCCTTTAGGTGTTTCACAGGAATCAAAGCAAAGTAGAGGTGGAATTTACAAACTTAATTTTTTGGGGAGAAAATTCATATTAATCTATTTCTTTTGGTAACAAAGTATTAACAGAGAAATGCAACTCAATATGTATTGCCCAGATTCTGCCGTTTTTAGAAATATCCCACATGTGGCCCTAGAGTGCTAATGGACTGAAGCACAGAATATATTTAGGCACCTTGTCAGGTTTAAAGAGGTCTTGTGGTGCCAAAATAAAGAAAAAAAACAAAAAGACACAATTTGGGAAACTACACCCCTCAGGAATAAAGGCAAAAAAGCACCCCAACATTTGCAAACTCTTCTAAGTACGGCAATACCCCACATGTGGTATTAAACTGCTGTTTGGACACACGGCAGAGCTCAGAAACGCAGGAGGGTTGTTTGGCTTTTGCAGCTTAAATTTTGCTGGAATGGTTTTTGGGTGCTGTGTTGCATTTGCAGAGCTCCTGAGAGGACAAAACAGTGGAAACCCCTAAAAAGTGACTCCATTTGTGAAACTACACCCCTCACGGAATTTATCTAGGGGTATAGGGAGCATTTTTTGCAGAATTTATTGGAATTAGGCTGTGAAAATGAAAATCACAATTTATTTTTTTTTAACTAAAATGTTGAATTTTTTAATTTTCACAAGGGATAAAAGGAGAAAAAGCCCCCCCAACATTTGTAAAGCAATTTCTTTGGAGTACGGCAATACTCCGTATGTGGTCATAAACTTCTGTTTGGACACACAGCAGGGCTCAGAAAGGCAGGAGCGCTATTTGGCATGCAGATTTTGCTGGATTGGTTTTCGGGCGCCATGTCGCAAAAGCCCTGAGGCACCAGAGTACAGTGGCCAAGAAGTGACCCAATTTTGAAAACTACACCCTTATTTGAGGTATATTTTGGTGATTTTCACAGCATTGGCCCACAATTGCAGGGCTTTGAGGTCAGATAGTAAAACAAACCGCCAAGTAGTGACCCCTATTTTAGAAACTTCACCATTTAGGGCATTTTAAGGGGTGTAGTGAGCATTTTGACCCCACAGTTGTTTTTTCATTAGAAATGAATGCCCAGAGGATAGTGCAAAGTGAAAAATGCAATTTTCCCACTGATATGTAATTTTAGTGCACAATATGTTGTGCCCAGTTTGTGCCACTGAAGACAAACTGTTAAACAGGTTGTCCCGGGTATGGGAATGCTATATATGTGATGTAAACTGTTGTCTGGGCACAGTGTAAAGTTCAGAAGGGAGGGAGCGCCATTTGGCTTTTGGAGCGCATAGTTTGCTTGGTAGTAGTTCTGTTTGGAGTTTTGCTGATGTTTCAGTTTATAATGTGAGGGCATATGTAAGCTGTGAGGAGTAAATCAGGGTATATATAATCTGTGCGAAGTACTTCAGGGCATGATAAGAGGGTATAATAATGGGGTAAATAAATAATAATCCACAGATGTGTGACCGGTGTCGCACTGATAAATGGTGCCCAACATTATCTCCCTTTTGAACACTCTGCACATTTTATGTTGCCACATTCTGAGTGCCAAAACGTCTTTATTTTTCTGCGAACGGTGCTGTGTGAGGGTTTATTTTTTGCAGGACAATCTGTAGTTATGAGTAAATCCTTTTCTGGCAAGCAAAGTGACCAAAAACCAGCAATTCTGACATTGCTTTTTATTCTTTTTTTTTACGGCGTTCACCAAGCGCTATAAATGACATATTAACTTTATACTGAGGGTCGATACAATTACGGTGATACCAAATCACTTTTATTTTTTTGTATTGCCATATTCTAAAAGCCATAACTTTTTTATTTTTGCTTCGACAGAGCTTGTGAGAGTTAGTTTTTTCGGAACGAGCTGTAGTTTTAATTGGTGCTATTGGGGTACATGCGGCTTTTTGATCACTTTTTATTTCATAGTTTTGGTAGGTGACGTTTCCAAAAAGTGTAGATTTCTTGTTAATCTGTTTTCCCTTAGTCCTAACAGCAGCACAATAAAGGGGTATTTCTGCCCCTGTGTACTAGTAGGAAAGATGGAATTTTTTATTTAACCCCTTAATGACCAGCCTATTTTAGACCTTAATGACCAAGCCATTTTTTACGTTTTTCCATCGTCGCATTCCAAGAGCTATAACTCTTTTATTTTTGCGTCGACATAGCTGTATAAGGTCTTGTTTTTTGCGGGACAAGTTGTACTTTTTAATAGCACCATTTTGGGGGACATATTTATTGATTAACTTTTATTAACTTTTTTTGGGGGGGGAATAGAAAGAAACCTTAAATTTCGCCACACTTTCTCGCGTCTTAAATCAACGGCGTTTACCGTGTGATATAAATAACACCATAACTTTATTCAGCGGGTTGTTACGATTGCAACAATACCAAATTTGTATAGTTTTTGTATGTTTTACTACTTTTACACAGTAAAAACGCATTTTTTTCAAAATTATTTGTTTTTGTGTCTCCATATTTGAAGAGCCGTAACGTTTTCATTTTTTCACCGATGCGGTTGTATGAGGGCTTTTTTTTTGCGTCAAGACTTGTAGTTTTTATTGGTACCATTTTTGAGTAGATGCGACTTTTTAATCACTTTTTATAAAAAAAATTTAAAGTCAGGATTCACAGAAAACAGCAATTTTTCCATAGTTTTTTATTACATTTTTTACGGCGTTCACCGTGCGGGTTAAATAATGTTATAGATTTATAGTTGGGGTCGTTACAGATGCGGCGATACCAAATATGTGTAACTTTTTTACTTTATTTTGTTTTTTTAATAGTAAAGCATGGTGTAAGGGGAAAAGCTAGGTTTTTCATTTTTTTCCATTAACTTTATTAAACTTTTTTTTAACTTTTTTACTAGTCCCACTAGGGGACTATAACATGCGATTCTCCGATCGCTATTGTAATACACTGCAATACTTTTGTATTGCAGTGTATTACTGCCTGTCCGTTTAAAACGGACAGGCATCTGCTAGGTCATGCCTCCGGCATGATCTAGCAGGCAGTCGCTCCAGGCAGACCTGGGGCCTTTATTAGGCCCCCGGCTGCCATTGCAGACACAGACACTCGGCGATCGTACCGCCGGGTGTTGGTGGGAGAGAGAGGGAGCTCCCTCCCTCTCTCCAAAACCACTCAGATGCGGTGCACGCTATTGCGCACCGCATCTGAAGGGTTAAACGGGTGAGATCGATACTTATATCGATCTCACCCGGCAGAGCAGGAACGCTCCCAGCCCTCAGCTGCCTCTAGCAGCTGAGAGCAGGGAGATTTGACACTTACTGCTCTGTTTACTTTATCCTGATGCAGCGCCGTGAAAAGGCGTATGCATCAGAATAAAGCCCATTAGTGGCCGCCGTTAAAAGGCGTATTGGCGGTCACTAACGGGTTAATCAATCTAATTAACTAGAGTCCCCTCCCCACATAAGGATATTTAGCCCCTTCCACCATATGTTTATTATAAAGAAGTAGCCTTAACTAGGGTGGAAAGCTTATTCTGCTGTTAGGATTGAGGGAAAACAGGTTACCGTTAGAAATCTACACTACCCTTATGTCCTACAGCAGCATAATAATGGGGATTTAGCAAGTGGTAACCCCATACGGAGGGTCCTCTTGACTTGTGGAACTCTAAATTTTCCGCTCAAGAGAAGTCTTTTCGGAGAAGCAAAAATTCAGCCTATAATGGCTGATAAATATTAAGTGCAAGATCCAGCGGGTTCAGACTTTATTCAGCCCAAGAGGTGGACACTGCTCTAGCAGAGTAGGTTCTAGAAAAATGAGGTGGATAAGAGATCTAAGAATGTAAGCCAGTGTACTGGCCTCTACACTTTATCTACAAAGGGTAGGTTTGTTGGATTTTAAGTCTTTGTTTCTTATGGGAAACAATACATTCTCAACCTTCCTAATCCCTTACTCCAGCCAAATAGATCTGAGACAACAGCACATATATAGGAATTGAGATTATGTTGCTCATAAGAGAAAGGCACGTGCCAGAACAGTGGAAAGGAGTTGGCCTGATTTCAGGTTACAAATGAGGGAGTTTTGAAGTGAAGTTTGGCAGTAGCCTTAGCAAAGCCATGTCATGGGGGAATCTGATGTATGGATCCACTGATGACAAGGCTTGAAGCTCCCCTATTCTCTTTACAGATGTTATGGTTAGGGGCGGACACACCACATGTGCAAACTGTACAGCTGCACCGGAGCCCAGTACATTGCATGTAAGGGACTGAGACAGTGGCTCACAGTTCCTGGGGAACTGTTGGGGAGACACAATGTAGCGTGCCATGGTAAACTATTGGAGAGGATGGGGGCACACACCCCTCCCACCTGGGGGCTCTTCACTGCCTGTGTCCGCCCTTTATTATGACCAGCAGGGAATTACCTTTTAGGATAGGTAATTCTGTGGGACCTCTTCCAGAGATTCAGAGGTAGGTGAGCATAAACCTCTTAGGACTAAAGAAAAGACTCATTTTGCAATAGGTCTGAGGATAATAGGTCTCATTCTATCAGACCGTTTTAGGAACCTTTTCACCAAGGGCTTTTGTGACAAGGATCTTACCCAAAAAAGCGGATCTGGACTAATTTTGGACTTTTCAGGTCGATACACTCAGTCCTTTTCCGAATCCCTCCTGCTGGAAGTGTAGGATGTTGTTTATCCGTGGGTTGGAACTATCCACACTTTGAGTGGAATATAAAGCTGGAAAAAAATCTATTCGACCCTTGTGTAAGCCTCCTTGGTAGATCCAGACCTGTACTGTGAGCAGGTCTTCATAAATTCATTGGAGAGCCCTTTACATTATAAATGGAGCTAGTCAATCTTCTGGCTGTCAGGTTGAACTCTTCAGGTCCTGGCAGAGTTAAGTGCTCTGAGACACTCAGTTGTGCACTGGGGGAAGTCTCCAGTAACACCATCTAATGAGTTGGAAATACCATAACCTCTGTGGCCAGAAAAGTATGATGACTTTTTACTGTGGCCAGGTCTTGCCTAATTTTCATCAATACCCTGTTTATTAGGGAAACTGGAGACAAAATGTGGCTTAGCCTGAACCTCCTAGGGATGAACAGGGCATCCACTGCCAAGGGATTGTCCCCCTGATAAAGGTAGAGAATTGTTTCCACCTTTGCGCTGAACATGTTCGCCATGAGATTGTTTTCTGACACTCCCCACATCCTGCTTGAAGATCTCTAGATTCAGAGACATTTCTCCTGGGACTGTTAGACTTCGACTCAGTTGGTCCGCAATAATGTTAAGGGAGCCTTGAATATGTAGAGCACACAGATGGGTAAGATTAACTCTGTCCATGTCAAGATGTTTTCCACTTGCTTGAGAACGGATTCTATTTAGGTGCCCCCCTGCCTCATGTTATGATGTCCGATTTTCAGACTTCTTCTCCCTGGACTTGCAGAGTATATAATATAACTTTGAGTTCCTTTAGCATCAAGGACAACGGACCTCTACAGGGGACTCCTTGAGCCCTGGACTGTATACTCTTTTAGGTGTACTCCCAAAATAGTTGAGATTTATCTGTAGTCAACAAGATCCAGAGATGCTGGATCAAGGACCTCTGTCTCTGAGTTTAAAAGGACAGGGTGCATCTACAGTTCAACCACACTAAGTTGCGTTACATTAGGTTCTCAATCTTTCAATAGATGGGTTAGAAGTGCCTTAAGGCCCAAAGAACTGTGAAGATTCTTTAGGCATGAGGAAGGCAAGGGAATATCTCCTGGGAACTTATGACAAAGCCTAAGAATGTCTTTATTCTTAACCCCTTAGTGACCAACAGTACGCCTTTTTACGTTCCTCACTAATGGGCTTTAGGCTAAGGCGACGCCTTTTAACGTGATCGCTTTAGCCTAAAGTAGCGCCGAAACGAAAGATCAGAGCTCCGTTCTCTCAGCTACCGGAGGTAGCTGAGAGTTCGGAGCAACGACCAGAGACCATAACGAGTGGTCTCTGGTCACGTGATCGCCGTGAATCGCTATTTCACGGCGTTCACGCTAAAGCGGCAGATAATCGCCATTTCTCTCTCCTCTCATGGAATAACTCCTTAGAGAGGAGAGAGAACGGGTAATTAGTGCGCCCCCCCCTCCCACGTCCGATCCCCCCCTGTCCGATTCCCCTTCATGTCCGATCCCCCCCCCCGGACCGATCCCTTCCCCGGTCCGATTCCCCCCCCAAAATGGCGCCCGCATGCGCTTTGCATATCTTACCTGTGTCGTCATATGGCACAGCAACAATCAGGGACCGTTGTGACTGGTCCCTGATCAGGTGATCTCTGTGATAAAACCTATCACAGAGATCACTGACAGTTATTTTCATAACACAGCCAGGACATGGGCTGTGTTTCTCTCTCCTCCCATTGTAGTTGTTCTGAGAGGAGAGAGAAATCAGTCTGTGTCCTGTTCTGTGAAGAAAGAAAAAGTGATAAAAAATCATCGTTCTTATACATATATATATATATATATAATATATAAAATCTATATTAGCGTCAGCGCTAGATTAGCGTCAGCGCTAGTTTAGCGTTAGTGCTAGTTTAGCGTTAGTTCTAGTTTAGTGCTAGTTTAGCGTTACTTTAGGGTTAGGGCTAGTTTAGCGTTCGTGTTTAGGGCCGTTAGAATTTATTTTACGTCTGTTATATAAAAAAATATGTATATATAAAAAATATATATATATATAAAAAAAAGAATAATAATTTGTGTCGTTTTTAGGATTTTAGGTTTACTTTAGGGTTAGGACTTATAGGGCATATTATATATATATATATATATATATATATATATATATATATACATATCTATAAATATGTCTCAGCGAATGTACAGCGCAGAGCAAGCCTACGCCTTGCTATGTTCCGACACTTCTGAAAGCGAAACAGACGCCGCTTCAGAATTTGTTCCAGACAGTGACAGTGACGATTCTAATTCCACCGCTGAACCCCATAGTCCTATGGTGGTGGATACGTCAGTCGCTGTAGAGGTGTCAAGTGCAGGGCCGAGTGTTGCAGTCCCTCCCGTGATGTGGGATCCTGCACTATCATTTTCCCCCCAAGTACCCCAATTTGAAGCGACCCCAGGAATTAGTTTCGACGTCCAAAATTTTACCCCCTATAATTTTTTTAATTTATTTATATGTGATACGGTCCTAGACTTGATAGTTCAGCAGACTAATCTGTATGCTAGGCAGTTTGTTCTACAAAAGCCTGCGTCTATGTACTCCAGAATGTGGAGCCCCACAAGTGTCCCAGAAATAAAACATTTTTTAGGCATTACCCTCAATATGGGTTTGGTTAAAAAACCCTCTGTCCGGTCCTACTGGACTTCTAGTGCTGTCCACGCTACCCCTGTATTTGCAGCAGTGATGTCCAGAAACCGCTATGAGGCCCTAATGCGATTCATGCATTTTACTGACAATTCCCAAGTCCCCCCAAGAAGTGACCCAGCCTATGATCGGCTTAATAAATTAAGGCCATTAATCACCCTTCTAAATGATTTATTTTTAAAGTTGTACACCCCTGACAAAAATTTGTCTGTAGATGAATCGCTCATGAGCTTCAAAGGGCGTCTTTCCTTTCGTCAATGCATCCCTTCCAAACGAGCCAGATATCGGGTGAAATTGTACAAAGTGTGCGAGAGCACAACGGGTTACACCTGCGGTTTCAAAATCTATGAAGGCAGGGACTGCCAAATTCATACCCCAGGCTGCCCAGAAACTATTGGCAACTCTGGCAAAATTGTGTGGAACCTAATGGAGCCATTTCTGCACAAGGGGTACCACGTCTATACAGACAATTTTTATACAAGCGTTGCCCTTTATAAAGCCCTCCATGCTGCAAATACAGGGGCCTGTGGGACAGTACGGAAGAACAGAGTGGGACTCCCACAACAGTTGGTGTCCAGGCGTTTGGGAAAAGGAACATCCATGGCCCTTGCAAGTCAGGAATTGCTTGCAGTGAAGTGGGCTGACAAGAAGGATGTCTACATGCTGTCCACCGTACACACGGACACCACTGTGGCAATTACGGAGAGGGGGGCTACCACTGCAAAGCAGAAACCTGTCTGTGTAACAGACTACAACAAATTTATGGGGGGTGTAGACCTTTCCGACCAGGTGCTTCCGCCTTACCTGGTGAAGCGCAAAAATAAGGCCTGGTACAAAAAGGTAGCAATCTACCTCATCCAGGTTGCTACCTATAACAGTTTTGTTATTTTCAAAAAAGCCCAAGGAACGCTCACTTTCCTTCAATTTCAGGAGAAGGTCATTGAGCATCTCCTTTTTGAGTCCACTATACCGGCACAATCCTGCGAATCTGAGGATGTGCGCAGGCTTTCAGAGCGCCACTTTTTACACCCTATTCCTTCCACTGAGACCCAAAAATATCCCCAAAAAGGTGTCGGGTATGTAGCAAGCATGGCAGGAGGAGGGATACCCGTTTTTATTGCCCCATGTGTCCATCAAAACCAGCCCTTTGTAACTACCCCTGTTTCGAAACCTTTCACACGGTTGCAAATTACTAGAATTTAACACAAAAAAAAAAAAAATGGGTTGGGGGTCTTTTTAGGGAGTCAATTTCTTTATATTTTCTTTTTAGTTTGTGGGCTTTCCAAGTAGGGATTATTTCTTGTGGGAGAGGTTGTAGAGCACATTTTTTTCAGACCGTGAAACTAATTTTACCCCTTATGATTTTTTTTATTTATTTGTGGGTGATCAAGTGCTGGAATTAATTGTCCAGTACAAAATCCCACATCCACAATTTTTTTATTTTGACTGTTCTTATGACTATGTCCTGCCACATACAGCTGTTACATTCCTAATTCTGTACCGTGATATGGGCATGATCTTTTTTTTTATTTGGAGGATCTCTAATAATTGAGCTGTTCCTTATCAATACACCATGGGCTTTGTTACGGTTCTTATGGAAATACTGACATCATTTTGGGGATTAGTGATCCTTTACTGTTCCTATAGATGGTTTTGGACACTGTCCCTTTATATATTCTGTAGGTGATTGGTTGTTTTGTGCACATAGCGGTTCCTACCTTGCCGGGCAGGGGCCTGTTATGGTGTACCGCATCACTTGGCACATTCGTCCCTCATAAGGATTGATGGAGCTAAAGAGACGTTGTACAACCAGTCACTGAAAAAAAAAAACCTTGTCATGGCAGCCCTGCAGGTGTTCTTCTATCTAGTGAACAGACTCGAGTTTGCAACATAGTTGGATACATTTTCCTCCATTTGGTTGAAGATATTGCCCGTCACTCCAGTACAGTTTATTTTTTCCTCTCTGACTGATTTTATATTAGGACAGAATTCTGTCCACAATGACATCATAATGGCACCAACTGCTTCTTCAGAAAGACATAGTCATAAGTACAGGCAAATACGTCTATAGCAACATGTATCCGTTATGAATACACGGCTTCACTTCTCTTCTGTGCCGCACAAATTTATTAATGTGGCATATTTCTAACAAAATAACCTTCTACCACGTCTCCTCTATTTAATGTGGAAACGTAATAAGAGTTTGAAGAAAACATTATATACCCATAGTGTCTGAAATAATAACCATTATTTCCTCCTTTAAAAATTTTTGGTCCGCATGCCCACTACACCACTAGATGAATACCTTTAGGGGTTTAGTTTTTAAAATGGGGTCATTTCTGCGTGGTTTTTTTTTTTGTTCAGGCAGCTCAATGCCTCTAAATGCATGATATGGGGCCTAGAATTTATTCAATTGTGCCCTGAAAGCCAAAGGGTGCTCCCTCTCTTTTTGGCCCAGCCACACGTCTAATAAGCAGATTGGGGCAACAATGGGAGTATTTTTGAAAACAGGAGAAACCGGGTGATAGATTTTGGGGTGTGTTTCTTCATTCTCATGGTCGCTTTACAAAGAAATCGGTCTTCAAAGTGATACTTTTATATAAAGAGTGTTTTTTTATTTTATTTCACCAGCTATGCATTAAATTTAGCAAAAAACTGTGGGGTCAAAATACTCACTACACCCCTAGATAAATACCTTAAGGGGTCTAGTTTTCTAAATGGGGTCGTTTATGGGGAGTTTCTATCGTTCTGGTAGTTCAAAACCTCTCCAAATGTACAGTGGGGTCTAAAACATTTTCAAGCAAAATAGGAGTCCTGAAAGCCTCCGGGTGCTCCATCCCTTTCGGGCCCTGCCGTGTGTCCAGGCAACGCATTAGGGTCACAATGGGGGCATTTTTGAAAACAGGAGAAACAGGGTGATAGATTTTGGGGTGTGTTTCTTCATTCTCATGATCACTTTACAAAGAAATCGGTCTTCAAAGTGATACTTTTATGAAAAAAGTGAAATTATATTTTTTTATGCCTGCTTTGCATGAATTCTTACAAAAATACTGTGGGGGTCAAAATACTTACAACACCCCTTAATAAATACCTTAAGGGGTCTAGTTTTCAAAATGGGGTCACTTGTGGGGGTTTCCATCATTCTGACACCTATGAGCCTATGAAAACCTGGCTTGGTGCAGGAAAACAAAATGTACTACAAAATTTATACAATTATTACTTAACTTGTAAGTCTTCTAAATTGCTCAAAAATGTTTTTTTTTTTTTCAAAAGTGCTGCCAAAATAGAGTAAAGAGATGGAAATATATATTTAATAAAAAAAATTGTACAGTATGTATGTACATATGTGACATATCGCAGTTAAAAATAGGGAAAAATGATGATTTTTACAAAATTTCTTCAATTTTTCTATTTTTTACGTTATTTCGGCAAATCGTATCAGTCTACTTTTACCACTAAAATAAAGTACAACATGTGACGAAAAAACAATGTCAGAATTACTTGGATATTCAAAACTTTCACTGAGTTATTCTCTGATAAAGTCACACATACCAGATTTGACAAATTTGGCTTGGTCATTAAGGTCCAAACAAGCTTGGTCACTAAGGGGTTAAAAGGAACAAATGTCTGACTTTTCCCAATTTATTATCTTTATTTATCTTTAGTTTCTGGACAGTCGTTTGAAGATGGATGTTTTATCTGATGGTCCAGGTACGGAACCACAGATTTCCCGTGTTCTTAGTACAGCTATGGTGGACACCACCTTAGAAAAGGTGTGAGGAGCCGAAGAGTTCCTAAACAGAAGAGTTGTGAATTGCAGGGTGCTTGACACTGCCTCTTATATACACAGCTGTTCTTAGATATTTTCTGAGGCAGAAAAAGGGGAATGTGAAGGTATGCATCCTTTAAGACCAAAGAGACCATGAAATATATTTTTCATCGATCTGATTGTGTACTCTCTGAACTTCTTCTTGAGGAATCGGAGGTTGATACCTTTCCTTCATTTGCCCTAAGGCTTAGGAGCTAGAATTACAGGAAAATAAACTGCTTCCTCTCCCAAGATCTTTCTTTCTAGAAATTGTAGAAGAGAGACATCCAGGATGACCTGATCTAAAAGAATAGTATGAAAACTTTTGCCAGAGGAAGCAAATAAAAATCTAGCACAGTTTGGGTTGTCTGGTGTCAGAAATGGAATCTAAATTACCACCTCCATGGGAATTGCGACCTTAATGCAGTGCTCTAGACTGCTCAGTCATCCTGATTGACTTTAAGGGCTATGGAGCCCTCTGTGGAACCTTGGTCTGCCTTGGTATTGACTTCTTTGGCGTTGTAAGGACATATTTCCACGTTTGAAGGGTCTATGTGTACCTCAAAGGACTTCGGTAATGATTCTTGTCAAATAAGCTCTCCATGATTTTAATCAGCTCTGAGCCAAAGAGTCTACTTGACTCAACTCTAGAGTTTGTACTTGGAAGCCTTAACTGTGACTCAGATTAAGCCACAAAGAGCGTCTACCAGTGGTAGTTAGGGCCAAATGTCACGCAAACGCCTTCTGATGGTTTGTGTCAACGCTGGTTGCCGACCTAGGCTTGGGATGTGACATCTAATTTCACTTGCAGTACAGAATGGATCACTACGCGCCATTCTTCCAATCAGACGATCTGTCAATGCAGAGGTTCGCCTCTATGCACCTCTTGCTGTCATTGCAGTTCGTTGTTGTTCTCCCAACCTCCGGGACACGCAATGATGAACAGTGCTCGGAGTCTGGATTTGGTCATCATTTAGCTTTGCCTACTTAATTGGGGCGAAATACTTTTCTTGGGATTATACACTCCTCAACATTGAAATTGCAAAACCAAGTCATCACAGAATCAATAGACATGTTAATCATATGCAAATGATAAAAATGGAAACAAAAAAATTAGAAACATCTCAATTTATTCAGTATGGAGTATGAGCGCTACGTGCAGAAATACACACTTACACGCTTTGGCATGTCATCAATGAGGTTATTTGCTTTTAATCTGTCTTTTATGCCCCTCCTACATGCCACAGATTGGAGCTAGGTGCTTGAAAATTCGATCATTTGCAGATCTCAGCATCACCTTCTACTTCCTCGATTTTCACAACCTTTTGGCTCACCCTTCTTGGTGCTGTAAATGCAATGTTGAGGAGTGTATTCAAACATGAGAGGGGAATCCCTCAAACTGACAACTGTAAATGCAAAAAACCTTGAAAACAATTGGATGGGAGCTATGTCCCCCAATGAACTAGACAAGAAAAAGATTTCACCTTGAGTATTCAAAAAAATCCTGTTTTCTAGTTTGTTACATTGGAGGACACTGACCGTGGGACGTCCTAGAGCAGTCCTCAAGGGCGGGAAGAGAACAGCAAACATGGTCAGTTATTTCACAGATGCCTGCAATACCTTGTGAATGAGAGAAGCGTCTGCAGACGCGTATAAATCTGGTAGAACTTGTCAAAGGTGTACAGAGAAGACCACGTAGCCGCTTTGCACAATTGAAGCGCTAAGGCCTGATGGCGAACAGCCCAGGAAGTCTCAACCACTCTGGTAGAATGGGCCGTGAGCCAGAAAGGGGAAGCAGTGATAGAAAGGTAAATCCATAGAGCAGGTACAACATCCAGGTTGTGGAGGGAACAATCCCTCTGATAAATGGGAAGAGGACAAAAAGACGGCAAGACAATATCCTCATTCATCTGGGAGGCCGAAACCACTTTAGGCAAAAAGTAGGGCACTGTGCGGAGTACCGCCTAGTCTTGGTGAAGAGTAAAAAACAGAGAACGACAAGAGTGAGCCGCCAACGCCGAGACCCTCCGGATGGAGGTCACCACAACCAGAAAAAACACCTTCCAGGACAGAAAATGAAGAGAGATTTCTCTTAAGGGTTCAAATGGAGTCGACTGTAAGACATCAAAGACCAAATTCAGATGTCATGAGGGAATCGAGGGACGATAAGACGAGACAGCATGAACCACCCCCTGCAAAAAGTTTTAATGTCAGCGAAAAACATCAAACAAAATGGAAAGGATACCTGCCCCTTGAGATAGCGGAGAGCTAAACCATGATCCAAACCCTGCTGTAAAAAGGATAGAATCCTGGATAAGGAAAAATGCAAGGGGGAAGCTTGCGATCCTCACCACAACCAAGATAAGCCTTTCATGTACCATGATAAATACATGCTAAAGAGACTTTCTGGCCTTAGAGAGACTCTGTCACTAAGTGCCCTATCTCCTACATAATGCTTTTTCTTAAAAAAAAACCTATCTATTTTTACCACTTTATTAGCGATTTTGGTTTATGCTAATGAGTTTTTTAATGTCCAAGTGGGCGTGTTTTTACTTTCGACCAAGTGGGCGTTGTACAGGGGAGTGTATGACGCTGACCAATCAGTGTCATGCACTCCTCTCCATTCATTTACACAGCAGCATCGCGTTCTTACTAGAACACGATGTGCAGCCACATACACAGACATTAACGTTAATCAAGTGTCCTGATAATGAATATACATGACCTCCAGCCTGGACGTCATGTGTATTCAGAATCCTGACACTTCTGAATCTTTTCTGTGAGATTTCCAGCAAGGGAAAACGAAATCTCGTTTACCTCGTAATCTCGTGAGATTACGCGTGGCTTTCTGGAATCTCACAGAAAAGATTCAGAAGTGTCAGGATTCTGAATACACATGACGTCCAGGCTGGAGGTAATGTATATTCATTATCAGGACACTTAATTAAAGTTAATGTCTGTGTATGTGGCTGCACATCGTGTTCTAGTAAGAACGCGATGCTGCTGTGTAAATGAATGGAGAGGAGTGTATGACGCTGACTGGTCACTGATTGGTCAGCGTCATACACTCTGTACAACGCCCACTTGGGCATTAAGAAACTCATTAGCATAAAGCTAAAAATCGCTAATAAAGTGGTTTAAAATACAGTGAAGGAAATAAGTATTTGATCCCTTGCTGATTTTGTAAGTTTGCCCACTGTCAAAGACATGAACAGTCTAGAATTTTTAGGCTAGGTTAACCCCTTCCCGCTCCTTGACGTACTATTACGTCATGGCAGCTGTATCGTTCGCGCTCCATGCCGTAATAGTACGTCTCGGGAGTAACGGCCGTTTCGGCCGTCCTCCCGACACATACAGGAGCTGTGACACTGCTGTCTTGTTCAGCAGCTGTCACAGCTCCTACAGCGGGGACCGATCGCTGTGTCCCCGCTGATTAACCCCTTAAAAGCCGCGTTCTATAGAGATCGCGGCTTTTTAGGGGTTAAGCTGCCATCGCCGGCCTGCTACGCGATAGCGGCCGGCGATGGTGACTATGGCAACCGGACACCAAACAATGGCGTCCGGCTATGCCATAGACGGAAGCCTAGTGGGTCCTGACAACGTCAGGACCCACTATGCTTGCTGTCAGTGAGTAGCTGACAGTTCTAATACACTGCACTACGCATGTAGTGCAGTGTATTAGAATAGCGATCAGGGCCTCCTGCCCTCATGTCCCCTAGTGGGACAAAGTAATAAAGTAAAAAAAAAGTTAAAAAAAGATGTGTAAAAATAAGAAAATAAAAGTTTTAAAAGTAATAAAAGTAAAAGTCCCACTTTTTCCCTTATCAGTCCTTTATTATTAATAAAAATATATAAACAAACAAATAAACTATACATAATTGGTATCGCCGCGTCCGTAACGGCCTGAGCTACAAAATTATTTTGTTATTTATCCCGCACGGTGAACGCCGTAAAAAAAAATATTAATAAACCGTACCGCAATCACAATTGTTTGGTCACTTCACCTCCCAAAAAATGGAATAAAAAGAGATCAAAAAGTCGCATGTACCTAAAAATGGTACTGATGGAAAATACAGTTCGTTACGCAAAAAAAAAGTCCTCGCACGCCTTTATTGATTGAAAAATAAAAACGTTCTGGCTCTTAGAATAAGGTAACACAAAAAGTGAATGATTGTTTACAAAACGTATTTTATTGTGCAAACGCCATAAGACATAAAAAAAAACTATAAACATCTGGTATCGCCGTGATCGTATCGCCCCGCAGAATAAAGTGAATATGTCATTTATAGCGCACGGTGAACGCTGTAAAAAAAAAAGTATACAAAAACAATAGTAGAATTGCTGTTTATTAGTCACCACGCCACCTAAAAATGGAATAAAAACTGATCAAAAAGCCGCATGCACCCCAAGAAAACTACAATGGATTCCTCAAGGGGTCTAGTTTCCAAATTGGGGTCACTTTTGGGGGGTTTCCAATGTTTTGGCACCACAAGACCTCTTCAAACCGGACATGGTGCCTAATAAAAAAGAGGGCTCAAAATCCGCTAGGTGCTCCTTTGCTTCGGAGGCCGGTGCTTCAGTCCATTACCACACTAGGGCCACATGTGGGATATTTCTCTAAACTGCAGAATCTGGGCAATAAGTATTGAGTTGCGTTTCTCTGATAAATCCTTTTGTGTTATAAAAAAAATGGTATAAAAAGAGTAAATTTCACCTCTACTTTGCTCTAAATTTCTGTGAAACACCTAAAGGGTTCATAAACTTTCTAAATGCTGTTGTGAATACTTTGAGGGGTCTAGTTTCTAAAATGGGGTGTTTGATAGGGGTTTCTAATATATGGGCCCCTCAAAGCAACTTCAGAAATGAACTGGAACCTAAAAAAATAAATAAATGAGGCAATACTTCGCTTCTTACATTATACTGATAATGAGCCGTGCCCACTCCGAGATGACCCCAGTTTTGACCGTTTGTATAAACGGAGACCCCTATTAGACCGTTCCAGTGCCCGGTTTTCCCAAGCATACACCCCCGAGAAGTGTTTTTCTATTGATGAGTCCCTGGTACATTTTAAAGGGAGGGTTCAATTCCGCCAGTACCTGCCAGGTAAGAGGGCAAGGTATGGCGTGAAGATGTATAAGCTGTGCGAGAGTGCATCAGGGTATACCTACAGGTTTAGGATATATGAAGGAAAGGCCACCCCCAAACCAGACTGCATCCTGGACTACAATAGGTACATGGGAGGGATGGACTTGTCAAATCAAGTCCTGAAGCCCTACAGCGCCATGCGGTGTGGTATAAGAAGCTGGCCGGGCACATCATACAGATGGCTTTGTACAATGCGTATGTGCTACGTCGATGTGCAGGCCAGAGGGGAACTTTCCTGGAATTTCAAGATCTAATCTTTAGGGACCAGGAAGGGGGGGCACCCAGTACTTCTGGAAGCGAGGCCACACGCATCGTACCAGGGCAACACTTTCCAGGAGAAGGTCCCCAAACCGGTGGAAAGGGAAAGAGTCAAAAGAGGTGCAGAGTCTGCTATAAGAGGGGGATAAGGAAGAACACAATATACCAATGTGACACGTGTCCCGAAAAACCAGAGCTCTGTATAAAAGATTGTTTTAAAATGTATCATACATCCCTTGATTTTTAATTTACCCTGATGCACTCCGCACAGCTTACCCCCCTCATCTTTCCCTTCTGAGCCCTGCCGTATGCCCAGGCAGCTGATAACAGCCACATGTAGGGTATTGTCGTACCCAGGAGAACCCACATTACAATTTAAGGGGTGTATATCTCCGGTGGCGCATGCTGGGCACACTATATTGGACACTGAAATGGCATATACATATATAAAATTGCAAATCTCACACTGCACCATCTGCTGCGCATTATCTTTTACACAGTACCTGTGGGGTCAAAATGCTCACTACACCTCTAGATGAATGTCTTAAGGGGTGTAGTTTTTAAAATGGGGTCACTTCTCGGGGGTTTCAACTGTACTGGTACCTCAGGGGCTTCTGCACACATGACTTAGCACCAGAAAAGCTCCAGTAGGCCAAATGGTGGTCCTTTCCTTCTGAGCCCTCCCATGGGCCCAAAGGGCAGTTTATCACCACAAATGGGGTATTGCCGCACTAAGGACAAATTGGGCAACAAAATGGGGTATGTTGTTCCTTGTGAAAATAAGAAATTTTGATCAAAAATGACATCTTATTGGAAAAAATATCATTTTTTTCATTTCACAGCCCAATTCAAATAGGTGCTGTGAAAAAACTGTGCGGTCAAAATGATAACAAAAACCATAAATGAATTCCTTGAGGGGTGTAGTTTCCAAAATGGGGTCACTTCTGGTGGGTTTCCATTGCTTTGATACCTCTGGGGCTCTGCAAATGCAACATGGCACCCGAAAACCAATCCAGCAAAATCTGGACTCCAACAAACACATAGCGCTCCTTTCCGTCTGAGCCCTCCCATGGGCCCAAACGGCAGTTTATCACCACAAATGGGGTATTGCCGCACTAAGGACAAATTGGGCAACAAAATGGGGTATGTTGTTCCCTGTGAAAATAAGAAAATTTGATCAAAAATGACATTTTATTGGAAAAAATATCATTTTTTTCATTTCACAGCCCAATTCAAATAGGTGCTGTGAAAAAACTGTGCGGTCAAAATGATAACAAAAACCATAAATGAATTCCTTGAGGGGTGTAATTTCCAAAATGGGGTCACTTCTGGTGGGTTTCCATTGTTTTGATACCTCAACGCCTCTTCAAACCTGGCATGCTGCCGAAAATATATTCTAATAAAAAAGAGGCCTCAAAATGCACTAGGTGCTTCTTTGCTTCTAGGGCTTGTGTTTTAGTCCACGAGCGCAGTAGGGCCACATGTGGGACATTTCTAAAAACTGCAGAATCTGGACAATACATATTTAGTAGTGTTTCTCTGGTAAAACCTCTGTTACTAAAAAAAAATTGAATAAAATTGAAATTCAGCAGAAAAAATGAAATTTGCAAATTTCATTTCCACTTTGCTTTAATTCCTGTGAAATGCCTGAAGGGTTAAAAAACTTTCTATATGCTGTTTTGAATACTTTGAGGGGTCTAGTTTTTAAAATGGGGTGTTTTATGGGGGTTTCTAATACATAGGCCCCTCAAATCCACTTCAGAACTGAACTGGCACCTTCAAAAAAAGGCTTTTGAAATTTTCTTAAGAATATGAGAAATTGCTGTTTATGTTCTAAACCTTGTAACGTCCAAGAAAAATAAAATAATGTTCAAAAAACGATGCCAATCTAAAGTAGACATATGGGAAATGTGAACTAGTAACTATTTTGGGTGGTATAACCGTCTGTTTTTCAAGCAGATGCATTTAAATTCTGAAAAATGCTATTTTTTGTAAATTTTCTCTAAATTTTGCAATTTTTCACAAATAAAGACTGAATATATCGACCAAATTTTACCACGAACATGAAGCCCAAAGTGTCACGAGAAAACAATCTCAGAATCGCTTGGATAGGTTTAAGCATTCCGACGTTATTACCACATAAAGTGAAATATGTCAGATTTGAAAAATGGGCTCTGAGCCTTAAGGCCCAAACTAGGCTGCGTCCTTAAGGGGTTAATTTTACCAGTGAGAGATAGATTATATAAAAAAAAAAACTGAAAATCACATTGTCAAAATTATATATATTTATTTGCATTGTGCACAGAGAAATAAGTATTTGATCCCTTTTGCAAACAAGACTTAATACTTGGTGGCAAAACCCTTGTTGGCAAGCACAGCAGTTTTTTGTAGTTGATGATGAGGTTTGCACACATGTTAGATGGAATTTTGGCCCACTTCTCTTTGCAGATCATCTGTAAATCATTAAGATTTCGAGGCTGTCGCTTGGCAACTCGGATCTTCAGCTCCCTCCATAAATTTTCGATGGGATTAAGGTCTTGAGACTGGCTAGGCCACTCCATGACCTTAATGTGCTTCTTTTTGAGCCACTCCTTTGTTGCCTTGGCTGTATGTTTCGGGTCATTGTCGTGCTGGAAGACCCAGCCACGAGCCATTTTTAATTTCCTGGTGGAGGGAAGGAGGTTGTCACTCAGGATTTGACGGTACATGGCTCCATCCATTCTCCCATTGATGCGGTGAAGTAGTCCTGTGCCCTTAGCAGAGAAACACCCCCAAAACATAATGTTTCCACCTCCATGCTTGACAGTGGGGATGGTGTTCTTTGGGTCATAGGCAGCATTTCTTTTCCTCCAAACACGGAGAGTTGAGTTAATGCCAAAGAGCTCAATTTTAGTCTCATCTGACCACAGCACCTTCTCCCAATCACTCTCAGAATCATCCAGATGTTCATTTGCAAACTTCAGACGGGCCTGTACATGTGCCTTCTTGAGCAGGGGGACCTTGCGGGCACTGCAGGATTTTAATCCATTACGGCGTAATGTGTTACCAATGGTTTTCTTGGTGACTGTGGTCCCAGCTACCTTGAGATCATTAACAAGTTCCCCCCGTGTAGTTTTCGGCTGAGCTCTCACCTTCCTCAGGATCAAGGATACCCCACGAGGTGAGATTTTGCATGGAGCCCCAGATCGATGTCGATTGACAGTCATTTTGTATGTCTTCCATTTTCTTACTATTGCACCAACAGTTGTCTCCTTCTCACCCAGCGTCTTACTTATGGTTTTGTAGCCCATTCCAGCCTTGTGCAGGTCTTTGATCTTGTCCCTGACATCCTTAGAAAGCTCTTTGGTCTTGCCCATGTTGTAGAGGTTAGAGTCAGACTGATTAATTGAGTCTGTGGACAGGAGTCTTTTATACAGGTGACCATTTAAGACAGCTGTCTTTAATGCAGGCACCAAGTTGATTTGGAGCGTGTAACTGGTCTGGAGGAGGCTGAACTCTTAATGGTTGGTAGGGGATCAAATACTTATTTCTCTGTGCACAATGGCAATAAATATATAGAATTTTGTGATTTGTGAATGTGATTTTCTGTTTTTTTAAAAAAATATAATCTATCTCTCACTGGTAAAATTAACCTAGCCTAAAAATTCTAGACTGTTCATGACTTTGACAGTGGGCAAACTTACAAAATCAGCAAGGGATCAAATACTTATTTCCTTCACTGTAGATCGTTTTTCTAAATAAAAAGCATTACTGTCACCTACATTATAGTGTGATTTCCTTATGTAGGAGATAGGGCACTTATAATGTGGTGACAGAGCCTCTTTAAGCATAGCGATAAAAGGTTGGTTCATTTTTTTTAAAAAGAACGAGCCCGCAAAACAGTGGCTTCAACAGCCGTTAAATGTAGCCAGCTTAAATTCAGGTGAAAAAGGGTTCCCTGTGAGAGAAGGTCGGGACGGATAAGTAAAGGCCAGGGAACGTCGGCCAACATTACACGAGGTTCATATAACAGGGACACTAGAATGGCAGCAATACCCTCCGCCACCGCGGCAGGAGAGGCAGAGGAGAAAAGACATACAGGAGACTGTAGCCACAAGAGCGTCCACCGAGCAGGCCTCTGGATCCCGTGCTTGGGGGATGAAGAAGGGAACCTGGCGATTGAGCCTGGAGGCCATCAACTCTACGTCTGGATGACCCCATTTGAGACAAACTTGGTCGTAGACGTCTTGGTGAAGAGACCACTCCTCGGGATCCACCGTTTGTGACTGAGGAAATCCACGACCCAATTTTTGACCCAGTGATAGTGAACCGCTGTCAGAGCAGGAACACTAGCTTCTGACCAGACCAGAATCTTGGAAGCCTCTGCCATCACTGCTGTGCTGTGACTCACAGGGTGTATGGAAAGTGACTGATTCCAGTGAAAAAGACACAGAAAAATGTCTCTGAACGTCAGAATGTTAATGGGAAAGGAAGATTCCGGTGGAGACCACTGCCGCTGATCTGTGAGATTCCGAAAGGTGCCCCCCCAGCCCTTGAGGCCGGCATACATGGAGAGGATCAGCCAGTTCAGCGTCAGGGAGGAACTCCCCCGGGAAACGGCCGGAGAAGTGATCCACCACCAAAGCGAGCGACGGCCCAAGAGGGGAAAGTGGAATTTCAGATCCAGCGATTGCAAGGATCTGTGCCACCGGGAGATGATCACTCCCTGCAGAGGATAGTTTCTATAGAAGCCACCTTTGTCCCAAGCAACCGCATGTAGAGGTGGAGTGAGATTGGCAGAGCCGTCTGAAGGGAACGAATCCCAGGCTGAAGAATAAGAAGACGCTCAGGAGGAATGGACACCTTCGCCGAGTGAGTGTCAAAGGCAACCCTCACAAAAACGATCTGCTGTGAAGAAGATGGTCATGACTTGGACCAGCCGATAATCCAACTGAACCAACGCAGAGTGTCCAGTGATCTCAACGGCCATCTCATTGCACCCTTGGAGGGAGATATGATTAGGATGTCGTCCAGGTACGGGGTGACCGAAATCCCCCTGTGTGAAAAAATGCCATAACAGAGATTTCGTGAAAAACTCACGGAGCCGTGGCCAGGTCAAAGGGCCACAAATTGGTAATGAGACAGTACTGCAAAATGCAGGAAGCACTGGTGGGAAGTGCAGATAGGGACGAGTAGATATGCACCCTTGATGTCCACAGAGGAAAGAAATTCACCCTGTTGCAAAAAGTGATAACAGATCGGAGAGATTTCTTCCGAAGATGATTGATCTGAAGATGCGCTTTGAGGCGCTTGAGATCCAGTATGGGCCGAACCGAACCGTCCCTTTTGAGGATGACAAAAAGGTTAGAATAAAATCCTCGGAATCTTTGGTTCAGGGGTACCGGAATGAGGACCCTCTGAAGAAGCAGAGAGTCGATTGCTCGAAAAAAAGGTGCCGCCCTGGATGGGGTCTGTGGAACAGCGGACTGAAAGAAGCCAAACCTGGCAAATTCGATTTTGTATCCCGAAGATACCACTTTCTGAACCTAGGTGTCTGAAATGTGAGAGAGCTGGACGTCCTTGAAGTGCAGAAGGACTGGGGGACTGCTGTCTGGAGGAAGTGGTGATGAAGAAACCACAAAAGGAGGAAAAACGCAGAGTTAGAAGGAGAAGGTGCGGAATCAAAGACCTGAAGTGTGTCACAGACAGCTCTAATTAGCAGCTCCACCGAGGTGGGAAGAGGGGTAGAAGTGTTACCAACTGGATCCGAATCAGATAATTCACCAACAGATAACACCTCTCTAAAAGGAGAGGAGGCACCAGACCTGACTCCAGGGCCAGTAACACTTTGCCCACACGGGGAGGTGAAACAGAAGAGGACGATGAAAATGAAGGCAAGCGAGTAGCACTAGTTCACTTCCGGGTTCAGCGTGGAGAAGACTCGGATGGGGAGTCTATATGAGGACAGGCATAACAAGAGTCTGGGGAACGGGCAGACATGCCACTTAAGATGGACTGTGACGTTCGCCAGGTTATCAACGATCCGGAAAAGGGAATTAGTCCATTCTGGATCCACACCCATCACCACAGGAGTGAACGTCACTGGGCGTGGCAGGGGTGCAGAGGCGACAGGCATTTATCTAGGAGGTCAGAATGCATCACATAAGGAAGAAGACTAACCACAAGGAAATTAAGAATTGCACTTTAAGCAGGCATGATAAAAAGCAAAGGAAGTCTGGCGTGAGGGTTCACATTTAGGGCCAAACATAGCAGTAGAGGGTTACTTAACTTCATACTGCGATGGAAGAAATAGACAAAAAAATAAATAAATCACTCAAACTGTGTTACCTGGAGCACTTCTTAGTGTAGAGTAGTCTAGAGTAGTGTAACTGCCTAAAAACTAGCACAGTGAGAAAAAGAGTGTGCTCCCTTAGGAAACTGACTAGGCTAGGGCACATGTGGCAGAGTATAGAAGCCAAGGCTGATCCTACCCGCTTTCAAGATGTCAGAATTCCTCCTGAGGCAAGTAGAAGCTCTGTTCAGGAGGTCCTGTCTCGCCAGCAGCGTCTGTCCAAATGGAAGAGAGCAAAGGAAAATGCTGAAACCCCGCCCACAGAGGTCCGCGATTGGGTGCTGGCGGTCATGTGAGGAGGCCAGCCAATCAGGAGAGAGACATGATTTTCCATGAGGATAGGGAAAAAACAACAACATGGTAGAGCGCTATTAATGCATACTACAGTGAAGGTCCCGGCCTCTTGCCTGTGTAGTATAGCACAAAAAGGCGCCGCCGCCGCCATACAATGGAAATAGCACCAACTGTCCCAGAAGTGTTCAGGTAGCGCAGAAGGACTAGGGAAAAACCCCAGGGAATAGGCTAGTCCAGCGGACCACTACAGTGCACAATCGGTGGCCCAGATTGGGGGGTTAAGTAACAGTCATCCAACGGTCTCTCGGATGTACTGACCAGTAGGAACACCCCCTCAATGTTATCGCCTTTACTAAGGGGATTCTGGTGGGAGAGGTGCTCCTTAGGCTGGTGGGCGACAGAGGAGCTGGTGCTCCTGTCCTGCTTGTCTTCATAGGCAGGTTGTACAACAGTGCATTAGCATATGACACTGTGCGCCCGCCATAAGGGAAACATAGGGAGACTGTGTGATTCTAGTTCTTCATGAAAAGAATAAAATTCTTGGTAGAGACTCAGCTGTCATCAGCAGAAGTGTCTGCCTCCTACGACACTAAGAAAAGGCGGAATAGCTCATTGTCTGTGGGCGGGGCATATCCTGTAGGACGAATCACTTTTTTATTTCATAGTGTCAAGCCTCCTGGTGGCAACAGCATATACCCACGTATTGTCTCCCCCAATGTAACAAACAAGAAATGTATTTCGTATGTAGTTTATTTTTTCAATGCTATACAGACTCTGTACTTGATGGAACACCAACAACTATGATTTATGCTTCATCTTGTTATAGTGTAAGTCTACAACTTATTCATTAAAAAGACCACTGAAAATAAAACAACTGCAGGTGTGTCTCCAGCCTAAGGATATAGTCAAACACAGCAGATTTATTACAGAAATGCCTGCGACTGTTTTCATCATCTGAATGTAGGTTGCTGAATCTATGTGCATTCTGCAGAAACAACCCCACTCAAATATATGGAACAATATTTAGTTGCAGAAATTTCTGCTACAAATCTGTCGCATGTGAATCCACCCTAACAATTTTCTAATCATTTGTACCAAATCTGAAAAACGTGAATCTAATTTTAGTGTTGCCGACGCTCTGACCGGGGACTCCTCTCCTGGAGGAGTCCCTGACGTCACTGTCCATTTATGGACAGTGACGTCAGGGGGCCACCTCTAGTAGCAGAATCCCCACTCCTAGAGGTGTGGCACTATCTAGACGGGGCGTGTACTAGGAGAGACGATGTTCCGTGTCTTTGCTCAGCCAGCACTTCTGGCTGAGCAGAGGCATGGCACGTCATCAACTATGTTTACATTGGGTCGGGCGGATGTTTCACAAGCTCTTCAGAGCTCCGCCCCTGGTCCCACTGCCTGTAAACATAGTTGAGGACACAATGTGCCTCTGCTCAGCCGGAAGTGCTGTCTGGGCAAAGACACGGAACGTCAGAGGACATAAAAAGTTTAATCTAGGTACAGTGACGTGACCGCAATGTAGAAGTAAGGAACGCTCCCCTATATAAACACACTTTATATTAGAGAAGAAATTGAAAATGCCACATTAAGTAAAAATACTAATAAAATGTATTCCTGGCCAACCCCTTTAAGGTAGTGATAAATATACTTAGAACATTTCCGTCTAATCTTGTGGTCCTTCCACTCTTACCCAAACCTCCACGACCCCAAAAAGGTGGCATCCATTCTTCTAAATGCTCCAGTGAATCAGGGCGGTCATGGCGGGAACCTGAGCTAGAGAATTTCTCCACCTCCAGATCCCCGCGGCCCTGCTCTAGACTCCCAACCGTGGCTCTCTTCATCAGACTGAGAGTCCCACTCCTAAACGACATGATTGGAAATCATACCTACAACAACTCCCTACTAGGGATGACTTTAATTCACTCATAACTGAGGCGAAAGATACATGTAATGCAGCCATAGCCGCGGTGCGGCAAGACATCCAGAAAATCTCACATAGAGTAGAATCTTTAGAAGATGATCGTGAGTCCACTCGCCAATATGTCTCCCAGCTGCAATCCACTGTTTTGACTCAGCATAATGCTATCTCTGACTACCACAAGCACTTAGAAGACCTGGACAATAGAGGTCGACGCCATAATATTAGAGTCCGCGGTGTACCTGAAGCTGCACATGATAAGAACCTGAAAGAAGTTCTGGCGACCATTTTTAACAATATTATGGGTGTTTCTGCTGAACATACTATAAAGTTGGATAGAGCTCACAGACCTAAAGGCGCTTCTCTACCACGAGACATCATTTGCTGTGTGACTGACTATGAACTTAAAGAAACTATTATGGCTAAAGCCAGGACTCACAGATCTATTCAATATAAAGACTTCACAGTCCAACTGTTACCTGATCTGTCCTGGATCACATTACATAAGCGTAGACAATTGCGCCCTTTACTTTCTACCCTGCGAGACAACAATATTCTATACCGCTGGGGATTCCCGTTCAGCCTTACAGCCAGACGAGAGGGTCGTTCCGCTATCCTTAGAACACCATCGGACATCTGAACCTTCTGTGATATACTGGACATTCCGGTCCTGAAACTACCCAACTGAGAACTTACTCCACCACCACGCCCACCTGTCTGACAAAAAGTATCCCCGAAGAAGAAATCCAGCACTCTATGGGGGTCCCACATTTGATCGGGCGAACAAACCGCCATCTCAGCAATAAGGACTTTGTTCCTATGAGCTAATAATCTTTCTAGAATTGATAATTGCTTAGACCACATTGACTGTTCTTTTGAATGTTTTTTTTTTTAATATAGGCTGTGGGGGAGGGCCACTATTGAGGATTGTATAAGATCTATATGTCCCCTTTACAGAGGTCGGTGACTGTGTCGCTGACAGATTTGGCTTCAGTGGTTCTTCTCCCTTATGGAGACACTATACCTTCCTAGTGCACATGCTGCATCTAGTGTGCTCATTGTTGCTGGATTACAAGAATCTCTCTTTGTTGCTAGTCTTCATATGGAATGTCATTTCCATTCATAGTTGCATAACCGACTTGACAGTGAAAAGTTGCTTTATATGGTTTTCTTTATTGTTTTTGTTCGTATGTCTTTGTCTCCCCCATCCCTTCTCTTTTTTCGTCCTACTTTTTCTTTTCATTAGGAGATTTGGTCTGTGGATTGGGATCCCAACTCTAGTGGTCCGACACATCTTCACAGCATTCCCCTCTAGGTACAGGTCGGTTTGCCCTCCCGGCCTTTTATTGCGGTTTGATTCAGTGATCGCAGATTTGTCATGGCGCGTATAATATCCTTGAATGTCAAGGGACTAAATTCCAATGTTAAGAGGCGCCTTGCGCTCAGGGAACTGAAGCATCTGAAGGCGGATATTGCCTTCCTCCAAGAGACGCACCATGATAAATCAGGGTCTTTCCAATTTGCTTTACCTCATTTCCCTGTTGTTTACACAGCTACTCAAAATAGGAAAAAGGCAGGAGTCGCAATTTTAATTTCACGGGATTGTCCATTACAAATCACTAGGTCGATTGCTGACCCGCAGGGTATGTATATAATCCTTGCAGGAACCTGAAGCGTGTCCCGATCACTTTATGTAATTTATATGCCCCAAATACACTACAAATCCCCTTTTTGGAAAGAGTTTTGGCTAAGATCTCCCGATTGCCGTCTACCACTTTATTTATAGGTGGGGACTTTAACCTCCCTCTTTCTGACACCATGGACAGACATTCCCTCAGTACACCTTCCCCGCCTTTAGAACTACATAGGCATACATCGACATTTCGTCGATTGATCTGTAAATATAACTTATATGATTTATGGAGTCTCCAATCCATCGGCTAAGCAGTATACCTTTTATTCCCACCCACATAGCACCCATACCCGGATAGATTTATTCCTAGGTAATCTCCCGGGCCGTCGTTCGTCCGCCTCTGTTGACATTGGCCCTATTACATGGTCAGATTACGCTCCGGTAATGCTAGACCTACACTCTGACTTACGGACTACCAGGGTATATCATTGGAGACGGAACAAACGCCTACTTAAATCCCCAGTCCATAGGGCATCCCTTAAAACTCATATTTTACTCTTAACAAAGATACAACCCCTACATTATCCACAATATGGGAGGCACACAAAGCAGTTCACAGAGGGCAATGTACAAGTCCTTCTCAATGAATTAGAATATCCTCAAAAAGTTAATTTATTTCAGTAATTCAATTCAAAAAGTGAAACTCATACATTATATAGATTCACTATACACAGTGTGATCTATTTCCAGCATTGTTTTCTTTTAATGTTGATAATTATGGCTGACAGTTACATAGTTAGTACGGCTGAAAAAAGACACATGTCCATCAAGTTCAACCAAGGGACGGGAAAAGGGAAGGAAAAATTTCTACACATAGGAGCTAATATTTTTTTGTTCTAGGAAATTATCTAACCCTTTTTTAAAGCCATCTACTGTCCTTGCTGTGACCAGCTCCTGCGGTAGTCTATTCCATAGATTCACAGTTCTCACGGTAAAGAAGGCTTGTCGCCTCTGCAGCTTGAACCTTTTTTTCTCCAGACCGAGGGAGTGCCCCCTTGTTTTTTGAGGGGGTTTTACAAGGAACAGGATTTCACCATATTTTTTGTATGTGCCATTAATATATTTATATAAGTTAATCATGTCCCCCCCTTAGTCGTCTTTTTTCAAGGCTAAATAGGTTTAATTCTTTCAATCTTTCCTCATAACTTAAATTCTCCATGCCCCTAATTAGCTTCGTTGCAATTCTTTGTATTTTTTCCAACTCCAGGGCATCCTTTCTATGAACTGGAGCCCAGAACTGAACTGCATATTCTAGATGAGGCCTCACTAATGCTTTGTAAAGTGGCAATATTACATCCCTGTCCCTTGAGTCCATGCCTCTTTTAATACACGACAATATCCTGCTGGCCTTTGAAGCAGCTGATTGACACTGCATGCTGTTATTGAGTTTATGATTTACAAGTACACCCAGATCCTTCTCAACAAGTGAATCCGCCAGTGTAGCTCCCCCTAGGACATATGATGCATGCAGGTTGTTGGTACCCAGATGCATAACTTTACATTTATCTACATTAACCCCTTCCCGACATTTGCCGTAAATGTACGTCATGGAAAGCATTGACTTCCCGCAAAATGCCGTACATTTACGGCAAATGCTTGGCACCGGCTCAGAAGCTGAGTCGGTGCCATCATCGTCGGATCTCAGCTGTATCTTACAGCTGACATCCGACTGTAACGGCGGGGACCAAAATTAGCTTCGATCCCCGCCATTAACCCCTTAAGTGCAGCGCTCAAACGCGATCGCTGCACTTAAGGTGTTTGCAGCTCATCGGAGCCCCAGCAATGAAATTGCCGGGGTTCCAGTGGCTGCAATGGCAACCGGAGGCCTAATACTGGCCTCCCGGTCTGCCTAGCACCGAAGCCGGTCAAGATCCGCCCGGCGGCGGAGCCTGATCGGCTTCCGTAGCTGCTGGCAAGATGGCGCCGGGTCAGGAGCTGATCTGGCGTCATCAGCGGTGGAAGTCAGCTGTACTGTACAGCTGACATCCACCTGTAACAGCAGGAACCGGAGCTAGCTCCGATCCCTGCCATTAACCCCTTCGATGCAGCAATCGAAAGCGATTGCTGCATCGTAGCGGTTACTAGCAGATCGCCAGCCCCGACAGGCAATCGGGACTGGCGACTGCTGTTATGGCAACAGGAGACACAATGGTCTCCTGCTCTGCCATTACGGAAGCCGATTAGGCCCAGCCGGGAGGTGAAGCCTAATCGGCTTGCTGTCAGTGAATGACTGACAGATCTAATACATTGCACTACATAGGTAGTGCAATGTATTAGAAAAAAGAAAAACTGACCGTTGGACCTTCAAGTCCCCTAGTGGGACTTGAAGAAAAGTGTAAAAAAAGTGTAAAAAAAAAGTGCAAAAAATAAAAGTTTGAAAACAATAAAAGTTTCAAGTAATCAAATAAAACACAATCCCCCTTTTACTCTTATCAAGTCCTTTATTATTGAAAAATAATAATAAACCATATGTATTTGGTATCGCCACGACCGTAACGACCTGAGGTATCAAAATATTATATTTATTGCACGCGGTGAACAGCGTAAAAAAAAAACGTAAAAAACTTTACCAGAGTTTCTGTTTTTTGGTTACTTTGCCCTACAAATATTAGAATAAAAAGTGATCAAAAAGTCGCACGTATCCAAAAATGGTACCTATAAAAACTATAGCTCGTCCCGCAAAAAACAAGCCCTCATACACCTCCGTCGACAAAAAAAATTAAAAAGTTAGGGTTCTCACAACTTGGCGACAGAAAAACTACATTCTTTTTACAAAAGTAATTTTATTGTGCAAAAAGTTGTAAAACATAAAAAAGTGCTATAAATTAGGTATCGCCGGAATCGTACTGATCCGCAGAATAAAGTTAACATGTAGTTTATAACGCATGGTGAACGCTGTATAAAAAAAACCGAAAAAGCTGTGCCACAATTGCGTTTTTTTGTTTACCTGGCATCCCAAAAAATAGGATAAAAGGTGATCAAAAAGTCACATGTACCCCAAAATGGTACCAATAATAACTACAGCTCGTCCCGCTAAAAGCAGCCCTCATACCGCTACGTCTATGAAAAATAAAATTAGTTATGGCTCCAATAAGTCAGGAAATAAAAAAATATGCAGTTGTGCCCGAGGGGAACATTTCTTCTGTTTCAAGAGGCGATTTATCAAGGACCTAAAATTAGGGAACCAGGAAGGGGAGGGCCCAAACATATCCGCTGGAAGCGACGGTGCCCGTATTATACCAGGACAACACTTTCCCAGCAAAATTCCCCAAACTACAAAAGGTGCGGAGTGTGGACCAAAAGGGGGATAAGAAATTACACCATTTATCAGTGCGACACCGGCCTGTGCAGAAAGGATTGCTTCACAGTGTAACACACATCTATGGATTATTATTTTTTTTATACCACCTGACTATGCCCCTTATATACTCCGCCCCGTTTACATGTACCCCCACATTATAAATGGAAACACCAGCAATACTCAAACAAATATAGTACCAAGCAAAATCCGCTCTCCAAAAGCTAAATGGTGCTCCCTCGGCTCTGAACTCTACAGCGTGCCCAAACAGCAGTTTCCTTCAACATATATGGCATCGTCATACCCGGGAGAACCCTTTTAACAATTTTTGGGGTGTGTGTCTCCAGCGTCATAAGCTTGGCATGACATATTTGCCACTGAATGGCATATCTAGGGAAAAATATAAATTTTTAATTTGCACCATCCGCAGCGCATTCATTTATGGAAAAGACCTGTAGGGTGAAAATGCTCACTACACCCCTTAATAAATGCCTTGAGGGGTGCAGTTTCCATAGTGGGGGTCACTTATCAGGGGTTTCTTTTTATTATTTCACATCTGAGCCTCTGCAGTTGTGAACCAATACTTTGTAAATCGCCAAATTAGGCCTCCACTCCGCAAGGTACTCTTCACTCCTGAGCCCTGTCATATGTCCAGGCAAAAGATTAGGGCCACATGTAGGGTGTTTCTAAAACCGGGAAACACCGCATAATAATTAGAGAGCTGTCTTGTTATGGTGGCACAAGCCGGGCACCACATATTGGCATATCTATGGAAAAAAAATCCCATTTTCACTCTGCAACATCGAGTGAACACTAATTTCTACAAAACACCTGCAGGGTTAAAATGCTTACTACACCCCTTGGTAAATGCATTGAGGGGTGTAGTTTCCAAAATGGGGTCACTTCTGGGGGGTTTCCACTGTTTTGGGCCCACAGGCGCCCAGAAACCAATCCAGCAACATCTGCACTCCAAATGGCGGTCCCTCCCTTCTGAGCCCTGCCGTTTGCCCAAACAGCAGTTTATGACCACATATGGGGTATTGCCGTACTCGGAGAAATTGCTCTACAAATGTTGGGTTCTTTTTTTCCTTTATTTGTTGAGAAAATGAAAAAATTTGCGCTAAAGCTACGTCTTATTGAAGAAAAAGGACTGTTTTTATTTTCACTGCCTAATTCTAATAAATTCTATGAAACATCTGTGGAGTCAAAATGCTCACTACACCCCTAGATGAATTCCTCAAGAGGTGTAGTTTCCTAAATGGAGTCCCTTTTTGGACGTTTTCATTGTTTTGTCCCCTCAGGGGCTTTGCAAATGTGACCTGGCCTCCGCAAATGATTCCTGCTAAATGTGATCTCAAAAAGCCAAATAGTGCTCTTTCCCTTCTAAGCCTCGCCGTGTGTCCAAACAGCCGTTTATTACCACATGTGGGGTATTGTTTTACTCGGGAGAAATTGCTTTACAAATTTTGTGGTGCTTTTTCTCCTTCAGTCCTTGTGGAAATGAGAAAAAATTAGCTAAACCTAGATTTTTTTTGAAAAAATGTAGATTATTATTTTCAGGGCCTACTTCCAATAATTTCTGCAAGAAAACTGTGGGGTGAAATCGCTCACTATACCCCTAGATAATTTCCTCAATGGGTGTAGTCTCCATAATGGGGTCACTTGTGGGGGGTTTCCACTGTTTTGTTCCCTCAGGGGCTTTGTAAATGTGACATGGCCTCCGCAAACCATTCCTGCTAAATGTGAACTCCAAAAGCCAAATAGCGCTCTTTCCCTTCTCAGCCACGCCGTGTCTCCAAACAACCGTTTATTACCACATGTGGGGTATTCTTTTACTCGGGAGAAATTGCTTTACAAATTTTGCGGTGCTTTTTCTCCTTTAGTCCTTCTGGAAATGAGAAAAAATTAGCTAAACCTAGATTTTTTTTGAAAAAATGTAGATTATTATTTTCAGGGCCTACTTCCAATAATTTCTGCAAAAAAACTGTGGGGTCAAAACGCTCACTATACCCCTAGATAATCTCCTCAATGGGTGTAGTTGCCAAAATGGGGTCACTTGTGGGGGGGTTTCCACTGTTTTGTCCCCTCAGGGGCTTTGTAAATGTGACATGGCCTCCGCAAACCATTCCTGCTAAATGTGAACTCCAAAAGCCAAATAGCGCTCTTTCCCTTCTCAGCCACACCGTGTCTCCAAACAACCGTTTATTACCACATGTGGGGTATTGTTTTACTCGGGAGAAATTGCTTTACAAATTTTGCGGTGCTTTTTCTCCTTTAGTCCTTGTGGAAATGAGAAAAAAATCGCTAAACCTACATTTCTTTGAAGAAATGTTGATTTTAATTTTCACGGCCTACTTCCAATAATTTCTGTAAAAAACCTGTGCGGTCAAAATGCTCACTACACTCCTAGATAATTTCCTTGAGGTGTCTAGTTTCCCAGATGGGGTCACGTTTGGGGGATTTTTACTGTTTTGTCACTGCAAGAGCCCTTCAAACCTGACATTGTGCCTAAAATATATTCTAACAAAAATAAGGCCCCAAAATCCACTAGGTGCTACTTTGCTTCTGAGGCCGGTGCATCATTCCAGTAGCAGGCTACGGCCACATGTGGGATATTTCCTAAAACTGCAGAAACTGGGCAACAAATATTGAGTTGCATTTCTCTGGTAAAACCTTCTGTGTTATAAAAAAAATTGTATTAAAAATGTATTTCTGCAAAAAAATATGAAATTTGTAAATTTCACCTTTACTTTGCTTTAATTCCTGTGAAATGTGTAAAGGGTTAAGACATTTTCTAAATGCTGTTTTGAATACTTTGAGGGGTGAAGTTTTTAAAATGGGGTGACTTTTTGGGGGTTTCTAATATATAAGGCCCTCAAAACCACTTCACAACTGAACTGGCCCCTGTAAAAATAGCCTTTTGAAATTTTCTTGAAAATGTGAGAAATTGCTGCTAAAGTTCTAAGCCTTGTGAGGTCATAGAAAAATAAAAGGATGTTCAAAAAACGATGCCAATCTAAAGTAGACATATGGGTGATGTTAATTAGCAACAATTTTGTGTGGTATAACAGCCTGTCTTACAAGCAGATACATTTAAATTGAGAAAAATGCTAATTTTTGCAATTTTTCGATAATTTTTGGTGTTTTTCACAATTAAATACTGAACATATCGAGCAAATTTTGCCAGTAACATAAAGTCCAATGTGTCACGAGAAAACAATCTCAGAATCGCTTGGATAGGTGAAAGCATTCCGGAGTTATTACCACATAAAGTGACACATGTCAGATTTGAAAAATGAGGCTCTGTCAGGAAGGTCAAAAGTGGCTAAAGAGGGAAGGGGTTAAACTTCATCTGCCAAGTGGACGCCCAAACACTTAGTTTGTTTAAATCTGCCTGCAATTCACGAACATCTTCCATAGACTGAACTATATTACATAGCTTGGTGTCATCTGCAAAAATAGAAATAGTGCTATTGATCCCATCTTCTATATCATTAATAAATAAGTTGAATAATAGTGGTCCCAGCACTGAACCCTGGGGTACACCACTTATTACCGGGGACCATTCAGAGTAGGAATCATTGACCACAACTCTCTGGATACGGTCCTTGAGCCAATTCTCAATCCAATTACAAACTATATTTTCTAAACCTATAGTCCTTAATTTACCCATTAGGCGTCTATGGGGGACAGTGTCAAATGCCTTTGCAAAGTCCAAAAACACTAAATCCACAGCAGCCCCTCTGTCTAGACTTCTGCTCACCTCTTCATAAAAACAGATCAGGTTGGTTTGACAACTTCTGCCCTTAGTAAAACCGTGCTGGCTGTCACTTATAATGCTATTTATTGTCACATAATCCTGTATATAGTCCCCCAATAGCCCCTCAAACATTTTCCCCACGATGGATGTTAAGCTTACTGGTCTATAATTACCCGGGGAAGACCTAGAGCCCTTTTTGAAAATAGGCACCACATTTGCGCTGCGCCAGTCCCTTGGCACTATACCAGTCACTAGAGATTCTCTGAATATTATGAAAAGGGGGACAGAAATAACTGAACTAAGCTCTTTAAGAATTCTAGGGTGTAACCCATCTGGTCCCTGGGCCTTGTGCACATTTATTTTATTTTATTTAGCTTGGACCATATCTACATTCATCCAATTCAGTATGTCAACTGATATATTAACAGCACTGGCTACATCAGCTGCTCTTCCTTCTGTTGTATATACAGAGCTAAAGAACCCATTTAGTAACTCTGCCTTCTCTTGATCCCCTGTGATCAACTCCCCATTACCACTATCTAGGGGTCCTACATGTTCAGACCTTGGCTTTTTAGCATTTATATACTTGAAGAATTTTTTGGTATTTGTTTTACTATCCTTGGCCACCTGCCTTTCATTTTGTATTTTTGCTAATTTTATTACATTTTTACAGATTTTATTAAGCTCTTTATATTTTACAAAAGCTACAGCTGTACCCTCAGATTTGTATTTTTTAAATGCCCTTTTTTTGTCGTGTATTGCCCCTTTCACAGAAGGTGTAAGCCATGTGGGGTTTAATTTGAGTCGTTTATACTTGTTACCTATAGGAATAAATTTTGCACTATAATAACTCAAAGTAGATTTGAAAATCTCCCATTTATCATTTGTTCCATTATTTGACATTAGTTCTTCCCAGTCCATATCCTGAATTGCCGCCCTCATCCTGGGGAAATTGGCTTTCTTAAAATTAAATGTATTTGCCCTCCCAGCCTGCGTTTGTTTTTTACAGTATAGGTAAAATGTAACTATATTATGATAACTGTTACCGAGGTTTTCACGAACATTGACATTCCCAACACGATCTGCATTATTAGAAATGACCAGATCCAACAGAGCTTCACCTCTAGTCGGGTCTTCCACAAACTGGCCCATAAAATTTTCCTGCAACAGGTTGAGGAAATATCTCCCCTTTGCAGTTGAAGCTGAACCATGACACCAATTAATATCCCGGAAATTAAAATCTCCCATTATCACTACAGTACCCGCCTGTGCAGCCCGCTCCATCTGTTTATATAGCTGAACTTTGATCTCCTCAGTTATATTGGGGGGGTCTATAGATTACACCAAAAGTAATTTTTTCAGTGTTTACCTCCCTTTCTAGTTCCACCCACAAGGCTTCAACCTCCTCACAGTATTCACCCACTATTGTCTCTTTCACACTCGCCTTCATATCATTTCTCACATACAGACATAAACCACCACCTTTCCTATTTGTCCTGTCTTTCCGAAAAAGTGTAAAACCCTGTAGATTTACAGCCCAGTCATGTGAAGAGTCCAGCCATGTTTCAGCAACACCAACTATATCTATATTTTCTTCCAGTATCAAGGCCTCCAGCTCCCCCATTTTGCTTGCTAGACTTCTGGCATTTGTGAACATACACTTTAACTTGCCTGTCAGTTTTTCACTTTTATTATCAGAAATGTGATTTGACATTAATTGGGCCTTTTTATTTACACTGATGTTTTGTAACAAAAGGATCTCCTTATCTTGTTGTCTAGTCCTCTCCCCACATTCTGTTTCTCCCCCCACCAATATAGTCTGACCCCTCTCTAACCTGGCTACCCCTTTTTTTTCTACATTGACCTCCCTCCTCAGCCCTAGTTTAAATACTCCACCACCCCAGCTAGAATTCTCTCCCCCAGCACAGCGGACCCCCTTCCATTTAGGTGCAAATCATCTGCAGAATACAGTTTGTACCCCAATGAAGTCAGCCCAGTGCTCTAGGAACCCAAATCCTTCTCCTCTACACCAAGACTTCAGCCATGCATTTAACTCCCTGAGCTCCCGCTGTCTTTCCTGTGATGCGCATGGCACAGGCAGTATTCCTGAGAATACTACTTTGGAGGTCCTTCCCTTCAGCTTGTAGCCTAGTTCTTTAAAATTATTCTTAAGGCTCCTCCACCTACCATTTATTCTGTCGTTGGTACCGACATGGACCACAACAGCTGGATCATCACCAGCCCCTCCCAGCAATTTGTCCACCCGTTCCACCACATGCCAAACCCTGGCACCAGGGAGACAGCAAACCATTCGGTTGAGGTGGTCTTGGCGACAAATTATTCTATCCGTCTTCCCGATTATAGAATCCCCTACGACTATCAATTGTCTTGGCTTACCTGCATTACCATCCCGCCGACTACTAGCTGGGCTGTTCTCCCGGCTGTTTGGGAGATCAGTATCCACTAGGGCTGCCATTTCTGAGACTGACACCCTCGCATCATCACCCAACTTGGCAATTTTGCCTGGAATGTCAGAAACCGGATCGGCCTTCCTTTTCTTTGACCCCTTTCTACTGCCCCTAACTACATTAACCTAGCTACTTACCTGATCCTGCTCACCCATGTCTTCACCCTCCAGTTCTAACCCAATAACTGCATGCTCCGTGAGCAGCAAGCTCAGCTCAAGATTGTCTATCCTCCTCAGTGTTGCATTCTGCTCCTCCAGATCTCTAATACGAGCTTCCAGGTGACCAACATGCTCACATCTGCCACAGAGGTATTCACCCTGGAACTCCTGCTCCAGTCGTGCATACATATGGCAAACTGTGCACTGAAGAAAACCTCCAATCTTGCTGTCCATTATCCCAGTTACAAAAAAAACAGCGAACAGTTGTTAATGCAAAAAGAAAAAGAGAACTTACTGGGGCTTAACTCCTCTTTTCAACTCCGGTTTTTGGAACTCCACTTGATCTACAAACCATTTGTTTTTTCAAGCCACAGAGCAGGCTCTACAGAGTACTGAGGCCTGATTTATAGCACCTGGGACCAGCTAACCCCTCCCCCTAGTCAGCTGCTCAGCAGGAAGGAAGCTGCAAAGGAAAAATGGTTTTAAATTATGTCACTTTTGCAAAGGTTTCTTAAGCCTTTAAAAGTAATTGTCTGTTGCTCAGTGGTTCAAAGTCCTGTTTTCAGATGAAAGTAAATTTTGCATTTCATTTGGAAATCAAGGTCCCAGGGTCTGGAGGAAGAGTGGAGACGCAATCAATCCAAGTTGCTTGCAGTTCAGTGTGAAGTTTCCACAGTCAGTGATGGTTTGGGGAGCCATGTCATCTGCTGGTGTTGGTCCACTGTGTTATATCAAGTCCAGAGTCAATGCAGCCATCTACCAGATTTTAGAGCACTTCATGCTTCCCTCTGCTGACAAGCTTTATGGAGATGCTGATTTTATTTTCCAGCAGGACTTGACACCTGCCCACACTGCCAAAAGTACCAATACCTGGTTTAATAACCACAGTATCACTGTGCATGATTGGCCAGCAAACTCGCCTGACCTAAACCCCATAGAGGGTATTGTCAAGGGGAAGAGGAGACGCCAGACCCAACAATGCAGAGGTGCTGAAGGCCGCTATCAAAGCAACCTGGGCTTTCATAACACCTCAGCAGTGCCACAGGCTGATCGCCTCCATGCCACGCCGCATTGATGCAAAAGGAGCCCCAATCAAGTATTGAGTGCATATATTGTACATACTTTCAGTATTCCAACATTTCAGTATTAAAATTGGGCTTATATAATATTCAGATTTTCTGAGACACTAAATTTTTGGTTTTCATTAACTGTTTGCCATAATCATCAACATTAAAAGAAAAAAATGCTGGAAATAGATCACTCTGTGTGTGTAATGAATCTATATAATATATGAGCTTCACTTTTTGAATTGAATTACTGAAATAAATGAACTTGTTGATGATATTCAAATTTACTGAGAAGGACTAGTATATCACTTTCCTTTCACCTTAAACGTGATGCTGTTCAATAAAGATCAGACCTCACGACGACTAACTAAATTGGAAAATAAAATGTCCTTTTCCCTCCACATCTACTCTTCGACGTATTGTTTAGACATGGGGCAAGTTGAAGGATCTCTATTGCCAAAGTAGAAAAGTTACTAAGGTATACTAAGCAATGATATTGTGAAAGAGGTAATAAGGCACATTCGTTACTTGCAGCCCAACTACGTGAGAGAACGTCTCAGTCTGCCCCTTCTGCACTCAGAGATACACATGGTCAGATGCTATTTGATTCTAGTCAACAGGCTAATATATTCCACCAATATTACACAAAGTTATACTCCCTCACATCACAACTTCCCACAGATCCCTCCACCCGTGCCCAACGTCTATCGGATTATTTAAACTCATGCCCTATCCCCACTATTACATCCACCGACTCACTTATGCTCAATGCCCCTATTACTGTAGAAGAGCTACAGGACATTATAAAGGAACTTCCTAATGGTAAATACCCAGTCCCTGACAGGTTTCCATACCTCTATTATAAAGTCTTTCAAGACTCCTTAACTCCACACATTAGATCTCTAACTCTTTCTTGTCAGGAGCCTTGATCCCCCCCTTCTATGCTTCATTCTTTTATTATGGTCATTCCTAAACCTGGACGGACCAGTCTGACAGTGCCAGCTATCGGCCAATATCCTTGTTGAATGCTCATCTCAATATATTTACCAAGACATTGGCCAATAGACTTGGCTCACTTCTCCCTGGTTTGATACACAAAGATCAGGTTGGGTTTGTCATGCATAGGCAAGCCGGAGACAACACTAGACGTACAATTGATTTGGTTGATGTTCTCACTAAAACTGATTCTTCCGGCTTACTCCTTAGTTTAGATGCCGAGAAGGCCTTTGACCGGCTGGATTGGTCCTTCCTCTTTGCCACTTTAGAAACAATAGGCATCTTTGGCCCTTTTCTTATTGCAATACACTCATACTCATCTCCAAATGCAGTGGTTAAACTCCCACACGCGACATCCCACTTTTGCCGTTTTGTGCCAGTCTTTTGTCATGTTTTATATGTTTACTACTATTTGTTGACAGAGTTTACCTACACTATCGGGTAGTATGTGGAATTCCTGTTACTTCATATCACATTCACCGCCGGAAGTTTTTGCATCATTTTGTATTTACTACAAGGACCCTTGCAGAACATTCAATATATTTAATTTAAGCTTGTCATAACTTCCTACCATTGTTATCCTGACTTATACTCTGTATTATTGTGATACAACTTATATTCCTTTTTAATAGCTCATTACATGTTATGTATCATCTTTTTTTTCAAAAATAAAAACACACAATTATGAAACAAACTGAATTTTCTTTTTAATAAAATTATTGCACAATTAGTGTTTTTAGTTGAATTCCATTACCGATATCTTTTTATACTGTTTGAATGAATATTGATATGTCAATACATGTTAAAAAACAATAATATTTGCATGGGCGTCCTTACTGTCACTGTATTCTCCTGCAGTGTGGGTGAATGTATGACTACAGTAATAAGAAGTGAGGTTCATGGTGATAATTCTGCTTCTCTGCTTTGTAAGTAAACAAGGCTCTTCTTTTCTTATATTCACAACACTTTTCCTCCATAGATCCCAGTGACAGTTTACCTCAGATAAATCATTTGGGTGTTTGGCAGATACAGACTAAGGCTGGGTTCACACAACCTATTTTCAGACGTAAACGAGGCGTATTATGCCTCATTTTACGTCTGAAAATAGGGCTGCAACATGTCGGCAAACATCTGCCCATTCATTTGAATGGGTTTGCCGACGTACTGTGCAGACAACCTGTAATTTACGCGTCGTCGTTTGACAGCTGTCAAACGACGACGCGTAAATGGACTGCCTCGGCAAAGAAGTGCAGGGCACTTCTTTGCCACGTAATTTGAGCTGTTCTTCATTGAACTCAATGAAGCACAGCTCAAGATTTACGAGCGTCTCAGAGCGTCTCAGAGGCCTCGTAAATTACGAGGAGCATTTACGTGTGAAACGAGGCAGCTGTTAACAGTCTGTCTTTTCACACGTAAATGCCTCTAATCGTGTGAACATACCCTAATTCCACCCAAAAACTTAACACGCTTTTTGGCTGTTTAATGTCTGTGGGTAACCTGACATATTAAGAAAAAAATGTTTTCTCTTACAGCATTTCCAACATTCTAAACGAGAATATAGTTTCTTCTCTAAATGAATCATCCGGGTTTACAAATGTAATTTCCTTATAAAACATTTTTTACATATAGAATATCAAAATTGCTCTCTTCGTGGGTGATTTATCGGATGAAGTTGGCCTTTAGTAATAAATCATTCCCCACAGTCTGAGCGTTACAAAAGCTTCTCCTTGTGTGAATTCTCTTATGTATAACAAGACTTGATTTTTGTGTAAAACATTTCCCACATTCTGAACAAGAATATGGCTTCTCCCCTGTGTGAACTCTCTGATGTGTAACAAGATGGGATCTATTTGTAAAACATTTCCCACATTCTGAACATGAATATGGCTTCTCCCCTGTGTGAATTCTCTGATGTATAACAAGACTTGATTTATCGGTGAAACATTTGCCACATTCTGAACATGAATATGGCTTCTCCCCTGTGTGAATTCTCTGATGTATAACAAGATATGATTTATTTGTAAAACATTTCCCACATTCTGAACATGAATATGGTTTCTCTCCTGTGTGAATTCTCTCATGTATAACAAGATTTGATTTACCTGTAAAGCACTTCCCACACTCTGAACAAGAGTATAGTTTCTTCCTTCTGTAACTTGTGCGTGTAAAACGACCTGAGCTTTTTGTAAACTGTTCACCACATTGAAAGCTTTTACCAACATTCCGAGCTGTATGTTTGATAACAATATGTGATTGGTCAGGAGAAGGTTCCTCAAAATTAGGGGAATTATATGATAGATCTGTACGGTGAAGTCCTGGATGTGCATTAATGGTAATGAGGTTTTCTCCTGTAGACTGCTGAATGATATCTTCATCTTCTGCTTTATAATTTAGCAATAACATGAGGTTTCCCTCAGAGTTCACGCTGGGACTTTCTGTTAGGATTAAAAATTGATTTGTGATTTTAATTTTTTTTTTCAAACCACAAAGCAGACAAATTTCTAACATTTCTATTGAGCTGGAAAAACACATGCGGTTTGTTTTTTTTTTTTTTGTTTTTTTTAAGCTAAAGCCAGAAGAGGATCTAGCAGGAAGGAAATGTATAAGATATTCTTTATGAATCCACCCCTGGCTTCGGCTCAAAAAAAAAAAACACACCAAGAACTGCCACAAAACCTACGTGTGATTCCTGCTTTACTTAAGAATTGAAAAACATTTTAAAATTTATCAAGTCCATGATTCTGGTCTACACCCAGTCACCACTTTTATTACATAAATTATTTGATGAAACTCAAACATTTGAGAAGCACAACCATGTCTAGCAATCAGGCCTGTCCTCTGCCCACACATTTAGCCCTTCACTACCAATTGGGCATCACTATAATACAAAAACTTAAAGCGGATCTGTCAGATATTTATGCTGTGCAGTCTGAGGGCTGCACAAAGTAGCGAGACATGCTGATTTTAGTGATCTGTCACTTAGTCAGTAATGTGCAGTAGTTTAGGAGATAGCACATGATTGCAATAAATGGCTTAAGCCCAATGATATGCATGCATGCTCCCCCCGCTCTCTAGCCTATGGGGAGAAATGTGTCAAACAGCGGCTGGTTGGAAGGGGGAAGCATGCATATCATTGAGCTCAAGCCCTGCTTCGCGCCGCACGTATATCATGTAAAATCATGGCCACAGTCTACATTTAATAAGATAATGCGCCAAGAGACAAAGCACACATCCCACAGCTGAATTCACGGACATGACAATGAGGTCTGTATATCCTAATGGATCTAATCTAAATTTGATAGAACATCTTAAGGATGTAGTGAAATAGACAGAGTGAGGTTATCAATTACCATCTGTAATAAAGGTTGACCCATACCTCCCCTTTATACAATATACGCCTTCTATGTTTCCTCATATGTTATACAAACAATACTTTACTGATTTCACTTGCCTCCACTACTGTTCACCACTTACGGACTAGATCACTACAATCGGACAACCTGCTTTGTATTTAACGTATAGAGATCATATTATAGGGTAAGAAGCAGTTATATGTATGAGTTCTACACTTTTATAAAAGAAGTTCTTGTAAATTTGTTTATATTTTTTTATAAAAATGTCATTTTGTATATATGATTTATGTTCCTTAGTCCGGTTTCACACAGGCATGTTCGGTCCGTGATATACGGACCGTATGTCCGCAGTATTTCCCGGACTGAACACAGTTAAGGGAGGAACGCTCCTAGCATCAGTTATCCATGATGCTAGGAGTCCATACCTCCACACTGGAATACGGTCCTGTACTGTAATCATGTTTTTCGCATGGGACAGTTTTCCCGCAGCAATGCAGGGACTCCTAGCATCATACATAACTATGATGCTAGGAGCGTTCCTACGTGAGCGGTGCTCGGTCCGGGAAATACTGCCGACGGACCGAACACGCCCGTGTGAAACCGGCCTTGGAAGATTTTACGTAGATACATCTACCATATACGGATATGATTCATGACGTCCCCATCATCTGGTTATATCTGTATTTAGTGTTACTACTTAGTCAGAGATGATTATACTGTACTATACTTAACCTCATGACGCACCGGGACGTAGCGGTACATCTTGCATTTCAATGCTTTAACGCACCGGGAGGTACCGGTGCGTCATGGATATAAGCGGTCACCCTACCATAGGGCAGGGAGACATAACTGTGCTATTAGCTGTTTATGACAGCTAATCGGCACAGTAACACGACAGGGGACCAATCACAGCGGTCCCTGTCAGTGATCGCTGAGTTACAGCAGACCAATGACAGCATAGAGACGTGAAAAACTGGGCTGTTACAACAGTTACAGCATCTGATCTCCCCATTGTGACAGCGAATGTGAGGAGTTTGGACGTCGAATAGTTGTTACAGCCCAGTAAAAAAAATTATATAATCATTTAACCCTTTAGAGCGAGAGATCGATGGGGAGGGAGAGCAAGAGATCGATGGGGAGGGAGAGCGAGAGATCGATGGGGAGGGAGAGCGAGAGATCGAAGGGGAGGGACTGCGAGAGATCGAAGGGGAGGGACTGCGAGAGATCGATGGGGAGGGAGAGCGAAAGATCGATGGGGAGGGAGAGCGAAAGATCGATGGGGAGGGAGAGCGAGAGATCGATGGGGAGGGAGAGCGAGAGATCGATGGGGAGGGAGAGCGAGAGATCGATGGGGAGGGAGAGCGAGAGATCGATGGGGAGGGAGAGCGAGAGATCGATGGGGAGGGAGAGCGAGAGATCGATGGGGAGGGAGAGCGAGAGATCGATGGGGAGGGAGAGCGAGAGATCGATGGGGAGGGAGAGCGAGAGATCGATGGGGAGGGAGAGCGAGAGATCGATGGGGAGGGAGAGCGAGAGATCGATGGGGAGGGAGAGCGAGAGGTCGATGGGGAGGGAGAGCGAGAGGTCGATGGGGAGGGAGAGCGAGAGGTCGATGGGGAGGGAGAGCGAGAGGTCGATGGGGAGGGAGAGCGAGAGGTCGATGGGGAGAGAGAGAGAGAGAGATCGATGGGGAGAGAGAGAGAGATCGATGGGGAGAGAGAGAGAGATCGATGGGGAGAGAGAGAGAGAGAGAGATCGATGGGGAGAGAGAGAGAGAGAGATCGATGGGGAGAGAGAGATCGATGGGGAGAGAGAGATCGATGGGGAGAGAGAGATCGATGGGGAGAGAGAGATCGATGGGGAGAGAGAGAGAGAGATCGATGGGGAGAGAGAGAGAGAGATCGATGGGGAGAGAGAGAGAGAGATCGATGGGGAGAGAGAGAGCGAGATCGATGGGGAGAGAGAGAGCGAGATCGATGGGGAGAGAGAGAGCGAGATCGATGGGGAGAGAGAGAGCGAGATCGATGGGGAGAGAGAGAGCGAGATCGATGGGGAGAGAGAGCGAGATCGATGGGGAGAGAGAGAGAGATCGATGGGGAGAGAGAGAGATCGATGGGGAGAGAGAGAGAGATCGATGGGGAGAGAGAGAGAGATCGATGGGGGGAGAGAGAGATCGATGGGGGGAGAGAGAGATCGATGGGGGGAGAGAGAGATCGATGGGGGGAGAGAGAGATCGATGGGGGGAGAGAGAGAGAGATCGATGGGGAGAGAGAGAGATCGATGGGGAGAGAGAGAGATCGATGGGGAGAGAGAGAGCGAGATCGATGGGGAGAGAGAGAGAGCGAGATCGATGGGGAGAGAGAGAGAGAGCGAGATCGATGGGGAGAGAGAGAGAGCGAGATCGATGGGGAGAGAGAGCGAGATCGATGGGAAGAGAGAGAGAGATCGATGGGGAGAGAGAGCGAGATCGATGGGGAGAGAGAGCGAGATCGATGGGGAGAGAGAGAGAGCGAGATCGATGGGGAGAGAGAGCGAGATCGATGGGGAGAGAGAGAGAGAGATCGATGGGGAGAGAGAGAGAGAGATCGATGGGGAGAGAGAGAGAGATCGATGGGGAGAGAGAGAGAGATCGATGGGGGAGAGAGAGATCGATGGGGGGAGAGAGAGATCGATGGGGGAGAGAGAGATCGATGGGGGGAGAGAGAGATCGATGGTGGGAGAGAGAGATCGATGGGGGAGAGAGAGATCGATGGGGGGAGAGAGAGATCGATGGGGAGAGAGAGAGAGATCGATGGGGAGAGAGAGAGAGATCGATGGGGAGAGAGAGAGAGATCGATGGGGAGAGAGAGAGAGATCGATGGGGAGAGAGAGAGAGATCGATGGGGAGAGAGAGAGAGATCGATGGGGAGAGAGAGAGAGATCGATGGGGAGAGAGAGAGAGATCGATGGGGAGAGAGAGAGAGATCGATGGGGAGAGAGAGAGAGATCGATGGGGAGAGAGATCGATAGGGGGAGAGAGAGAGAGAGATCGATGGGGGGAGAGAGAGAGAGATCGATGGGGAGAGAGAGAGAGAGATCGATGGGGAGAGAGAGAGCAAGATCAATGGGGAGAGAGAGAGAGCGAGATCGATGGGGAGAGAGAGCGAGATCGATGGGGTGAGAGATAGAGAGATCGATGGGGAGAGAGATAGAGAGATCGATGGGGAGAGAGAGAGAGAGATCGATGGGGAGAGAGAGATCGATGGGGGGAGAGAGAGATCAATGGGGGGAGAGAGAGATCGATGGGGGGAGAGAGAGATCGATGGGGGGAGAGAGAGATCGATGGGGGCAGAGAGAGATCGATGGGGGAAGAGAGAGATCGATGGGGGGAGAGAGAGATCGATGGGGGGAGAGAGAGATCGATGGGGGGAGAGAGAGATCGATGGGGGGAGAGAGAGATCGATGGGGGGAGAGAGAGATCGATGGGGGGAGAGAGAGATCGATGGGGGGAGAGAGAGATCGATGGGGGGAGAGAGAGATCGATGGGGGGAGAGAGAGATCGATGGGGGGAGAGAGAGATCGATGGGGGGAGAGAGAGATCGATGGGGGGAGAGAGAGATCGATGGGGGGAGAGAGAGATCGATGGGGGGAGAGAGAGATCGATGGGGGGAGAGAGAGAGAGATCGATGGGGGGAGAGAGAGAGAGAGATCGATGGGGGGAGAGAGAGAGAGAGAGATCGATGGGGGAGAGAGAGAGAGATCGATGGGGGGAGAGAGAGATCGATGGGGGAGAGAGAGATCGATGGGGGGAGAGAGAGAGAGATCGATGGGGGGGAGAGAGAGAGAGATCGATGGGGGGGAGAGAGAGAGAGATCGATGGGGGGAGAGAGAGATCGATGGGGGGAGAGAGAGAGATCGATCGATGGGGGGAGAGAGATCGATCGGGGGGAGAGAGAGAGAGATCGATCGATGGGGGGAGAGAGAGAGATCGATGGGGGGAGAGAGAGAGATCGATGGGGGGGAGAGAGAGAGATCGATGGGGGGAGAGAGAGAGATCGATGGGGGGAGAGAGAGAGATCGATGGGGAGAGGGAGAGATCGATGGGAAGAAAGAGAGAGAGATCGATGGGAAGAGAGAGAGAGTGATCGATGGGAAGAGAGAGAGATCGACGGGGAGAGAGAGCGAGATCGACGGGAAGAGAGAGCGAGCGAGATCGACGGGAAGAGAGAGCGAGCGAGATTGACGGGGAGAGCGAGCGAGATCGACGGGGAGAGCGAGCGAGATCGACGCGGAGAGGGAGAGATCGACGCGGAGAGGGAGAGATCGACGCGGAGAGGGAGAGATCGACGCGGAGAGGGAGAGATCGACGCAGAGGGAGAGATCGACGCAGAGAGGGAGAGATCGACGCAGAGAGGGAGAGATCGACGCAGAGGGAGAGATCGACGCAGAGAGGGAGAGATCGACGCAGAGAGGGAGAGATCGACGCAGAGAGGGAGAGATCGACGCAGAGAGGGAGAGATCGAGAGAGAGCTAGGGAGAGAGAGCTAGGGAGAGATCGATAGAGAGAGAGAGCTAGAGAGATCGATAGAGCAATAAAGACTGATATAGAGAGATCGAGAGAGGTGATATAGTGAGAGTATATATATATATATATATATATATACACATACACATATATATATATATATATATACACACACACACACACACACACACACACACACACACACACTACCGTTCAAAACTTTGGGGTCACCCAGACAATTTTGTGTTTTCCATGAAAACTCACACTTATATTTATCAAATGAGTTGCAAAATGACTAGAAAATATAGTCAAGACATTGACAAGGTTAGAAATAATGATTTTTATTTGAAATAATAATTTTCTCCTTCAAACTTTGCTTTTGTCAAAGAATGCTCCATTTGCAGCAATTACAGCATTGCAGACCTTTGGCATTCTAGCTGTTAATTTGCTGAGGTAATCGGGAGAAATTTCACCCCATGCTTCCAGAAGCCCCTCCCACAAGTTGGATTGGCTTGATGGGCACTTCTTGCGTACCATACGGTCAAGCTGCTCCCACAACAGCTCTATGGGGTTGAGATCTGGTGACTGCGCTGGCCACTCCATTACAAATAGAATACCAGCTGCCTGCTTCTTCCCTAAATAGTTCTTGCATAATTTGGAGGTGTGCTTTGGGTCATTGTCCTGTTGTAGGATGAAATTGTCTCCAATCAAGCGCTGTCCACAGGGTATGACATGGCGTTGCAAAATGGAGTGATAGCCTTCCTTATTCAAAATCCCTTTTACCTTGTATAAATCTCTCGCTTTACGAGCACCAAAGCAACCCCAGACCATCACATTACCTCCACCATGCTTGACAGATGGCGTCAGGTACTCTTCCCAGCATCTTTTCAGTTGTTCTGCATCTCACAAATGTTCTTCTGTGTGATCCAAACACCTCAAACTTCGATTCGTCTGTCCATAACACTTTTTTCCAATCTTCCTCTGTCCAATGTCTGTGTGCTTTTGCCCATATTAATATTTTCCTTTTATTAGCCAGTCTCAGATATGGCTTTTTCTTTGCCACTCTGCCCTGAAGCCCAGCATCCCGGAGTCGCCTCTTCACTGTAGATGTTGACACTGGCGTTTTGCGGGTGCTATTTAATGAAGCTGCCAGTTGAGGACCTGTGAGGCGTCTTTTTTTTCAAACTAGAGACTCTAATTTACTTGTCCTGTTGCTCAGTTGTGCAGCGGGGCCTCCCACTTCTCTTTCTACTCTGGTTAGAGCCTATTTGTGCTGTCCTCTGAAGGGAGTAGTACACATCGTTGTAGGAAATCTTCAGTTTCTTGGCAATTTCTCGCATGGAATAGCCTTCATTTCTAAGAACAAGAACAGACTGACAAGTTTCACATGAAAGCTCTCTTTTTCTAGCCATTTTGAGAGTTTAATCGAACCCACAAATGTAATGCTCCAGATTCTCAACTAGCTCAAAGGAAGGTCAGTTTTATAGCTCCTCTAAACAGTTTACAGCGGTGCTAACATAATTGCACAAGGGTTTTCAAGTGTTTTCTAATCATCCATTAGCCTTCTAGCACAGTTCGCAAACACAATGTACCATTAGGACACTGGAGTGATGGTTGCTGGAAATGGGCCTCTATACACCTATGTAGACATTGCATTAAAAACCAGACGTTTGCAGCTAGAATAGTCATTTAGCACATTAACAATGTATAGAGTGTATTTCTGATTAATTTAATGTTATCTTCATTGAAAAAAAACTGTGCTTTTCTTTAAAAAATAAGGAAATTTCTAAGTGACCCTAAACTTTTGAACGGTAGAGTGTGTATGTATATATATATATATATATATATATATATATATATATATATATATATATATACAGTGAAGGAAATAAGTATTTGATCCCTTGCTGATTTTGAAAGTTTGCCCACTGTCAAAGACATGAACAGTCTAGAATTTTTAGGCTAGGTTAATTTTACCAGTGAAAGATAGATTATATAAAAAAAAAAATCACATAGTCAAAATTATATATATTTATTTGCATTGTGCACAGAGAAATAAGTATTTGATCCCTTTGGCAAACAAGACTTAATACTTGGTGGCAAAACCCTTGTTGGCAAGCACAGCAGTCAGACGTTTTTTGTAGTTGATGATGAGGTTTGCACACGTTAGATGGAATTTTGGCCCACTCCTCTTTGCAGATCATCTGTAAATCATTAAGATTTCGAGGCTGTCGCTTGGCAACTCGGATCTTCAGCTACCTCCATAAGTTTTCGATGGGATTAAGGTCTGGAGACTGGCTAGGCCACTCCATGACCTTAATGTGCTTCTTTTTGAGCCACTCCTTTGTTGCCTTGGCTGTATGTTTCGGGTCATTGTCGTGCTGGAAGACCCAGCCACGAGCCATTTTTAAAGTCCTGGTGGAGGGAAGGAGGTTGTCACTCAGGATTTGACGGTACATGGCTCCATCCATTCTCCCATTGATGTGGTGAAGTAGTCCTGTGCCCTTAGCAGAGAAACACCCCCAAAACATGTTTACACCTCCATGCTTGACAGTGGGGACGGTGTTCTTTGGGGCATAGGCAGCATTTCTCTTCCTCCAAACACGGCGAGTTGAGTTAATGCCAAAGAGCTCAATTTTAGTCTAATCTGACCACAGCACCTTCTCCCAATCACTCTCAGAATCATCCAGATGTTCATTTGCAAACTTCAGACGGGCCTGTACATGTGCCTTCTTGAGCAGGGGGACCTTGCGGGCACTGCAGGATTTTAATCCATTACGGCGTAATGTGTTACCAATGGTTTTCTTAGTGACTGTGGTGCCAGCTACCTTGAGATCATTAACAAGTTCCCCCCGTGTAGTTTTCGGCTGAGCTCTCACCTTCTTCAGGATCAAGGATACCCCACGAGGTGAGATTTTGCATGGAGCCCCAGATCGATGTCGATTGACATTCATTTTGTATGTCTTCCATTTTCTTACTATTGCACCAACAGTTGTCTCCTTCTCACCCAGCGTCTTACTTATGGTTTTGTAGCCCATTCCAGCCTTTTGCAGGTCTATGATCTTGTCCCTGACATACTTAGAAAGCTCTTTGGTCTTGCCCATGTTGTAGAGGTTAGAGTCAGACTGATTAATTGAGTCTGTGGACAGGAGTCTTTTATACAGGTGACCATTTAAGACAGCTGTCTTTAATGCAGGCACCAAGTTGATTTGGAGCGTGTAACTGGTCTGGAGGAGGCTGAACTCTTAATGATTAATGATTGGTAGGGGATCAAATACTTATTTCTCTGTGCACAATGCAAATAAATATATATAATTTTGACTATGTGATTTTCTTTTTAATATAATCTATCTCTCACTGGTAAAATTAATCTAGCCTAAAAATTCTAGACTGTTCATGACTTTGACAGTGGGCAAACTTACAAAATCAGCAAGGGATCAAATACTTATTTCCTTCACTGTATATACACATATACTTACACATATGTACATACATATGTGTCCAAAAATAGGCAGAACTCCAAATCAAGGTGTAAAATGTAGCTTTTAATAGCCCTCGTGCAACGTTTCGGCTCAATACAAGGAGCCTTTCTCAAGCTTGAGAAAGGCTCCTTATATTGAGTCGAAACGTTGCACGAGGGCTATTAAAAGCTACTTTTTTTTCACCTTGATTTTGAGTGCTGCCTATTTTTGGACACATATTGGAGAATTTGGAATCGTGATTGGGTTCCAAGGGCGTGCACCCATCCATATTTTCAGGCTGTGCTACTGGACGGTGGACTATATATATATATATATATATATATATATATACACACACACACACACACACACACACACAAAATATATGCGTCAAATATCAATACATTTTGGCGTCAAACAGTAAGGGTGTCAGAGATGGCGTCATAGGAATTCGTTAGGGACGTTACATAGTTCTAAGAATTTTTCTTTAAAAGGTACAAAAAAAGTTATAGTTTACTGTTACATTACACTTTGCTGTAACAGTTTTATCGTTTTGAATATATATATATATATATATATATATAAATAAATAAATAAATAAAAGGGCAGTATGGCTAAGCGATTATATACAGCTGAAGAGGCGTACGATATGCTTTGCTCTGATACTGTCAACTAGTGAGGGATCCGAATTTGTTCTTTCCTCATCTTCTAGTGATGATGAGGAAATTCCTCAGAGTCACGAAGTGGGCCGCCATCAATTCCTCCCTGATTATAGAAAACATTTCAGGGTTCCCCCCCCCCCGTTAACTATACCCCCCAAGTTCCAGAATTCAATGCTACGTCAGGGATTCACATTGACACAGCGTAGCTTGATGATTTACGTTTTTTTACTAATGAGTTTGTTAATTTAATTGTTACGGAAACAATTGTTGTGGAGCAATTTATCTAAGCTAATCTGCAGTCATTTTATGCCAAGCCAAACAGGTGGCATCCTGTTAATGCAGCGGAAATGCTTGAATTCTGTGGGTTGTAGCTAAACATGGGTATAACAAAAAAAACAAAACACAGTGAGATCATATCGGTCAACAGACTTGTTGCACCATACACCTATGTACCGCACTGCAATGTCCAGGGGAAGCTTTGACGCAATTATAAAATTTTTGCACTATAATAATAACCTGCAGTGCTCACCCCCAAATTACCCCAACTCTGACCGCCTTTATAAAATCCGGCATGTGATCACACATTTTACCTAAAAATTGTGAAATATACACCCCTGGAAAAGAGATCGCAATTGATGAATCCCTCGTTCATTTTAAGGGCAGGCTAAAATTCAAATAATACATCCCTAATAAGAGAGCCATATACGGCATCAAAATTTATAAGTTATACGAGTCTGAAACTGGCTACACATATACATTCAGGATTTATGAGGGCAAAGACACAAAGATTGAGCCCTCAGACTGACCTCCTGTCCTAGGTACAAGTGGAAAAATTGACTGGGATCTCTTGCACCCCCTGCTAGACCAAGGCTACCACTTGTACCTAGACAATTTTTACACCAGTGCTCTACTTTTTAAATGTTTGACCATAAAAAAAACGTAGCCTGTGGAACAGTACGGAAAAATGAGAGAGGTCTCCCAAAGACCCTCCTAGGCCAAAGGCTACAAATTGGCGAGAGCCGGGCAATGTGCAGTGACAGGGTGCTCTTCCTAAAGTATAGAGACAAGTAAGATATCCATATGCTCAGCACAATACACAATGAGATAAGCACTCTCGTCCCAGTGCGAGGAATATCTGCTGAGACCCCAAAGCCTGTTTGTATGCAGGCGTATGATAAATACATGGGAGGGGTCGATCTTTCCGACCAGATGATTAAGCCCTATAATGCTATGAGGAAATCCAGGACCTGGTATAAAAAGTTACTTATTCATCTAGTCCAGGTAGCGATGTATAACTCGTACATTTTGTACAGATCTGCCGCCTATCGTGGTAGATACCTGGAGTACCAGGAAAACATAATTAAAAACTAAATTTTTGAAAGCAGTGAGGAAGAAGAAGAACCTTCAGCGTGAGTCAGTGAAGCCTCAAGAATAGTTTGAGGGCAACATTTTCCAGCAGAGGTGCCCCCCACACAAAAAAAAGTTACTGGCGCAAAAAAGATGTCGCGTGTGCTACAAACGAGGAATCCGTAAAGATTCTCATTATCAATGTGACACAAGCCTCCCCAAACCCAGCCTTTGTATTAGAGATTGCTTTAAAACCTTCCACTCCTCTTTAGATTATTAATTTTGTTCATTTATTAAATGTTTCACTTTTATTCACTGCCACCTTTGCCTCTTAATTTTATTAATTTACTTTTATACCACTTGCTTTATTGCCTCATTACAAACTTGAACACAAAATAACTAAAAAAAACTGAAGTCTAATTATTCCCCTAGATGAATAAAACATATGGAATATTTCTGTACAGAAAAAAAGCGGAACAGACATTTATTTCTCTATTGTAACCTACTGCAAAAAAATTTAACTGACACCTGAAAAAAGTAACAATTGTTACTCCGTACAACCTCATACATTTCTGCCAACCCCTTGTGCTTTAAAAATTCTTATTACACCCCTAGATGAATACCTTCAGAAGTGAATCATATCCTAAATGGAGTTTTTATATTTTGACCTCTTAAAACCGACAAAACTTCTAGTAAAGCGGACAATATTTTGGGGATTGGTGGTCCCTTACTATCCATATATTCATACAGTGTTGGACACTGCCCCTTTATATATTCTGAAGATGACAGGTTGTTTTGCACACATTTCAGCTCCTACCTTGCCAGGCAGGGACATGTTATGGTGTGCCCACATCACTTAGCACATCCGTCTCTCATATGGTGATTGATAGTGCTAAAGAGACGTTGTACAACCATTCCCTTTGAAAAAAGATGTTGAATATATTTCCCTGTAACTTTTCTTTCATCCTGTGAACACGGTTGAGTTTTAACACTGCTGTATAGATTTTTCCTCCATTTTTCAGATATATTGCCCTTCACTACAGGACAATTTTTTTCTCGCTTGCTATCTTACTATATATCAAACCAGGACTATGTTTGATGGTCAACAGCTTTGTTGGCATGATATGGTCATGCAGTAACTACAGGCAAAAATTCACTGTTAGGCACAAGCCTTTTTTACCAGTAAAAATTGGCGCTCCTCTATTGTTTGATCACACAGAAATGCAGCATATTTTTAAACATTGTAGAGGAATAAATTGTGAGAATACATGGCATTTATATATGGTGTACCAGAATGTCACTTTTTTTTGTTTACACCTAAACCCCATTATGTTCCGCTTTAAAAACTTTTATCCATAGATGAATAGTCTAGGGGGTATAGTTTTAAAAATGGAGTAACTCCTGGAGGTGATGTATAGTTTCGGGCCCTGTCGTGTGGCTAGGCAGCAGACTATGGCCAAAGTAGAGGTATTACTGAAAACAGAAGAAACGGTGCAATAAATATTGGGGTTCATTCCTTCAGTATCATGAATTTTGCATCACAAAAATACTCTTAAAATAACACTTGTGAAAAAAAACTAAAATTAACATTTTTCACTCCAGCTTTGCATAAGTTCTGGACCGAAATGTGGGCCCAAAATGTGCACTACAAGCCCCTAGATGAATACCTTAGGGGGTTTAATTTTGAAAATGGGGTCAATTCTGAAGGTGTTACATTGTTCTGCCAGCTGAAATCCCTTAAAGGTGTGGAATAGGGCCTATAATTTAGATAAAATTGTGTCCTGAAAGCCGCAGGGTGCTCCTTTTGGGGCCCACCATTTGTTCGAGCAGCAGATGGGGGTATTTATAAACATAGTAGCAAAGGCATAATCAATGTTGGTGTCAGGGGCGTAGCTAAAGGCTCATGGACCCCGATGCAAAAGTTCTTATTGGGGTCCCCCCCTGCTGTTTCTGGCCTTTCCCAGTCTCATAATACCAGCCCGTGGCCGCCCCAGTATCCGAACATCACTATAGATGGTCAAGTACTGGATAGTACCCGGCTTTCCACTGTTATGGTCCCTGCAGGGCGTGGCAAACACGACATGGCACTGAAAACCATTCCCGCAAAATCTGCACTCCAAAATCCAAATGGCACTCGTTCCCTTCTGAGCCCTGCTGTGGGTCCAAATAGCAATTTATTACCACATATGGGGTATTGACGCAAACCGGAGAAATTGCTTTACAAATGTTGGGGTGCTCTTTCTCCTTTATTCCTTGTAAAAACGAAAACATCCTATGTTTTTTCAGAAAAAAAAAGTTGATTTTCATTTTCACAGACTAGTTCCAATAAATTTAGCAAAAAACCTGTGTGCTCAAAATGCTTACTATACCCCTAGAAAAATTCCATAAGGGGCGTAGTTTAATAAATGGGGTCACTTTTGGGGGGTTTCCACTGTTTTGGCACTACAAGACCTCTTCAAACCTGACATGGTGCCTAACATATATTCTAATAAAATAGAAGCCCCAAAATCCATTAGGTGCTCCTTTGCTTCTGAGGCCTGTGTTTCAGCACACTAGGGCCACATGTGGGATATTTCTAAAAACTGCAGAATCTGGGCAATAAGTATTGAGTTACATTTCTCTGGTAAATCCTTCAGTGTTACAGAAAAATATGTATTACAAATGAATTTCGTAAACAAAAAATGAAATTTGCACATTTCACCTCTACTTTGCTATAATTCCTGTGAAACGCCTAAGGGTATGTTCACACGGCCTATTTACGGACGTAATTCGGGCGTTTTGGCCCCGAATTACGTCTGAAAATAGCGCCTCAATAGCGCTGACAAACATCTGCCCATTGAAAGCAATGGGCAGACGTTTGTCTGTTCACACGAGGCGTATATTTACGCGCCGCTGTCAAATGACGGCGCGTAACTAGACGCCCGCGTCAAAGAAGTGACCTGTCACTTCTTTGGCCGTAATTGGAGCCGCTATTCATTGACTCCAATGAATAGCAGCGCTAATTACGGCCGTAATTGACGCGGCGTTCAAGCGCCTGCACATGCCGGTACGGCTGAAATTACGGGGATGTTTTCAGGCTGAAACATCCCCGTAATTTCAGCCGTTACGGACCCCCGCCGTGTGAACATACCCTAAAGGGTTAAGACACTTTCTGAATGCTGTTTTGAATAATTTGAGGGGTGCAGTTTTTAAAATAGGTTGACTTTTTGGGGGACTTTCTAATATATAAGGCCCTCAAAGCCACTTCACAACTGAACTCGACCCTGAAAAAATAGCCTTTTGAAATTTTCTTGAAAATATGAGAAATTGCTGCTAAAGTTCAAAGCCTTGTAACGTCCTAGAAAAATAAAAGGATGTTCAAAAAAATTATGCAAACAAAGTAGACATATGGGAAATGTTAACTAGTAACTATTTTGTGTGGTATTACTATCTGTTTTACAAGCAGATACATTTAAATGTAGAAAAATTTTGGCGTTTTTCACAAATAAATATTGAATTTAACGACCACGTTTTTTCACTATCAAAGTTCAACATGTCACGAGAAAACAATCTCAGAATCGCTTGGATAGGTAAAAGCATTCCAAAGTTATCACCACAAAGTAACATGTCAGATTTGAAAAAAATTGGCAGTGTCCACAAGGGCAAAATAGGCTGTGTCCTTAAGGGGTTAAATTAACTTTGTGACAAGGGAATCCGTCACACTCCAACAAAAACCCTCTGGTCTTCCCCCTCCCGTTAATTTTTTGTGCATCATGCGCTATTACGTTACAGGTTAATATTTGCCATGTAAGTATCTAACACTTTTGTATAATTTATGACATAATGTTTTTTTATATATGGAGCGATATATGTTCATTCATAATATTAATCTCTATCGCCTGATGAAGGTCTAGGTTTAGACCGAAACGTCCACCCACACTGGCATGAAAATTAAAAATGGAATCTTCTCCAAATTGGTGTGCATAGTACTTCTTCTCAACTGTTATCGGGTTGGGCCCCTACTTATACACCCATCACGCCTAGTGCTGACTGAACCTCCACACATCTGTAATAAAGGTTTCCAGCACCTTGTTATACGCTTCCACTAAGAATTCAGACTGTTCTAAGAGAAAGAGGGTTTTATCAAGTACTAATAAGGTGGATCTAGTGAAGTGGCCTCTAAATGCAGGTGCTCATCATTGAAACGTCTTTGTATGTACAATAATTCAATGTGAAATACGAGATTTCTAATAATGAATCTGGACGTAAAAAAAACAAAAAGAAAAACTTTATCGCCACCATAGAAGCTTCTTAAAGGAGACCAGGGTTGTACTATGGAAATAACTTGAAGACAACATGTACCATTGTGACTTGCGTGCAGAGTTGTCATGGGGACCTTGTGTGTTTTCTAATAGTTCCCAAAATCTTGTTCCCAGACGCATATTAAATATAGAAATATGAGGGTCTTTCTTCTCAGCTGTTATTATTAGGGGATTTCTAATGGTTGAACCAAATAAATGACAAAGCACATAGGCAAAATGTACATGTTTTTTTATTCCTATTGACTTTCCCAGAATTATGCTTAACCCTTTCCTGCACAATGACCTAAATACACTCTGTTCCATACATGCGATACGGCTGTTTCTGTGAATGTATTTCTGCAATAATTTCTTCCAGATAAATGGAACAGTCACAGGAATTTCAGCTGCAAATCAGTGTGAATTCACCCATATGCCTCTTTTTTTGGGCTTGTAAAAAATATTATAAATTTTAGGCTCATTTACAGACATTTCTTTCTGAAGTTTTCTTAATTACATTTGTAACATACTTTTTTATGGCGTTTTTCAATGGAAAAAACACCACTCCCCCCCCCCCCCAAAAAAAATAAAAAATAAATCAAAAACAAAAAAAATAAAATAAAAACAGAGAAAAGTCTGCGCTTTGAATAAAAAAAAATAACAACCACCATGGCCCCAGAAAACGCACCAAAAGGTCAGAAAAACCCCACAAAAAACTCGCTGTGTGTGAAGTCAACCTTACAATCTTAAGCCTGGAAGTGTCAAGGGAGACCCCATCAGCATTGACTGCAGTGCTTAAGTGGTTAGAGTTTTCCAAGATCCCAGCCGTTAGTGCAGCTATTAATCGCATAATCGGATATTAAACCTAGTGCATGACTGGATTCATAGATCACCCTGTAGAGAACTTCTATGTGCAGTCACAGCTCCCTCAGATCTTGCACTATACATAACATATTGTCTGAAGTGTTACTGTAATGTAGAACTAAGGAGGAACCGCACCTTAACAAACCTCCCAATTCACTTTCTAAATCCATTATTACTGACCTGTGGTAACACCTCCTGTAATTTCCTCCTCCACTTCACTCTTACACGGTTGATCGCCCCTCACCCGCTCTTCTTCTGATTCATCCTCTGTTTTAATATAAATCAGATCTTCCCCCTGATTTCACATATGTTACAATTCAGTACAATACAGCAGAGAGTGTGAAGAATGTAACAGATCAACATAAGAAACCACCAAAATCTATAACCACATCTAAGACCGCAGGATCAAAAAGCTCCACACCCCCTATATAGATCTGGTATAGGGCTCGGCTTCATCTACCTGATGATTCTCTGGGACATTGTGATTTTCCTCTGGACAGTCCTGGAAATACAGAGGACTGGGATATCTCTCTGGTGGATTTCTCCTACTGGATCCATCTGTAGGAAACACACAGTAATGGAATAGATTGCTTACATGTGATGATGAGATGATGGGAGTAGTATCTAGGTGACATTCAAAACAGGTTTTTCTTTTAAAACCTATGAAAGTCTTCAGCTCCTTACAGTGCTGATCAGCCCTTAAATCCGTCTCCTCTTCTCCTTCCTCTTTAACCTCAACCTTAATATCAATCAGATTTTCACTCTAAACACACAAGAAAAAAATTCAAAATGATCTTGGGTTCAATTAGTTTATGTCATTTCATATTTTGGTGAGACGATGGCGCCATCTACCTGATGATTCTCTGGGAAATTGTGATTTTTCTCTGGACAGTCCTGGGAATACAGAGGGCTGGGACATCTCCCTGGTGGATTTCTCCTACTGGATCCATCTGTAGGAAACACACAGTGACTGAATACATGACTACTGTATATCTGTCTATATATCAGACACTTCCCTCAAGATCTTCAATTCTGTTTATCAGAGCCTAAAGGGTGCATCCTGACAATCGCAGATCGAGTTGAAAGTGGTCGGGCGCAGAGGACATTTTTAAAAGCTCCCTGCCAACCAAAAAAAAAAAAAGTGCCTTGGTGCACCCTGGAACAACGACACGTCCACACGTGTGCTTATTAGGGAATTTGAAATTTCATGGTAGGGAACCCACAGTCAGACAATATATACAACGGCTCCAAGTTTAGCCTCCACAAGGAATGGGAAACCACTGAGGTGTTGGGGTTACATAAACTTAGTGCTTCCTCCAAGTTTCATTTGCCTCTTTCTGTTATGGAGAAAAAAAATAACAGAATGGAAAACAGGATTCCATTTACTGGCAATTGTTTTCCGTGAGCTCATGAGAGAGAGACTGCCTCCATCCTGGACATCAAAACAGGGATCCCTTTAAAGAGAGGGAACATCCCCATCATCGTCTGTGGCAAGATTAATGGACATCTTATGACAATTGCGTGTGTATATATATATTATTATTTTTTTTAAATGAAGACGACCCCCACTGTCCTCAATATTTACGATAATAGTTCACAGAAGAACTGCCTGTCATGCCGCATGTAGATTGTTCCCCTCTCGCAGCCACCTTGTTCTTGAGTTCCTATCAGGGAGTGAGAGCATGTATTGTGCCCAGATATGAGGTGCGGGCTGGAAGCGGGGTGCGTACTTATCTGTAGCATGAGCAGAGCTGGGTGGACATGATTGAGCATGGGCCGGGGGGGGGGGGAACGCATCGATATATATTCTGCTGTGCTTGGGGTCAAATCCACTGTGCACACTGCAGGCTCTATTGTCTCTGTCCAAGCTGAGGTTATTCATGTGACAGAATCAGGTCAAGCCTCTCTCATTTGAAATGTTCCGAGGCGGAGATACACAGTATTGCAAGGAGTGAGTTCGGCCAGGGAAGCTCCAGTGATAATTATCCATATATGAACAGTTACGTCACTGGAGCTTCCCAACATATCCGTTTAACGGTGACCTGTGACGTATGCCATATAGTGCCATCCGCCACCCATAGGTTCCCATTGTAAAAACGTATACAAGTACATAAATATATATATGTAAATATACATATATGTATTTCATTATGTTCAAAAGACAGGAAACAGGAATTAAGTTGGTCAGGGGCATTTCCCCTTTTCATGCATTTCTGGATTGGAGCTGGTCTCTCAGTGGGCTGTCATGGGAATAGGGAAAAAACTAGTCCGATCCATGGAGGCCGCACCTCACATCTTACAGGACTTAAAGGATCTGTTGTTAACGTCTTGTTCCACATACGACAGGAACATTCATAGATCTTGTGGAGTCCATCGACGGGTCAAAGATGTTTTGGCGGCACAAGGGCGACTACACAATATAAGGCAGGTGGTTTTACTGTTATGGCTGATCGGTGGAGATCTTACTTTTGTAAACTTCTGGCCTAACACACAGGTGGAGATTGAGAACTGGCACATCCAAAAAGAAATTATCCACGTCAAAAAAGAAATTACATAAATGATTACGTAAATAAATTGATGCTCTGAATAAAATAGTGGGGTACCGAGCCGGGATCCCCTGTCTGCCATTAATATATAATAATAGGACATATGGACAGTGGTTATTATTTATTTAAGTGTGTACTAATAGAACGTCTCATCGATGTGCAGAAGAGTATACTCGAGTAGTAGTAGATCTCACACTGAACCTGCAGAACATCTTTCCAGACGATTGTCATGTCTGCTGCCCCCACATGGTAGAACTTTCCACTCCTCATGTTATAGAGATTATAAGCAGCGCAGATCAGTCACTGGTTATATAAGAGTATGTTTACACGTTTACACACAGAAGTCACTCTCCCACTCATCTCAAATTCAAGCACACAAACAACCACATTCAGATATCTGAACATTTCTACAACAAATCTGCTGCGTGTGAACATACCCTAGTGCAGCACTGCAGCAAAGCAAGGAACTTGTGATCGGAGATCAGGAATCACGTGTGTATATACTCCACTTGACTGTATTAGGGCTTGAACAAAAATATACGCCTCTTCTTACCTTGTGATGTGCGCGGCCGGTAGTTCTCCATCAGGACATCCGCGTAGAGATCATTGTGCTCTTCTAGATACTCCCACTCCTAAATGGAGAAATAGACAGTGACATCCTGAAACCTTATAGGAACCTGACACACACAATGATACAGTTATCACCCAGACACCTCCGGTACGGTTACTGTATAATTTCCCAGCAGTGTCACCTCTCCAGTCAGCAGCTCCGTCATCTTGTAGATCAGCTCTAAGATCTTCTTCTTATTGTTCTTCTCATGTATCCGGGAGTGACGGGGAGGCTCTGTGATGGGCCTCCGACTACTGCTCCATCCTTCTGACTCATGGAGATGAACGATGGGAGTCATACAGTCACCCGATGTCTTCTTCATTATTGTGTACTCCTGTGCATGGAGAGAGTCAGTTAGGGGAAAAATTTGTTCCCGACTCAAAATCTGGCGATCAGAATAAATTCAGGGATCAACAACCCATCTCCAGAAATCTAGCTCAAATAACCTGTAATATTGTTACACTCAAGAAAGACATCCAGCGACTTTCTGTATTCTTTTAGTGAATTCACCATGACAACTTCCTTAGGCAGAGAGTTCCATAGTGTAAGGCCCCAAGCACACGTCCGTATTCTGGTCAGTATTTTGCTTCAGTATTTGGAAGCCAAAACCAGGAGTGGGTCCAAAAACACGGAAGACGTGCAAATCTTTCCATTATAAGCTTTCCCTGTTTATGTTCCACCACTGGTATTGGCTTCCAAATACTGAAGCAAACTACTGACCAGAATACAGACGTGTGCATGAGGCCTGACTGCTCTTACAGTAAGAACCCCTTCTATTTTGGTTTAGAAACCTTCCCTCTAACCATGCCCACTTCTTATAGTTAGTTTAATATGTCCCCCCTTTCCCTTCTTTCCTCCAGGATATACAAAATAATTTTATGTTGCCGATTATAAAACAACTGTCCATAAATCAAAGTACAAGTGAAAATCTGAAACTGTAATATATATATATATATATATATATATATATATATATATATATATATTTATTTATTTTTAGAAAAATGCCTCTTTCTCCACTTATCATACTCCCCCTCCCCCACCCCCTTAAATGTTCACTCAGATTTCACTGATAGAATCCGTATAGCAGAAAAGTAACTTCTCAGCTTCACTGATGGATCAGGCAGCCACTGCCCATAGAAGTCCATGGAGAGGGAAGGAAGAGACTGCTAACAGTTTCCTATACACAGCACACAGAGTATATCCTGATCTACTATCTCGATCGATCACATATACTCAGAACCAGCAGCCGCATGGAGGAGAGTGTAGCTGAGAATCCAGCACTAAGATGGAGGTAGTAAAAACGTATTAGAAGCAATAGCGTCTGTTTCTCTGCAGCTGCTCCTTCCTCCCCTCTCCATAGACTTCTGTGGGCAGCTGTAACCCAAACCCTCAGTGAAGCTGAGAAGACACTCTTTACTCTACGCATTCTATGAGTGAAAACTGAGTGAACATTTGAGGGGGAGGTTGTGGTGGCAGCAGGGTGATAAGTGGAAATGAGAAAGAGGCATTTTTCTGTAATTAGATATATTAGACTTTCTTATCTCCGCTTGCATTATTGATTTATGTAAATTATTTTATAAATCGGAGGTACACTTTAAGCTTTATGCTTGAGACTTTCCACCATTCTTGTAGTAGTCTTTGGCTCAGTTTTTCTCAATGTCTTTTTTGTAGAGGTGGTCTCCAGAACTGCACACAGTATTCCCCCCTCAGTAGAAAGATAATTAGACAATAGTTTTGTGTGTGTGGGGGGGTCAGAAGCAATGTCAGAAAAGGAAACAATATTGGGGGTGACTAGATGGAGCATGTGCCCTCCTCCTGCCGTCAACTTCTATGTTTGTATGTAGATATCATCCAGATCCTCCTGGTTCCCCCTTCTTGTCATTCTCATTGCTCTACAACATTACTATTGCTGCATTGGTGACATAAAACACAACTGACCATATTGGTGGCTGATCTTCAGCTTTTCTGCTGTTGGCTTCTTGACGTCACTTGGAAGGTCTGGACGCTGTTATACAGGACACTGGATTTTTCCTATTATGTATTGTCCCTTCCCTATGTGTGACATGTTCTATAATGTAGAAAAGTTTACCTCTCCACTCAACAGGTAGATGATCTCCAAGGTGAAGTTTAATATTCTTCTGCTCATCTCATTCCTGTCCTTGTCCATCCTTGGTGGGTCATTCAGGAGAAGAAACGTTGTGGAGGAGAAGATGAGAAAACTGGAGGATCTAATACTGCAGACGTGTTTATGAAGAAAGGAAAAGATGGAAATCATACAGGGGCAACATCATGTGTGAAATACAGAACCTAACTTATTGAGCATTGAGAGAAACAGCTTCTCAGAGCAGTCACCACATGGATTAAAGGGGTATTCCCAACACGGACATTTCTGCCCAGGATATGCCAGAAATGTCTGATAGATGCGGCTCCACCGCTGGCCCTGCTCGGCTGTTTCTAACTCGTATACAAGTGAATGAAGAGAGTCATTCACATGTGTGGTCACCTCTCCATTCATTCACCACCTGGATGCAGGCATCAAATCACCAGGCTGGTCGGGGGATCCCCATTCTGAACATTTACGAACTGTCGCTTAAACCACTTCTCTAAAAAGTAGGTGGAGCTCAGCATGACGGGGCTCCCGAAGCACAACACATTTACCACAATTTGCGTCAGGACCAGACGTATATATATATATATATATATATATATATATATTAGAGAGGAAATCTACGCCGGCTCCTCTTATATTTCACTATGTGGTTCGCGGATAGTCAGAGAAGACTCATTTTGTCACATTGTGTTCGTGGACCCACTGGCCCGTACCGCCTTGGCGGTATGGCAGCTAGCCAACAGGGCGCAGGTTACAGTCTATAGTTCGTATAGGGTACCTGTGGCAGCTCGGACAGTAGCAAGGCAGGCTCGGCTGGGAATAGGTAGCAGGTAGACGTCAGGCGTGGTGAAGCAGGACAGGCGAGGAATACAGCACAGCACGACTTCAGCTCAGCACGGCAATCGACCAGGATAGCACGGGATACAGGTTACAGGAACAGAGAACACTGGGAACTGGGAAACACTAGGAGACCATTTGTATAGACAAACTTTGGGTATGACAACGCTCATGCAAGGATCAGAAGTGGCAGAGGCCTTCTTCTAAACCAGGAAATCATGTGAGTTGATGATGATGATTGTTTTCATGGCCCTTTAATTAAACTCGACGACCCGCGGCCATGGACGCTACACATTTATTGAGAATCGTATTTTACTCCAGCGATCTCCATAAGACGGACGTATAAATCTCCGGTGTTAATAAATACACAGACTTCTGTACGACGCCACTATTGCCAGGACGACACTGGTTTCTTATGCTCTTATTTATGGTGATAGTATGAAGAACGTATTATATTATTACAGTACAATGTCCCAGGATTGAGGAGAATAAAAAGAGGAGAGCAGCCCGAAAACAGGATGAACGGGCACAAAGATGGCGACCAGGAGCGTGATATAAAGGGTTAATGACTGGGCCACTGACCTAACACTCTGCCCCCCCCCCCCCGTGTACATAGACACAGTACTGTGTTAATATGTGGCTCTTCCTCGCCACTGCCGACTTATATCCGTTACCTACAGATGTGTCCTCCATTACTTTCTCCAAATCTGACATAACCCGAGATGCATAGTGCAAAATGCTAAACATGTAAAAACCGTATCCCTCCGAACGCTGCCATCCGTCAGTCATCTATCGCCAATAGACTCATATGATAAAATTACTTCTACATTTAACACATAGGTTTATTTACTGGATAACGAGAGATTTCATTGAATTGGTCACGACATATTGTATAGTTTAGCCTTCGTTCACATCTACGATCACAAAAGGTGGATAAAACAGCATAGCATGCTGACACCACGACACAAACCATTAAAGTCAATAGGTTCTGTGAGGCATCACTCGTGTCTGTCATGTAACTGATTCGGTGCTTTCTGTATTTTCGTTGCTCTGGTCTTGTAACGGACCAGAATAATGGAAACACTGAACGCAGATGTGAACGAAGCCTTTACGCCATTCAAGAAGAAATAATGAGGGGGCGGAGCCGGCAAGCGATGTGAGCGGACGAGCAGCCGTGAGCACCTGCTGGGATCCTGACATTTTCCCCTTCAGTGCCCGTTATTCTGTACCTGGGACTTCTATGAGAGTCCTACCCTGTGGGGGCTTACTCCGGTCACATTTCGGCATCACTCCGAGCCTCTTACGAGGCATCATGGCGAAGGGGAAGTCAGGAAAAGGGGGAGAGAAGGAAGCCCAAGATGGCGCCGTGCAACAGACATCTGCGTGTGCTAGCCATGCCTCAGACTAGCAGCAGGAGGCTGCAGCACGGCTTAGCAAGTATGCCTGTCATGCCTCCTCAGACAGCACCATGGCATCACAGGTCCTGCCAACCGATTCTACTCAGAAAGCAGTGAGTGAGGAAGATGTGGATGCAGGGGAGTAGATGCCGCCATGTTCCCTGGATCTGGAGCATGAGAACGATATGGGTGCGGCTGTGCAGGGAAAAATTACTGTTCAGCCAATGCTTACACTATCTGATGTGATGAAGGCTATTGCTCACTGCCACAAATCTTCGGCTTTTCAAGTTGGCAGTGTAAAGGAGGACATCTCTTTTCTCCGGCAGGATGTTAAAAAGATCTCTGAGAGAACCAGTGCCATGGAACAACGGGTTAGTGAAGTTGAGGATGTGCTTACACCTTTGCAGAGGGGAGTGGACAACCATTCTGATGATATTGTTGCCATTAAAGCGAAGCAGGATAATTTGAAAATCGCTTTAGGCGAAACAATATACGCATAGTCGGTATGCTGGAAAAGGTAGAGGGGTCTACTCCCACAGAATATATTGAATCCTGGCTACTTAAAAACTTTGGCAAAGATAACCTGACTCCGCTGTTTGCGGTAGAGAGGGCACACCGAGTTCCTTTGAGACCATTACCGCCGGGCAGTCCTCCACGTACTATGCTAGCAAAAATTCTGCACTACAGAGACCGCGACGTTCTATTTCGTAAAGCTAGAGATCACCCTGACCTATTGATGGATGGCAGACGAATATCCTTGTATGCAGACTACTCTATGGACGTTCAGAAGAAAAGATCACAATTCTTGGATGTGAAGCGGCATCTGAGGGCTCTTCAGGTTCCATATGCTATGTTGCAACCGGCCCGCTTACTGGTGGTTGCCTTAGGGACTACACAATTCTTTGAACACCAGAAGATGGCGGTGAGATGGCTGGATCAGCATGAGAAACGTCTACTAAATCCTCCTCACAGACTTCTTGTATACGCATACCCGGCACTTTGATGGATAAGAGCTACTGCCTTTCCCGTCTCTGTCTTTCCTTCCGATGTTCTATCTCAATTTGTACTGCTACCGGGGTGGCGTGAGTATTCCTGGTGCCATGGACTTTCCTGGACTACGTTTGTGTTTTTCTCCCTTGACAAGTGTGGCTTGATGCTCTGCTATAGGAGGGGGAGGGAGGAGCGGAGGTGCATTTAATTTTTCCTGTTTCCTTTCCTTTTCTTCTCCTGTGTTACAGACAGGTAATGGGGGAATTTGCACTTAGCCCTGAATTTCTTTCTATATTGCATTTTTTTTTTAGCAGGATGCAATAGACGACAGCAGTTAGTCCTTATGTATTTATACCGGTTTATTATAAGGCTGTGATTCTTTAACCTGCTCCTGAACCCCAGCGGACTGGCTGTACCCCGATAGGAGCAGCTGCTTTGCTGGACTCTGTATATGTTTTAGCCCAGGTCCCTGGGTTGCACCTTAAGGGAATTGTTGGATGGGGCTCTGTTTTTTTAGTTCTGGGGTTTTAGTTTGGGGGGGGGGGGGAATTAGGGAGGGTTTGAATCCTACTACGCTCATAGCAAATGTTGTTCATCTTCTATTATTCTACATACATGGCGTGTTATGGCTACCTGCGTAAAATTCATATTGTGGAATATTAGAGGTCTTGGGGATGCTACAAAACGGAGAGCTGTTTTTGATTTTGTTAAGGACCCTAAGCCCTTGGTGATGTGCCTACAGGAGACACATATGACCCCAGATAAGCTATCTTTGCTTGAGAAACCATGGAAAGGGCAGGCATTTCATGCCACTCACACCACCTACTCTAGGGGGGGGTGAGCATTCTTTTTCATCATGGTATCCCATTTGAATGTCTTAGCTCTGAAATTGATGAAGGTCCCTTCCCTTTATATAGTAAACTATTTTATTCCCTATGTATTATAGCGACGGTGTATGTTCCACCGCCCTACTCGGGTGATGTCCTTCAGAGAATACTACAGTTTACCAGACATGCTCCGCAAGCACCCTGGATGATAATGGGTGACTTTAATAATACTATAGATAATTCTATTGATAGGGCAGTGGGAAGAGCACTCTCTGGTGGGAGAGGTTTGACACCTTTTGGTAAGATACTTAATGAAGTGGCATTGATATATCTGTGGTGCTCCAGATTCCCAGACTCTAGATGTTATTTCTCTCTCTCTACCACACATGGCACTCTATCTCGAATTGACTTGGTCCTGGGAAAGAACCCAGCCTTGGGTATGTTATGGGAAGTGAAATACTTGACTAGGGGATTATCTGACCACTCTCCAGTACAGGTGTCCCTGGGGTTGCCTCCCATGGGAAGTAAAACAATGGGTCTCTGGAGGTTTAATCCTTACTGGTTGAAAATCCTAACCCCTAGAGTCCCTGTTCAGGCACAAATCCTAGCGTTCTTTTCGTATAATGTGGGCTCTGCATCACCTCTTGTGGTACGGGATGCCATGAAAGCCTTCCTCCGGGGCACCCTGATTAGAGAGGGCAATAAGGTCAAATAGTCTTCTAGGGCCCAAGAACAAAGCTTCAGGGGTGATGTGCAGAGAGTGGAAGTGGCATTAATACAGGACCCGTCTGAAAGGTGTCAGGGGGAGGCCCAGGAACAGCTCCGTCAATATCTATTGACAAAGGCAAACCATAGACGTTTCTGCCAGAAACAGTGGTTTTTTTTGAGGAAGGAGAAAAGGCGGGACATTTGCTAGCTGTAGGCTCCAGAGCACAACAAGACATTAAAAAAAAAAATGTTGTATGATGATACGGGAGTGGTAGTGGACACCTCCCCAGAGATACTTGAGATTCTGAGACAGTATTATGCAAACATATATATAGTTCCAAGGCGGACCCCTCTTCTGAAGAATTAGATCGTTTTTTCCAGGGACTAGATATGCCCTTTCTGTCTCCAGAGGACATGACAGAGTTGGATGCTCCGCTTACACTGATTGAATTGGAGAAAGCCCTTGCATCCATGGCTAATGATAAGTCCCCTGGGGTGGATGGCCTTCCATTGGAGGTGTTTAAATTATACAAAGACGAGCTGTTACCACAACTACTTGAGGTATATCAAGGGGCCATTTCTCTGGGACGTGTCCCAACATCCATGACGGATGCTATTATTGTCTTATGTCCCAAACCCGGTAAGGATGTCCGACAACCTGACTCCTATAGACTGATATCCCTATTAACAGTTGACGTCAAGATTGTCGAAACTCCTGGTTAATCGAGTATCCCGTATAATATCAAGAGTGGTACATCAGGACCATGCAGGCTTTATGCCAGATATGTACTTGGCTGTTAACCTTAGGAGACTGTTTCTAAATCTTCAGATGACACAATCTGTTGAGGGTGCTAAGGCAGTGGCGTCACTTGACGCGGCTAAGGCCTTTGACAGTGTTGAGTGGAAGTATCTCTGGGCCACTCTGAAATGTCTTGGCTTTGGAGACACCTTTGTTAAGTGGGTTCGGCTTCTGTATGATTCTCCCAGGGCTAGACTTAACCCCTTCCCGCTCCTGGACATACTATTACGTCATGGCAGCTGTATCGTTCGCGCTCCATGACGGAATAGTACGTCTCGGGAGTAACGGCCGTTTCGGCCGTCCTCCCGACACATGCAGGAGCTGTGACAGCTGCTGTCTTGTTCAGCAGCTGTCACAGCTCCTACAGCGGGGACCGATCGTGGTGTCCCCGCTGATTAACCCCTTAAAAGCCGCGTTCTATAGAGATCGCGGCTTTTTAGGGGTTAAGCTGCCATCGCCGGCCTGCTACGCGATAGCGGCCGGCGATGGTGACTATGGCAACCGGACACCAAACAATGGCGTCCGGCTATGCCATAGACGGAAGCCTAGTGGGTCCTGACGTCAGGACCCACTATGCTTGCTGTCAGTGAGTAGCTGACAGTTCTAATACACTGCACTACGCATGTAGTGCAGTGTATTAGAATTGCGATCAGGGCCTCCTGCCCTCAAGTCCCCTAGTGGGACAAAGTAATACAGTAAAAAAAAAAAAAAAAGTTGTGTAAAAATAAGAAAATAAAAGTTTTAAAAGTATTAAAAGTAAAAATCCCCCTTTTTCCCTTATCAGTCATTTATTATTAACCCCTATCCGCACCAGGACGTAACTGTCCGTCGTTGCGGGAAGTTACTTCCCGCACGAGGACGTACAGTTACTGAGTTAATCCCGGTGCACACTGTCGGCGACAGTGTGCACCGGGAACCAGGAGGTCAGCTGTCGCCGACAGCTGACACTCCCCTCTTGCCGGCCAGCGGTCCTTTGCCGCTGATTTCGGCGCATTAACCCCTTAAATTCGGCGATCGGGTGCAATCGCCGAATTTTAGGGGTTTCTAACAAATCGGCAGACCCCCGTCCGAAATCGCGGGGTCTGCCGATAGTTAGTATGGCAAACGGAAGCCAAACAATGGCTTCCGGGTCTGCCATGGACGGAAGCCCATAATGACCAACCTTCGGCTGGTCCTGATAGGCTTCCTGTCAGAGTGACAGAAAGTCACTGTGCCGTTCACGATGCACACTGTCGGCGACAGTGTGCATCGGGAACTTGGAGATCAGCTGTCCCCGACAGCTGACACTCTCCAGTGTTGCCGATCAGCGGCTCATCGCCGCTGATTTCGGCTATTAACCCGTTACATGCGGGGCTCGATTGCGATCCACTAGGTGCTCCTTTGCTTCTGAGGCCTGTGTTTCAGTCCATTAGCACACTAGGGCCACATGTTGGATATTTCTAAAATCTGCAGAATTTGGGCAATAAATATTGAGTTGTGTTTCTCTGGTAAAACCTTCTTTGTTACAGATTTTTTTTTATTACAAATGAATTTCGGCAAAAAAAATGAAATTTGTAAATTTCACCTCTACTTCGCCTTAATTCCTGTGAAATGCCTAAAGGGTTAAAATATTTTCTGAATGTGGTTTTGAATACCTTGAGGGGTACAGTTTTCAAAATGGGGTGATTTATGGGGACTTTCTAATATATAAGGCCCTCAAAGCCACTTCAGAACTGAACTGGTCCCTGAAAAAATAGCCTTTTGAAATTTTATTGAAAATATGAGAAATTGCTGCTAAAGTTCTAAGCCTCGTAACGTCCTAGAAAAATAAAAGTACGTGAAAAAAAATGATGCAAACATAAAGTAGACATATGGGGGATGTTAACTAGTAACTATTTTGTGTGGTATTACTATCTGTTTCACAAGCAAATACATTTAAATTTAGAAAAATGCTAATTTTTGCAAATTTTTGCTAAAATTTGAAGTTTTTCACAAATAAATATTGAATTTATCGACCAAATTTTTCCACTAACATAAAGTACAATATGTCACGAGAAAACAATCTCAGAATCGCTTGGATAGGTAAAAGCATTCCGGAGTTATTACCACATAAAGTGACACATGTCAGATTTGAAAAAATAGGCAGTGTCCACAAGGCCAAAACAGGCTGTGTCCTAAAGGGGTTAATAAAAATATATAAACAAACAAATAAACTGTACATAATTGGTATCGCCGCGTCCGTAACGGCCTGAACTACAAAAAATTATTTCGTTATTTATCCCGCACGGTGAACGCCGTAAAGGAAAATAATAATAAACCGAACCACAATCACAATTGTCACTTCACCTCCCAAAAAATGGAATAAAAAGAGAACAAAAAGTCGAATGTACCGAAAAATGGTACTGATCGAAACTACAGTTCGTTACGCAAAAAATAAGTTCTCGCACGGCTTTATTGATTGAAAAATAAAAACGTCATGGCTCTTAGAATAAGGTAACACAAAAAGTAAATGATTGTTTACAAAACGTTTACAAAACGTATTTTATTGTGCAAACGCCATAAGACATAAAAAAAAAACTATAAACATCTGGTATCGCCGTAATCGTATCGCCCCGCAGAATAAAGTTAATATGTCATTTATAGCGCACGGTGCACGCAGTAAAAAAAAAAGAATAAAAAAACAATAGTAGAATTGCAGTTTATTAGTCACCACGCCACCTAAAAATAGAATAAAAACTGATCAAAAAGCCGCATGCACCCCAAGAAAACTACAATGCATTCCAAAGTCAAAAGAGGTGCAAAGTCTGCTATAAGGGATGACACAATATATCAATGTGACACGTGTCCCGAATAACCAGAGCTCTGTATGAAAGTCAGTTTTAAAATTTATCATACATCCCTTGGTTTATAATTTACCCCAATTTTACTTACCCTGATGCACTCCGCACAGCTTATCCCCCCTCGTCTTTCCCCTCTGAGCCCTGCTGTGTGCCCAGGCAGCTGATAACAGCCACATGTAGGGTATTGCCATACCCGGAAGAACCCACATTACAGTTTATGGGGTGTAGGTCTCCGGTCAAAATGCTCACTACACCTCTAGATGAATGCCTTAAGGGTGTAGTTCTTGCGGGTTTCAACTGTACTGGTACCTCAGATGCTTCTGCATACATGACTTCGCACTAGAAAATCCCCAGTAGGCCAAATGGTGACTACTGCGCCTGTAACAATTATATTATATACATCATATGTTACAGTAACTCCACATGTAACAAGTCATCTCACCACCGCCATCATGTGACTACTGTACCTGTAACTATTATATTATATTCTATACATCATATATTACAGTAACTCCACATGTAACACGTCATCTCACCACCACCATCATGTGACTACTGCGCCTGTAACTATTATATTATATTCTATACATCATATATTACAGTAACTCCACATGTAACATCTCACCACCGCCATCATGTGACTACTGCGCCTGTAACGATTATATTATATTCTATACATCATATATTACAGTAACTCCACATGTAACATGTCATCTCACCACCACCATCATGTGACTACTGCACCTGTAACTATTATATTATATTCTATACATCATATATTACAGTAACTCCACATGTAACATGTCATCTCACCACCACCATCATGTGACTACTGCGCCTGTAACTATTATATTATATTCTATACATCATATATTACAGTAACTCCACATGTAACACGTCATCTCACCACCGCCATCATGTGACTACTGCGCCTGTAACTATTATATTATATTCTATACATCATATATTACAGTAACTCCACATGTAACACGTCATCTCACCACCACCATCATGTGACTACTGCACCTGTAACTATTATATTATATTCTATACATCATATATTACAGTAACTCCACATGTAACACGTCATCTCACCACCACCATCATGTGACTACTGCACCTGTAACTATTATATTATATTCTATACATCATATATTACAGTAACTCCACATGTAACACGTCATCTCACCACCGCCATCATGTGACTACTGCGCCTGTAACTATTATATTCTATACATCATATATTACAGTAACTCCACATGTAACACGTCATCTCACCACCGCCATCATGTGACTACTGCGCCTGTAACTATTATATTCTATACATCATATATTACAGTAACTCCACATGTAACACGTCATCTCACCACCACCATCATGTGACTACTGCGCCTGTAACGATTATATTATATTCTATACATCATATATTACAGTAACTCCACATGTAACACGTCATCTCACCACCTCCATCATGTGACTACTGCGCCTGTAACTATTATATTATATTCTATACATCATATATTACAGTAACTACACATGTAACACATCATCTCACCACCGCCATCATGTGACTACTGCACCTGTAACTATTATATTATATTCTATACATCATATATTACAGTAACTCCACATGTAACACGTCATCTCACCACCACCATCATGTGACTACTGCGCCTGTAACTATTATATTATATACATCATATATTACAGTAACTCCACATGTAACACGTCATCTCACCACCGCCATCATGTGACTACTTCACCTGTAACTATTATATTCTATACATCATATATTACAGTAACTCCACATGTAACACGTCATCTCACCACCGCCATCATGTGACTACTGCGCCTGTAACAATTATATTATATACATCATATATTACAGTAACTCCACATGTAACACGTCATCTCACCACCGCCATCATGTGACTACTGCACCTGTAACTATTATATTATATACATCATATATTACAGTAACTCCACATGTAACACGTCATCTCACCACCACCATCATGTGACTACTGCGCCTGTAACTATTATATTATATACATCATATATTACAGTAACTCCACATGTAACACGTCATCTCACCACCACCATCATCATGTGACTACTGCACCTGTAACTATTATATTATATTCTATACATCATATATTACAGTAACTCCACATGTAACACGTCATCTCACCACCTCCATCATGTGACTACTGCACCTGTAACTATTATATTATATTCTATACATCATATATTACAGTAACTCCACATGTAACACGTCATCTCACCACCGCCATCATGTGACTACTTCACCTGTAACTATTATATTCTATACATCATATATTACAGTAACTCCACATGTAACACGTCATCTCACCACCGCCATCATGTGACTACTGCGCCTGTAACAATTATATTATATACATCATATATTACAGTAACTCCACATGTAACACGTCATCTCACCACCACCATCATGTGACTACTGCACCTGTAACTATTATATTATATACATCATATATTACAGTAACTCCACATGTAACACGTCATCTCACCACCACCATCATGTGACTACTGCACCTGTAACTATTATATTATATTCTATACATCATATATTACAGTAACTCCACATGTAACACGTCATCTCACCACCGCCATCATGTGACTACTGCACCTGTAACTATTATATTCTATACATCATATATTACAGTAACTCCACATGTAACACATCATCTCACCACCACCATCATGTGACTACTGCGCCTGTAACTATTATATTCTATACATCATATATTACAGTAACTCCACATGTAACACGTCATCTCACCACCGCCATCATGTGACTACTGCGCCTGTAACAATTATATTATATACATCATATATTACAGTAACTCCACATGTAACATGTCATCTCACCACCGCCATCATGTGACTACTGCACCTGTAACTATTATATTATATTCTATACATCATATATTACAGTAACTCCACATGTAACACGTCATCTCACCACCGCCATCATGTGACTACTGCGCCTGTAACTATTATATTATATTCTATACATCATATATTACAGTAACTCCACATGTAACACGTCATCTCACCACCGCCATCATGTGACTACTGCACCTGTAACTATTATATTCTATACATCATATATTACAGTAACTCCACATGTAACACGTCATCTCACCACCACCATCATGTGACTACTGCACCTGTAACTATTATATTCTATACATCATATATTACAGTAACTCCACATGTAACACATCATCTCACCACCACCATCATGTGACTACTGCACCTGTAACTATTATATTATATACATCATATATTACAGTAACTCCACATGTAACACGTCATCTCACCACCGCCATCATGTGACTACTGCACCTGTAACTATTATATTCTATGCATCATATATTACAGTAACTCCACATGTAACACGTCATCTCACCACCGCCATCATGTGACTACTGCGCCTGTAACTATTATATTATATACATCATATATTACAGTAACTCCACATGTAACACGTCATCTCACCACCACCATCATGTGACTACTGCACCTGTAACTATTATATTATATACATCATATATTACAGTAACTCCACATGTAACACATCATCTCACCACCGCTATCATGTGACTACTGCGCCTGTAACGATTATATTCTATACATCATATATTACAGTAACTCCACATGTAACACGTCATCTCACCACCACCATCATGTGACTACTGCGCCTGTAACGATTATATTCTATACATCAAATATTACAGTAACTCCACATGTAACACATCATCTCACCACCGCCACCATGTGACTACTGCGCCTGTAACTATTATATTATATTCTATACATCATATATTACAGTAACTCCACATGTAACACGTCATCTCACCACCGCCACCATGTGACTACTGCGCCTGTAACTATTATATTATATTCTATACATCATATATTACAGTAACTCCACATGTAACACGTCATCTCACCACCGCCATCATGTGACTACTGCGCCTGTAACTATTATATTATATTCTATACATCATATATTACAGTAACTCCACATGTAACACGTCATCTCACCACCACCATCATGTGACTACTGCACCTGTAACTATTATATTCTATACATCATATATTACAGTAACTCCACATGTAACACGTCATCTCACCACCGCCATCATGTGACTACTGCACCTGTAACTATTATATTCTATACATCATATATTACAGTAACTCCACATGTAACACGTCATCTCACCACCACCATCATGTGACTACTGCACCTGTAACCATTATATTATATACATCATATATTACAGTAACTCCACATGTAACACGTCATCTCACCACCGCCATCATGTGACTACTGCGCCTGTAACTATTATATTATATTCTATACATCATATATTACAGTAACTCCACATGTAACACGTCATCTCACCACCGCCATCATGTGACTACTGCGCCTGTAACTATTATATTATATTCTATACATCATATATTACAGTAACTCCACATGTAACACGTCATCTCACCACCGCCATCATGTGACTATTGCGCCTGTAACTATTATATTCTATACATCATATATTACAGTAACTCCACATGTAACATGTCATCTCACCACCACCATCATGTGACTACTGCGCCTGTAACGATTATATTATATTCTATACATCATATATTACAGTAACTCCACATGTAACATGTCATCTCACCACCGCCATCATGTGACTACTGCGCCTGTAACTATTATATTCTATACATCATATATTACAGTAACTCCACATGTAACATGTCATCTCACCACCACCATCATGTGACTACTGCACCTGTAACTATATTATATACATCATATATTACAGTAACTCCACATGTAACACGTCATCTCACCACCGCCATCATGTGACTACTGCGCCTGTAACTATTATATTATATTCTATACATCATATATTACAGTAACTCCACATGTAACACGTCATCTCACCACCGCCATCATGTGACTACTGCGCCTGTAACTATTATATTATATACATCATATATTACAGTAACTCCACATGTAACATGTCATCTCACCACCGCCATCATGTGACTACTCCGCCTGTAACTATTATATTATATACATCATATATTACAGTAACTCCACATGTAACATGTCATCTCACCACCTCCATCATGTGACTACTGCGCCTGTAACTATTATATTCTATACATCATATATTACAGTAACTCCACATGTAACACGTCATCTCACCACCGCCATCATGTGACTACTGCTCCTGTAACTATTATATTATATACATCATATATTACAGTAACTCCACATGTAACACGTCATCTCACCACCGCCATCATGTGACTACTGCGCCTGTAACTATTATATTATATTCTATACATCATATATTACAGTAACTCCACATGTAACACGTCATCTCACCACCGCCATCATGTGACTACTGCGCCTGTAACTATTATATTCTATACATCATATATTACAGTAACTCCACATGTAACATGTCATCTCACCACCACCATCATGTGACTACTGCGCCTGTAACTATTATATTATATTCTATACATCATATATTACAGTAACTCCACATGTAACACGTCATCTCACCACCGCCATCATGTGACTACTGCGCCTGTAACTATTATATTCTATACATCATATATTACAGTAACTCCACATGTAACACGTCATCTCACCACCACCATCATGTGACTACTGCTCCTGTAACTATTATATTATATACATCATATATTACAGTAACTCCACATGTAACACGTCATCTCACCACCACCATCATGTGACTACTGCGCCTGTAACTATTATATTATATTCTATACATCATATATTACAGTAACTCCACATGTAACACATCATCTCACCACCACCATCATGTGACTACTGCTCCTGTAACTATTATATTATATACATCATATATTACAGTAACTCCACATGTAACACGTCATCTCACCACCACCATCATGTGACTACTGCGCCTGTAACTATTATATTATATACATCATATATTACAGTAACTCCACATGTAACATGTCATCTCACCACCGCCATCATGTGACTACTGCACCTGTAACTATTATATTATATTCTATACATCATATATTACAGTAACTCCACATGTAACACGTCATCTTACCACCGCCATCATGTGACTACTGCACCTGTAACTATTATATTATATTCTATACATCATATATTACAGTAACTCCACATGTAACACGTCATCTTACCACCGCCATCATGTGACTACTGCGCCTGTAACTATTATATTATATTCTATACATCATATATTACAGTAACTCCACATGTAACACGTCATCTCACCACCTCCATCATGTGACTACTGCGCCTGTAACTATTATATTATATTCTATACATCATATATTACAGTAACTCCACATGTAACACGTCATCTCACCACCGCCATCATGTGACTACTGCGCCTGTAACTATTATATTATATTCTATACATCATATATTACAGTAACTCCACATGTAACACATCATCTCACCACCGCCATCATGTGACTACTGCACCTGTAACTATTATATTATATACATCATATATTACAGTAACTCCACATGTAACACGTCATCTCACCACCACCATCATGTGACTACTGCACCTGTAACTATTATATACATCATATATTACAGTAACTCCACATGTAACACGTCATCTCACCACCGCCATCATGTGACTACTGCGCCTGTAACTATTATATTATATTCTATACATCATATATTACAGTAACTCCACATGTAACACGTCATCTCACCACCGCCATCATGTGACTGCTGCACCTGTAACCATTATATTATATTCTATACATCATATATTACAGTAACTCCACATGTAACATGTCATCTCACCACCGCCATCATGTGACTACTGCGCCTGTAACTATTATATTATATTCTATACATCATATATTACAGTAACTCCACATGTAACATGTCATCTCACCACCATCATGTGACTACTGCGCCTGTAACTATTATATTCTATACATCATATATTACAGTAACTCCACATGTAACACGTCATCTCACCACCGCCATCATGTGACTACTGCGCCTGTAACTATTATATTATATTCTATACATCATATATTACAGTAACTCCACATGTAACACGTCATCTCACCACCGCCATCATGTGACTACTGCACCTGTAACTATTATATTATATACATCATATATTACAGTAACTCCACATGTAACATGTCATCTCACCACCACCATCATGTGACTACTGCGCCTGTAACTATTATATTCTATACATCATATATTACAGTAACTCCACATGTAACACATCATCTCACCACCTCCATCATGTGACTACTGCACCTGTAACTATTATATTATATACATCATATATTACAGTAACTCCACATGTAACAAGTCATCTCACCACCGCCATCATGTGACTACTGCACCTGTAACTATTATATTCTATACATCATATATTACAGTAACTCCACATGTAACACATCATCTCACCACCTCCATCATGTGACTACTGCACCTGTAACTATTATATTATATACATCATATATTACAGTAACTCCACATGTAACACATCATCTCACCACCTCCATCATGTGACTACTGCGCCTGTAACTATTATATTATATTCTATACATCATATATTACAGTAACTCCACATGTAACACGTCATCTCACCACCACCATCATGTGACTACTGCGCCTGTAACTATTATATTATATACATCATATATTACAGTAACTCCACATGTAACATGTCATCTCACCACCACCATCATGTGACTACTGCACCTGTAACTATTATATTCTATACATCATATATTACAGTAACTCCACATGTAACACCTCATCTCACCACCGCCATCATGTGACTACTGCACCTGTAACTATTATATTCTATACATCATATATTACAGTAACTCCACATGTAACACGTCATCTCACCACCGCCATCATGTGACTACTGCGCCTGTAACTATTATATTATATTCTATACATCATATATTACAGTAACTCCACATGTAACATGTCATCTCACCACCGCCATCATGTGACTACTGCGCCTGTAACTATTATATTATATTCTATACATCATATATTACAGTAACTCCACATGTAACACATCATCTCTCCACCGCCATCATGTGACTACTGCACCTGTAACTATTATATTATATTCTATACATCATATATTACAGTAACTCCACATGTAACACGTCATCTCACCACCGCCATCATGTGACTACTGCTCCTGTAACTATTATATTATATACATCATATATTACAGTAACTCCACATGTAACACGTCATCTCACCACCGCCATCATGTGACTACTGCTCCTGTAACTATTATATTATATACATCATATATTACAGTAACTCCACATGTAACACGTCATCTCACCACCACCATCATGTGACTACTGCACCTGTAACTATTATATACATCATATATTACAGTAACTCCACATGTAACATGTCATCTCACCACCGCCATCATGTGACTACTGCGCCTGTAACTATTATATTATATTCTATACATCATATATTACAGTAACTCCACATGTAACATGTCATCTCACCACCGCCATCATGTGACTACTGCGCCTGTAACTATTATATTATATACATCATATATTACAGTAACTCCACATGTAACACGTCATCTCACCACCGCCATCATGTGACTACTGCGCCTGTAACTATTATATTATATTCTATACATCATATATTACAGTAACTCCACATGTAACACGTCATCTCACCACCGCCATCATGTGACTACTGCACCTGTAACTATTATATTATATACATCATATATTACAGTAACTCCACATGTAACATGTCATCTCACCACCACCATCATGTGACTACTGCACCTGTAACTATTATATTATATTCTATACATCATATATTACAGTAACTCCACATGTAACACGTCATCTCACCACCACCATCATGTGACTACTGCGCCTGTAACTATTATATTCTATACATCATATATTACAGTAACTCCACATGTAACACATCATCTCACCACCTCCATCATGTGACTACTGCACCTGTAACTATTATATTATATACATCATATATTACAGTAACTCCACATGTAACACGTCATCTCACCACCGCCATCATGTGACTACTGCACCTGTAACTATTATATTATATACATCATATATTACAGTAACTCCACATGTAACACATCATCTCATCACCGTCATCATGTGACTACTGCACCTGTAACTATTATATTATATACATCATATATTACAGTAACTCCACATGTAACATGTCATCTCACCACCGCCATCATGTGACTACTGCGCCTGTAACTATTATATTATATTCTATACATCATATATTACAGTAACTCCACATGTAACACGTCATCTCACCACCGCCATCATGTGACTACTGCGCCTGTAACTATTATATTATATTCTATACATCATATATTACAGTAACTCCACATGTAACACGTCATCTCACCACCACCATCATGTGACTACTGCGCCTGTATCTATTATATTCTATACATCATATATTACAGTAACTCCACATGTAACACATCATCTCGCCACCACCATCATGTGACTACTGCGCCTGTAACTATTATATTCTATTCTATACATCATATATTACAGTAACTCCACATGTAACACGTCATCTCACCACCACCATCATGTGACTACTGCGCCTGTATCTATTATATTCTATACATCATATATTACAGTAACTCCACATGTAACACATCATCTCACCACCGCCATCATGTGACTACTGCTCCTGTAACTATTATATTATATACATCATATATTACAGTAACTCCACATGTAACACGTCATCTCACCACCGCCATCATGTGACTACTGCGCCTGTAACTATTATATTATATTCTATACATCATATATTACAGTAACTCCACATGTAACACGTCATCTCACCACCGCCATCATGTGACTACTGCGCCTGTAACTATTATATTATATTATATACATCATATATTACAGTAACTCCACATGTAACACGTCATCTCACCACCACCATCATGTGACTACTGCGCCTGTAACTATTATATTCTATTCTATACATCATATATTACAGTAACTCCACATGTAACACGTCATCTCACCACCACCATCATGTGACTACTGCGCCTGTATCTATTATATTCTATACATCATATATTACAGTAACTCCACATGTAACACATCATCTCACCACCACCATCATGTGACTACTGCACCTGTAACTATTATATTCTATACATCATATATTACAGTAACTCCACATGTAACACATCATCTCGCCACCACCATCATGTGACTACTGCGCCTGTAACTATTATATTCTATTCTATACATCATATATTACAGTAACTCCACATGTAACACGTCATCTCACCACCGCCATCATGTGACTACTGCACCTGTAACTATTATATTATATTCTATACATCATATATTACAGTAACTCCACATGTAACACGTCATCTCACCACCGCCATCATGTGACTACTGCGCCTGTAACTATTATATTATATTCTATACATCATATATTACAGTAACTCCACATGTAACACGTCATCTCACCACCACCATCATGTGACTACTGCGCCTGTAACTATTATATTATATACATCATATATTACAGTAACTCCACATGTAACACGTCATCTCACCACCACCATCATGTGACTACTGCGCCTGTAACTATTATATTATATACATCATATATTACAGTAACTACACATGTAACACGTCATCTCACCACCGCCATCATGTGACTACTGCACCTGTAACTATTATATTATATTCTATACATCATATATTACAGTAACTCCACATGTAACATGTCATCTCACCACCGCCATCATGTGACTACTGCGCCTGTAACTATTATATTATATTCTATACATCATATATTACAGTAACTCCACATGTAACACGTCATCTCACCACCACCATCATGTGACTACTGCGCCTGTAACTATTATATTATATACATCATATATTACAGTAACTCCACATGTAACACGTCATCTCACCACCGCCATCATGTGACTACTGCACCTGTAACTATTATATTATATTCTATACATCATATATTACAGTAACTCCACATGTAACACGTCATCTCACCACCACCATCATGTGACTACTGCGCCTGTAACTATTATATTATATTCTATACATCATATATTACAGTAACTCTACATGTAACACGTCATCTCACCACCGCCATCATGTGACTACTGCGCCTGTAACTATTATATTATATACATCATATATTACAGTAACTCTACATGTAACACGTCATCTCACCACCACCATCATGTGACTACTGCGCCTGTAACTATTATATTATATTCTATACATCATATATTACAGTAACTCCACATGTAACACGTCATCTCACCACCACCATCATGTGACTACTGCGCCTGTAACTATTATATTATATTCTATACATCATATATTACAGTAAATCTACATGTAACATGTCATCTCACCACCGCCATCATGTGACTACTGCGCCTGTAACTATTATATTATATTCTATACATCATATATTACAGTAACTCCACATGTAACACGTCATCTCACCACCACCATCATGTGACTACTGCGCCTGTAACTATTATATTATATTCTATACATCATATATTACAGTAACTCCACATGTAACACGTCATCTCACCACCACCATCATGTGACTACTGCGCCTGTAACTATTATATTATATACATCATATATTACAGTAACTCCACATGTAACACGTCATCTCACCACCACCATCATGTGACTACTGCGCCTGTAACTATTATATTATATTCTATACATCATATATTACAGTAAATCTACATGTAACATGTCATCTCACCACCACCATCATGTGACTACTGCACCTGTAACTATTATATTATATACATCATATATTACAGTAACTCCACATGTAACACGTCATCTCACCACCGCCATCATGTGACTACTGCGCCTGTAACTATTATATTATATTCTATACATCATATATTACAGTAACTCCACATGTAACACGTCATCTCACCGCCGCCATCATGTGACTACTGCACCTGTAACTATTATATTATATTCTATACATCATATATTACAGTAACTCCACATGTAACACGTCATCTCACCACCGCCATCATGTGACTACTGCGCCTGTAACGGTTATATTATATTCTATACATCATATATTACAGTAACTCCACATGTAACACGTCATCTCACCACCATCATCATGTGACTACTGCACCTGTAACGATTATATTCTATACATCATATATTACAGTAACTCCACATGTAACACGTCATCTCACCACCGCCATCATGTGACTACTGCGCCTGTAACTATTATATTATATTCTATACATCATATAATACAGTAACTCCACATGTAACATGTCATCTCACCACCACCATCATGTGACTACTGCGCCTGTAACTATTATATTATATTCTATACATCATATATTACAGTAACTCCACATGTAACACGTCATCTCACCACCACCATCATGTGACTACTGCGCCTGTAACTATTATATTATATTCTATACATCATATATTACAGTAACTCCACATGTAACATCATCTCACCACCGCCATCATGTGACTACTGCGCCTGTAACTATTATATTATATTCTATACATCATATATTACAGTAACTCCACATGTAACACGTCATCTCACCACCGCCATCATGTGACTACTGCGCCTGTAACTATTATATTATATTCTATACATCATATATTACAGTAACTCCACATGTAACACGTCATCTCACCACCGCCATCATGTGACTACTGCGCCTGTAACTATTATATTATATTCTATACATCATATATTACAGTAACTCCACATGTAACACGTCATCTCACCACCGCCATCATGTGACTACTGCACCTGTAACTATTATATTATATTCTATACATCATATATTACAGTAACTCCACATGTAACACGTCATCTCATCACCACCATCATGTGACTACTGCACCTGTAACTATTATATTATATTCTATACATCATATATTACAGTAACTCCACATGTAACATGTCATCTCACCACCGCCATCATGTGACTACTGCGCCTGTAACTATTATATTATATTCTATACATCATATATTACAGTAACTCCACATGTAACATGTCATCTCACCACCGCCATCATGTGACTACTGCGCCTGTAACTATTATATTATATTATATACATCATATATTACAGTAACTCCACATGTAACACGTCATCTCACCACCATCCTCATGTGACTACTGCACCTGTAACTATTATATTATATTCTATACATCATATATTACAGTAACTCCACATGTAACACGTCATCTCACCACCACCATCATGTGACTACTGCGCCTGTAACTATTATATTATATACATCATATATTACAGTAACTCCACATGTAACATGTCATCTCACCACCACCATCATGTGACTACTGCACCTGTAACTATTATATTATATTATATACATCATATATTACAGTAACTCCACATGTAACACGTCATCTCACCACCGCCATCATGTGACTACTGCACCTGTAACTATTATATTCTATACATCATATATTACAGTAACTCCACATGTAACACGTCATCTCACCACCACCATCATGTGACTACTGCGCCTGTAACTATTATATTATATTCTATACATCATATATTACAGTAACTCCACATGTAACACGTCATCTCACCACCACCATCATGTGACTACTGCACCTGTAACTATTATATTATATTCTATACATCATATATTACAGTAACTCCACATGTAACACGTCATCTCACCACCACCATCATGTGACTACTGCGCCTGTAACTATTATATTATATTCTATACATCATATATTACAGTAACTCCACATGTAACATGTCATCTCACCACCGCCATGATGTGACTACTGCACCTGTAACTATTATATTATATACATCATATATTACAGTAACTCCACATGTAACACATCATCTCACCACCGCCATCATGTGACTACTGCACCTGTAACTATTATATTATATACATCATATATTACAGTAACTCCACATGTAACATGTCATCTCACCACCGCCATCATGTGACTACTGCGCCAGTAACTATTATATTATATACATCATATATTACAGTAACTCCACATGTAACACGTCATCTCACCACCGCCATCATGTGACTACTGCGCCTGTAACTATTATATTATATTCTATACATCATATATTACAGTAACTCCACATGTAACACATCATCTCACCACCGCCATCATGTGACTACTGCGCCTGTAACTATTATATTATATACTATACATCATATATTACAGTAACTCCACATGTAACACGTCATCTCACCACCGCCATCATGTGACTACTGCACCTGTAACTATTATATTCTATACATCATATATTACAGTAACTCCACATGTAACATGTCATCTCACCACCACCATCATGTGACTACTGCGCCTGTAACTATTATATTATATACATCATATATTACAGTAACTCCACATGTAACACGTCATCTCACCACCGCCATCATGTGACTACTGCTCCTGTAACTATTATATTATATTCTATACATCATATATTACAGTAACTCCACATGTAACACGTCATCTCACCACCGCCATCATGTGACTACTGCACCTGTAACTATTATATTATATTCTATACATCATATATTACAGTAACTCCACATGTAACACGTCATCTCACCACCGCCATCATGTGACTACTGCGCCTGTAACTATTATATTATATTCTATACATCATATATTACAGTAACTCCACATGTAACACGTCATCTCACCACCGCCATCATGTGACTACTGCGCCTGTAACTATTATATTATATACATCATATATTACAGTAACTCCACATGTAACACGTCATCTCACCACCACCATCATGTGACTACTGCACCTGTAACTATTATATTATATTCTATACATCATATATTACAGTAACTCCACATGTAACACGTCATCTCACCACCACCATCATGTGACTACTGCGCCTGTAACTATTATATTATATTCTATACATCATATATTACAGACACTTTACATGTGATATTTCACTCCCAACATCATGTTTATATATAAGGTCCTGGAAGTGCAGTGTGTATGTATGTATGTATGTACGGTCCTGGCGGTGCAGTGTGTGTATATATGGTCCTGACAGTGCTGTGTATGTAAGGTCCTGGCAGTGCGTTGTATGTAAGGTCCTGGCAGTGCGGGGTGTGTGTATGTATGTAAGGTCCTGGCAGTGCGGTGTGTGTGTGTAAGGTCCTGGCAGTGCGATGTGTGTATGTAAGGTCCTGGCAGTGCGGTGTGTGTATGTAAGGTCCTGGCAGTGCGGTGTGTGTGTATGTATGTAAGGTCCTGGCAGTGCGGTGTGTGTATGTAAGGTCCTGGCAGTGCGATGTGTGTATGAAAGGTCCTGGCAGTGCGGTGTGTGTATGTAAGGTCCTGGCAGTGCGGTGTGTGTATGTAAGGTCCTGGCAGTGCGATGTGTGTGTATGCAAGGTCCTGGCAGTGGGGTGTGTGTATGTAAGGTACTGGCAGTGTGATGTGTGTGTAAGGTCCTGGCAGTGCGGTGTGTGTGTATGTAAGGTCCTGGCAGTGCGGTGTGTGTGTATGTAAGGTCCTGGCAGTCGGTGTGTGTGTATGTAAGGTCCTGGCAGTGCGGTGTGTGTGTATGTAAGGTCCTGGCAGTGCGGTGTGTGTGTATGTAAGGTCCTGGCAGTGCGGTGTGTATGTAAGGTCCTGGCAGTGCGGTGTGTATGTAAGGTCCTGGCAGTGCGGTGTGTGTATGTGAGGTCTATGGCAGTGCAGGGTGTGTAAGGTCCTCAGGACGCAGATACAGTTAAACCCAATTCTGAAGCAGGGTACCATCAGCTCCCTGCTTCAGAATTATTTCAAAGCGGAGGAAAAGAGGGAGCTCCTCCGCTCGCCAAGGACTCCACAGGCCCAGCGCTACTTTAAGAACTGTGCTCGGGGAAGCCCATGAGGTCACTGTCACGTGACATCAGGGCTTCCTTCTAGGAGCAGAATCTCCGGCCTATGCTCTGGCTGGGGATTCTTCCCCTAGAGGGAGTCCCAGTGGCACTATCTGCAAGGGGGGGGGGGGTAGCACTATCTACATGGACACTGTGGCACTATATACAGTGTGTATGTATGTATGTACGGTCCTGGCAGTGCAGTGTGTGTATATATGGTCCTGACAGTGCTGTGTATGTAAGGTCCTGGCAGTGCGGTGTGTGTGTGTGTATGTAAGGTCCTGGCAGTGCGGTGTGTGTGTGTATGTAAGGTCCTGGCAGTGCGGTGTGTATGTAAGGTCCTGTCAGTGCGGTGTGTGTGTATGTAAAGTCCTGCCAGTGCGGTGTGTGTGTATGTAAGGTCCTGGAAGTGCGGTGTGTGTGTATGTAAGGTCCTGGCAGTGCGGTGTGTGTAAGGTCCTGGCAGTGCGGTGTGTGTGTGTATGTAAGGTCCTGGCAGTGCAGTGTGTGTATGTATGTAAGGTCCTGGCAGTGCGGTGTGTGTGTATGTAAGGTCCTGGCAGTGCGGTGTGTGTGTGTATGTAAGGTCCTGGCAGTGCGATGTGTGTATGTAAGGTCCTGGCAGTGCGATGTGTGTATGTAAGGTCCTGGCAGTGCGGTGTGTGTATGTAAGGTACTGGCAGTGCGGTGTGTGTATGTAAGTTCCTGGCAGTGCGGTGTGTGTGTATGTAAGGTCCTGGCAGTGCGGTGTGTGTGTATGTAAGGTCCTGGCAGTGCGGTGTGTGTGTATGTAAGGTCCTGGCAGTGCGGTGTGTGTATGTGAGGTCTATGGCAGTGCAGGGTGTGTAAGGTCCTCAGGACGCAGATACAGATAAACCCAATTCTGAAGCAGGGTACCATCAGCTCCCTGCTTCAGAATTAGTTCAAAGCGGAGGAGCAGAGGGAGCTCCTCCGCTCGCCAAGGACTCCACAGGCCCAGCGCTACTTTAAGAACTGTGCTCGGGGAAGCCCATGAGGTCACTGTCACATGACATCAGGGCTTCCCTCTAGGAGCAGAATATCCGGCCTATGCTCTGGCTGGGGATTCTTCCCCTAGAGGGAGTCCCAGTGGCACTATCTGCAAGGGGGGGAAGCACTATCTACATGGACACTGTGGCACTATATACAAGGGTACTGCCACTAGGGGCACTATACTGTATAAGGACAGCTATTGAGGGAATTATGCTGCATGGGGGCAGATATGGGGCATTACGCTGTATGGGGGTATCTGCGTTGTGTTGGCTTTATACTGTATAGGGCATCTGTGTGGGCATTATACTGTATGGTGACGGCTAGAGGGCGTTATACTGGTATTATACTATGGGGGTTGAACCAGGTGTGTACGGGCAAAAACTGGGTAGGATTAGAGGCACGAAAGTTGGTAGGTATGTAGAATCCGTGTAACTTACCTGGAGTCACATGAGGAGACTTATTACTTTTATATCTGCATACTCGCAGCAAAAGTGTATGTGCGTATGTGCGTGTGTGCGTGCTTTTTTTTACAACGCTCTGCAAGCTGGGAAATCCCCTGACTGAGAACAGGAGTGACCACCAGACATACACACCAGACCAGCGCTGCTCTCTACCGCATACACGGCAATATGTTCAGGACCTGTGATGACGTCGCCACCACCACGTGGTCGGGACAGGAGGGGCGGAGCTTACCGGTGGATGGAGGACCTGTAACGCTGACACCATCATGTGACCGGAACAGGAGGGACGTAGCTCATCAGCGGAAAGGAGATGTGGAGCAAAGGGGCGCCGCCCCCTCACAGTGCCCCGCACCTCATGCCACTTCATCATCACGTCTCACACAGCGTAGGAGCCCTGCACCCTCCACTGATGTCACGTGATCATCGTCACAGGTCCTTCATTCATCACTTTTCCCCACTTATAAGCTCCGCCCCTTCTGCCCCGGTCACCTGGTGACGTATCACAGGTCCTTTAGCTATTGCCGCAGATGTCGTGTCTAGAATGGAGTTGCTCCTGGTGGGTGTGATGTCACAGGAAGAGGCGGATCCTATCGGCGAATGGGCGTGGTTTCCCATTGCGCACGTAACAGCAAGCAGAAGCCTCCGTTTTAGACACGAGCGCAGTTGATGGAGAGCGGGAGTTTCTTAATATGAATGTATGTTAGGAGTCTGAAAGGAGAGTGCGGTATTTACAAGTGACCGTATGTGGGAGAGCAGGGGAGTATTTACATGGGACCGTATGTTTCAGTGAGTGAGGTATTTTACAAGGGACGGTATGTTGGAGGGTGGTATTTACGTGTGACGGAGGGGTGTGATGTATCTACGTGGGACAGTGTGACGGAGGGGTGTGATGTATCTACGTGGGACAGTGACGGAGGGGTGTGATGTATCTACGTGGGACAGTGTGACGGAGGGGTGTGATGTATCCTAGTGTGACGGAGGGGTGTGATGTATCTACGTGGGACAGTGTGACGGAGGGGTGTGATGTATCTACGTGGGACAGTGACGGAGGGGTGTGATGTATCTACGTGGGACAGTGTGACGGAGGGGTGTGATGTATCCTAGTGTGACGGAGGGGTGTGATGTATCCTAGTGTGACGGAGGGGTGTGATGTATCCTAGTGTGACGGAGGGGTGTGATGTATCCTAGTGTGACGGAGGGGTGTGATGTATCCTAGTGTGACGGAGGGGTGTGATGTATCCTAGTGTGACGGAGGGGTGTGATGTATCCTAGTGTGACGGAGGGGTGTGATGTATCCTAGTGTGACGGAGGGGTGTGATGTATCTACGCGGGACAGTGTGACGGAGGGGTGTCATGTATCCTAGTGGGACGGTGTGACGGAGGAGTGTAATGTATCCTAGTGGGACGGTGTGACGGAGGGGTGTAATGTATCCTAGTGTGACGGAGGGGTGTGATGTATCTACGTGGGACAGTGTGACGGAGGGGTGTGATGTATCCTAGTGTGACGGAGGGGTGTCATGTATCCTAGTGGGACGGTGTGACGGAGGGGTGTAATGTATCCTAGTGTGACGGAGGGGTGTGATGTATCCTAGTGTGACGGAGGGGTGTAATGTATCCTAGTGGGACGGTGTGACGGAGGGGTGTGATGTATCTACGTGGGACAGTGTGACGGAGGGGTGTGATGTATCTACGTGTGACGGAGGGGTGTGATGTATCTACGTGTGACGGAGGGGTGTGATGTATCTACGTGTGACGGAGGGGTGTGATGTATCCTAGTGTGACGGAGGGGTGTGATGTATCTACGTGGGACAGTGTGACGGAGGGGTGTCATGTATCCTGGTGGGACGGAGGGGTGTAATGTATCCTAGTGGGACGGTGTGACGGAGGGGTGTAATGTATCCTAGTGTGACGGAGGGGTGTAATGTATCCTAGTGGAACGGAGGGGTGTAATGTATCCTAGTGGGACAGTGTGACGGAGGGGTGTGATGTATCTACGTGGGACAGTGTGACGGAGGGGTGTGATGTATCCTAGTGTGACGGAGGGGTGTAATGTATCCTAGTGGGACGGTGTGACGGAGGGGTGTGATGTATCTACGTGGGACAGTGTGACGGAGGGGTGTGATGTATCTACGTGTGACGGAGGGGTGTGATGTATCTACGTGTGACGGAGGGGTGTGATGTATCCTAGTGTGACGGAGGGGTGTGATGTATCTACGTGGGACAGTGTGACGGAGGGGTGTCATGTATCCTGGTGGGACGGAGGGGTGTAATGTATCCTAGTGGGACGGTGTGACGGAGGGGTGTAATGTATCCTAGTGTGACGGAGGGGTGTAATGTATCCTAGTGGAACGGAGGGGTGTAATGTATCCTAGTGGGACGGTGTGACGGAGGGGTGTGATGTATCTACATGGGACAGTGTGACGGAGGGGTGTAATGTATCCTAGTGGGACGGTGTGACGGAGGGGTGTAATGTATCTACGTGTGACGGAGGGGTGTAATGTATCCTAGTGGGACAGTATGACGGAGGGGTGTAATGTATCTACGTGTGACTGAGGGGTGTAATGTATCTACGTGTGACGGAGGGGTGTAATGTATCCTAGTGGGACGGTGTGACGGAACGGTGTAATGTATCCTGGTATGACGGAGGGGTGTAATGTATCTGCGTGTGACGGAGGGGTGTAATGTATCCTAGTGGGACGGTATGACGGAGGGGTGTAATGTATCTACGTGTGACTGAGGGGTGTAATGTATCTACGTGTGGCGGAGGGGTGTAATGTATCCTAGTGGGACGGTGTGACGGAACGGTGTAATGTATCCTGGTGTGACGGAGGGGTGTGATGTATCTACGTGTGACGGAGGGGTGTGATGTATCTACGTGTGACGGAGGGGTGTGATGTATCCTAGTGTGACGGAGGGGTGTGATGTATCTACGTGGGACAGTGTGACGGAGGGGTGTGATGTATCCTAGTGTGACGGAGGGGTGTGATGTATCTACGTGGGACAGTGTGACGGAGGGGTGTCATGTATCCTGGTGGGACGGAGGGGTGTAATGTATCCTAGTGGGACGGTGTGACGGAGGGGTGTAATGTATCTACGTGTGACGGAGGGGTGTAATGTATCCTAGTGGGACAGTATGACGGAGGGGTGTAATGTATCTACGTGTGACTGAGGGGTGTAATGTATCTACGTGTGACGGAGGGGTGTAATGTATCCTAGTGGGACGGTGTGACGGAACGGTGTAATGTATCCTGGTATGACGGAGGGGTGTAATGTATCTACGTGTGACTGAGGGGTGTAATGTATCTACGTGTGGCGGAGGGGTGTAATGTATCCTAGTGGGACGGTGTGACGGAACGGTGTAATGTATCCTGGTGTGACGGAGGGGTGTAATGTATCCTAGTGTGACGGAGGGGTGTGATGTATCTACGTGTGACGGAGGGGTGTGATGTATCTACGTGTGACGGAGGGGTGTGATGTATCCTAGTGTGACGGAGGGGTGTGATGTATCTACGTGGGACAGTGTGACGGAGGGGTGTCATGTATCCTGGTGGGACGGAGGGGTGTAATGTATCCTAGTGGGACGGTGTGACGGAGGGGTGTAATGTATCTACGTGTGACGGAGGGGTGTAATGTATCTACGTGTGACGGAGGGGTGTGATGTATCCTAGTGTGACGGAGGGGTGTGATGTATCTACGTGGGACAGTGTGACGGAGGGGTGTCATGTATCCTGGTGGGACGGAGGGGTGTAATGTATCCTAGTGGGACGGTGTGACGGAGGGGTGTAATGTATCTACGTGTGACGGAGGGGTGTAATGTATCCTAGTGGGACAGTATGACGGAGGGGTGTAATGTATCTACGTGTGACTGAGGGGTGTAATGTATCTACGTGTGACGGAGGGGTGTGATGTATCCTAGTGTGACGGAGGGGTGTGATGTATCTACGTGGGACAGTGTGACGGAGGGGTGTCATGTATCCTGGTGGGACGGAGGGGTGTAATGTATCCTAGTGGGACGGTGTGACGGAGGGGTGTAATGTATCCTAGTGGGACGGTGTGACGGAGGGGTGTAATGTATCCTAGTGGGACGGTGTGACGGAGGGGTGTAATGTATCCTAGTGTGACGGAGGGGTGTAATGTATCCTAGTGGGACGGTGTGACGGAGGGGTGAAATGTATCCTAGTGTGACGGAGGGGTGTAATGTATCCTAGTGTGACGGAGGGGTGTAATGTATCCTAGTGTGACGGAGGGGTGTAATGTATCCTAGTGGGACGGTGTGACGGAGGGGTGTAATGTATCCTAGTGGGACGTTGTGACGGAGGGGTGTAATGTATCCTAGTGGGACGGTGTGACGGAGGGGTGTAATGTATCCTAGTGGGACGGAGGGGTGTGATGTATCCTAGTGTGACGGAGGGGTGTGATGTATCTACGTGGGACAGTGTGACGGAGGGGTGTCATGTATCCTGGTGGGACGGAGGGGTGTAATGTATCCTAGTGGGACGGTGTGACGGAGGGGTGTAATGTATCTACGTGTGACGGAGGGGTGTAATGTATCTACGTGTGACGGAGGGGTGTGATGTATCCTAGTGTGACGGAGGGGTGTGATGTATCTACGTGGGACAGTGTGACGGAGGGGTGTCATGTATCCTGGTGGGACGGAGGGGTGTAATGTATCCTAGTGGGACGGTGTGACGGAGGGGTGTAATGTATCTACGTGTGACGGAGGGGTGTAATGTATCCTAGTGGGACAGTATGACGGAGGGGTGTAATGTATCTACGTGTGACTGAGGGGTGTAATGTATCTACGTGTGACGGAGGGGTGTGATGTATCCTAGTGTGACGGAGGGGTGTGATGTATCTACGTGGGACAGTGTGACGGAGGGGTGTCATGTATCCTGGTGGGACGGAGGGGTGTAATGTATCCTAGTGGGACGGTGTGACGGAGGGGTGTAATGTATCCTAGTGGGACGGTGTGACGGAGGGGTGTAATGTATCCTAGTGGGACGGTGTGACGGAGGGGTGTAATGTATCCTAGTGTGACGGAGGGGTGTAATGTATCCTAGTGGGACGGTGTGACGGAGGGGTGAAATGTATCCTAGTGTGACGGAGGGGTGTAATGTATCCTAGTGTGACGGAGGGGTGTAATGTATCCTAGTGTGACGGAGGGGTGTAATGTATCCTAGTGGGACGGTGTGACGGAGGGGTGTAATGTATCCTAGTGGGACGTTGTGACGGAGGGGTGTAATGTATCCTAGTGGGACGGTGTGACGGAGGGGTGTAATGTATCCTAGTGGGACGGAGGGGTGTGATGTATCCTAGTGGGACGGTGTGACGGAGGGGTGTCATGTATCCTAGTGGGACGGAGGGGTGTAATCCGTGGCGTAACTATAGGGGTCGCAATTGCCTGTTCTCCCTCCCCCCCCCCCCCCCCGTACATTGTATATATAAAGTTACAATAGTAACTGTGGCCTATGCAAAAAACTATTCGGTCCCTGTTCCTATAGTAAGACAATACACGTACCCTCCTTGATCTGGAGCGCAGCGGAGGTTCTGACGACTCATCACGTCATGACGTTGCAATGCTGTGCGCTGCGTGTGTGGAGTCTTAGATCCTCAGTCAGCCTGGTTTTCACCGAGTAGCGCGGGAAGAATTACACCAGTAGCAGAGCTCAGGTAGAATATCCTCACTCGGTGAGTATAGGAGCACAACAACTTTATTTAAAACAATGCAAAACTTATATAGCAAAAATGGCGTCAATTATCAGTATATGATCTTGGGTCACCTCCAAGGTGCTAATTGGTTCTTGTTCAAACATGCCCTTTTCATATTTGTTAAGTAAATTTGTGGGTTAATACTTCATGTTGCTTCGTTCACATTCCAGGGTGTTGTCTCGTGGTCCGGCGCCATCTTGTGCCATCTTGTCATAATACATAGCATTATAGCAGAATATGATATACAGAGAAGCTTTATGTAAGGATAATAATGATTTTTGCAAGCACACAAATATACATAGTGGTGATCCTTCACAGTCCCCCCTAAAAATTATTATCATCCCTTGCTGCCCCTGAGTTAGTCTAGCAACCTACTGATCACTCGAACCAGGTGGGTAGGGGTTTTGGATTTCTTCACCAGTTTGAGATGAGCTACTCCTTATGAGTAACCCCCCTTTGTACCTGGACTATCCTGGTTCCTGAATGATCCTAACTTTCCCTACCTTTGGATTAATTGTTCTGATAATACACAACTGGTTTAAGGGGACTAGCGGATTCTGCGTCGGTGTAGAGATCTTTTTCCTCTAGGCAGGTTAAAGCAACATCGGGAACCGCCTGGTCAACAGTCTTTGTGATATGTTTTCTTACACAAGGGACCACACAATATGCAATTACTAAAAGAATAATGATTATTATTAAAATAATGACCCCTACTTGTGCAAGGGCACTCTTCCAGTCGGAAAACCATTTGAAATACTGGTCCTAAGGATTATTTATTCCAGAATTCTGCTTAAGTTCAGCTGACAAGTTCTTCAGGTTTTTTTTCAATTGCTATAGTAGATTTACTGTTAGGGCCGGTGTTATCGGGAATGTATATACAGCAAACTCCTTTTACCATAGCGCTTACACCTCCTTTCTCGGCTAGAACCATGTCTAACGCTAACCTATTTTGGAAAGCCATGATTGTAGTGGGCCCTAACTGGTCTGCCAATCCCTGTAATGCGTCATCAGTGTAATTTGACATAGCGTTGTTCGTTGTAATAAAGATAATTTATCCAATCTACATTCTTGTTTACTGTAATTATTGGGAGTATGGATTCAAACCCTGCTGCCACTTGATCACGTGCTTTGAACTCATCTGGGACCCCACCTTTCCTCATATTAAATTACAGAAATTATATGTTATGATTATAAAACTCAAACAATATATCAATAGGGCCACAACTAATATGATGCCATCACCAATGTCCGGTTTGGGTATGGGGTCCCACCAGTGTATTGACAAGTCCTGTACATCATCGTCCTCTTCTTCTCCTGTCTTCTGATTAAAACACTTGATACTGCTGACGGATTCACTCAGGTCTTTGGTCTTTACTTTACTTTGCTGATGTCATCAGGACTTGGTTTGGTCCTTCTCATCTGTCAGACACCGTCTCTTTTACAAACAAAACTGGGAGGAATCCTCCAGCTCACCTTGACTGCAGGTTTTCTGCGATATGCGCCTTGATCTCCGTGACGGCTCACGGTGTTGAATGCAGGAAAACAAAAGAATGGAGGATCCAGCGCAGTTGATTAAAATAGAACAATGTTCTAATTTTATTTAGAGTATTTAAAACAAGATTGGTCCCGAGTGTAAATACTTAGAGATTGATAGAAAGGTGCCTACGCGTTTCAGACGCACACCACGTCCTTCCTCATGGCTTTTTGTTAAGTAACAAAGTATCAGGAGGAGGTTTATATTCGGTTATCTGCAGGTGATGATTAAACCTCGTAGCTGCAACTAGTTAAGTAGGATAATGCTATTGGTTGAACAAAGTGATGATATCCTGCATATTCGTTTTTAAACACAAGAGGGCGCACCACTATTTTAAGCAATTTGTGAATGAAAGCCATCTAGCGTAGTGGCGCTGTCCAGCAGAATGGTGCTGAACTGGAACGCCGGTAAAGTGTTATATTGTTATTCTGTAAACATTGTTTTGTTCATCATATAATAGACACTGAACATGTCCAAGAATGATATAAATACCAAATATTCTAGTTGTAGTTTAATGAGGTAATATTTCATTTATAAGGATAACGGATATAAACCTCTTTAGTGCTCACATCGAGAAATTAAAAATATATATAATAGGCTAAAAAATACAATATTTCAAACAATTTAAAACGAATTTTGAACTGAGAAGATTACTATAATTAAGTGTTTGTGGCAGACATGAGTATTATTACCCGTGAATATTTATAACAGGTGGAAATAGTGTACATAGTACAAAAATATTATGACCCAACAAATTCATAAGACCAAACAGATGTCCCTGTAGTAATAGTATTACTTTATTGGCCGAACTCTTCATATTTTCTAATATGCTATTAATTATTCTGTAATATTTTTTGGGCCATTATTTTTGTTCGTTACTTGTAATCAGGAAATGATGCACATTATATGAAACAATTATAGTAATCTTCTTAGTTCAAAATTCGTTTTAAATTGTTTGAAATATTGTATTTTTTAGCCTATTATATATATTTCTAATTTCTCGATGTGAGCACTAAAGAGGTTTATATCCGTTATCCTTATAAATGAAATATTACCTCATTAAACTACAACTAGAATATTTGGTATTTATATCATTCTTGGACATGTTCAGTGTCTATTATATGATGAACAAAACAATGTTTACAGAATAACAATATAACACTTTACCGGCGTTCCAGTTCAGCACCATTCTGCTGGACAGCTCCACTACGCTAGATGGCTTTCATTCACAAATTGCTTAAGATAGTGGTGCGCCCTCTTGTGTTTAAAAACGAATATGCAGGATATCATCACTTTGTTCAACCAATAGCATTATCCTACTTAACTAGTTGCAGCTACGAGGTTTAATCATCACCTGCAGATAACCGGATATAAACCTCCTCCTGATACTTTGTTACTTAACAAAAAGCCATGAGGAAGGACGTGTTGTGCGTCTGAAACGCGTAGGCACCTTTCTATCAATCTCTAAGTATTTACACTCGGGACCAATCTTGTTTTAAATACTCTAAATAAAATTGGAACTTTGTTCTATTTTAATCAACTGCGCTGGATCCTCCATTCTTTTGTTTTCCTACCGTCTCTTTGAGTTTACGTCACCGGGCTGTGCATAACGCCTCATGCTGTGAGCCTGGGGTGAGATCCCACGTAGACAGATTAGTGGAGTTTTATTGTGACTGCCACAAAACCCTCCACATCTGTCCTCTTCCTCCGGCAAGTTGCTTATCTGCACGGCTGCTTAGAATTGTGACACTGCCATCAGTTTATGACCAGCACGTTGTATTGGCCCAGACTGTGCCTGCCGCATCTCAGTGATGGAGTTCATTGTGTTAAAAGTCTTTTAGTTCATATTTACTGGCACTTGCTGAGGACCCCCAACCCTTGTCAATTGTTACAATAAATACTAATCTGGTGATATCTACGTAATATAAAAGTTGTTCCAAGTACATACAATAATAATGACAGGCCCTTAAAGGGATCCTGTCATCAACATCTTACCTGTCAAACTCGCCTGACCCCTCAATGGCCGCAGCTGGCCAGAGTTCGTTCCTATTCTCTTCTCTCCTGAAGTCCTCCTCTGTCAGTAAATATAGTCGTTTAAACTTTTCCCGCCTTTTATGGTAATTAGTTTTCCCTCTGGGACTCGGCTTCTTAACCCCGCCCACTGCCGCCACTTGTCCGGCCAAGGAGCTGTCAATCAAAAAGAAGGAGGTGGGGTCCACTCTGAGACGCTGGAGGAAGGAAAATCTGACTCTTTTCTGCTCATTTGCATACGGCGTGGGACCACTGAAAAATGGAATACTAAAGCTACAGAGCTTACTTAGAACATATTTATAGCTTAGATGACAATGATTTTTCACCCACTTTCACCAGGTATTGCTGGCTTTATAGCTAAAATGCTGGTGACAGGTTCCCTTTAAACTAAATCAAACAAAGTAATTTGGCGTCCTGCTTGATAATTCATAATGTAATTTCATACAGAGAATATAATCTTTATCCCTTTTATGGGGATCTCACCTAGTGTCAGTGTTTTAGTGACATTTTTTAGGGACCCATTTTCCTTTTGTGTGAGAATCAGTGCCTTACCAGGTATCAGGGTTAGATTTACCTGCCACCAGGGATCATCCATCCTGCTATGGGTAAGGGCACACTGGTATTAGACCATGTATACCTTTTTGTGTTATCCTTTACCTTTTGAGAGATCCCAACATGTAGTGTTAAGAAGTTCTTTCGCACTAAGGGGCACAGCCATGTATGGCATGGATTTTGAGTTTATGGAACGGTGTGTGCATATCCAACAATCATAAGTTTGTTAATGCTGTTATAATTTGATGATACTTTATGAATTTATTGTCCACTTCTTCCTTGAGAACTTGAGTCATCGTCCCCACGAGGGGCAACATCAACACCAACCCTGCCAAGGGCAACATCATGGATCAAGGCAACGTCATCTGGGCTGATAACCTTTTTACAATGGCTTGCATGTATCCAATTGGCTCGTCCTTGGAGCTTCACTGATGTGGCGATGACCAGCCGTACCTTGGTTCCAGACTGCTCCTGTTGTGTATCTTTGTTACCACCCAGTCTCCAGGTTGTAGTGAGTGGGTACCTGAAAGAAAGTTTGGATCTGGGATAGAAGAAAGGATTAGTTTATGTGTCCTCTCCAGTTGCTTGTGTAGGGCAGCCAAGTATGGGGTCATATTGTCATAATGCTTTTGTAACTGCTGAGGAAAATACAGTCCTGTCTTTGGCATATTTCCAAACAATATTTCATAGGGAGACAGTTTATCCTTCCCTCTTGGTGTGGTTCTTACAGAGTATAAAGCCAGGGGTAGGCATTGTGTCCACGGTAAAGAAGTTTCATTCATGGCCTTCTGGATTTTTAATTTCAAAGTTCTATTTAGTCTTTTTACCTTACCAGTGCTTTGTGGGTGATAGGGAGTATGAAATGCTTGTTCTATCCCAAGGCTTTTTAATATATTCCTCAATAGTTCTTGGGTAAAGTGAGTACCTCTGTCACTTTCAATTGTCTCTGGTGCTCCATAGCGGCACACTACCTCTGCTATCAGTGTCTTTGCTGTGGTATCTGCATTTGCTTTAGCCACTGGAAAAGCTTCTGGCCATCCTGAAAAGAAATCAGTGCAAACAAGTACATATTGATAAATTCCCACCTGTAATCGCTGAAAGGGGTAGTAGGACTTAGGAGTGTTTTTAGCTGGTGTTTTGATGGTTTTACCAGGGTTGTGTTGTGCACATGTCATGCAGCCCTCTGTATATTTGGCTGTTGCATTTGAAAACCTGGAGCACACCATGTCTGTAACACTAGCTGGCTCATAGCTCCCTTTGCACAGTGTGTTTTCCCATGGGCTAGGGCACACATCATCAGAGGGAGAGCAGCAGTGTCCTTTGCCGCTGCATCCGCAGCCTCATTCCCTTTTGATATGAGATCACTGTTATTAGTGTGTGCCTGTACTTTGACTATAGCTGCTTGGTCTGGCATGTGCAGTGATTCTAAAAGTTCTTCTACTGCTTTTGCATTCTTTATAGGTTTACCTGCCGAGGTCATGGAGCCTCTGGCTCTCCATATTGTCCCAAAGTCATGTGCAACTCCAAAGGCATATCTGGAGTCGGTGTATATGTTGACACGATGTTCCTTACCCAATTTACACGCCTCAGCGAGTGCTTTTAGTTCTGCCTCCTGAGCTGAGCTGCTGGAGGGTAGGGACTGTTGTATGACGGCCTTACCATTGTGGACCACTGCATACCCGGTGAGGAAATGTCCTTTATCTTCGCTCCAATATCGAGATCCATCTACAAAATACTCAGCATCAGGGTTAATCAGAGCGACATCAAATATACTGTTTATGCCATTTGATTCCATATCCCATATCCACTAGGCTTTGACAGTCATGTTCATGTTCAAAATTAAATAGTTCATCATCAGTGGATAGTTGAAAAATAAGGGGGTGTCCATGTCCCTGTCCCCCCACTCCTCCCTCCTTTTGTTCAGAATCTAGGGGCAGGAGTGTAGCTGGATTCAGAACAACACAGCGTTTGATAGTCACATTAGGGGACAGAAGAGTAAGTTCAATTTTAGTAAGTCTTGCAACTGATAAGTGTTTTGTCTTGACTGTTCATCATTTCTTGCACTGCGTGTGGGACTTACACAATAATGTCATGTTGGAGTACAATATCTGTTGCTTTATCGACTAAAGCTGCTGCTGCTGAGACAGCGCGTATGCAGGTTGGGGGTCCTAGTACAATGGGATCCAGAGCAAGGGAGTAATAAGCAAGAAGTCGCATCTTTCCTCCATGATCTTGGGCTAATACTCCAGAGGCATGGCCTGCCTGTTCATGGCAGAAAAGACCTATTGGTACATTCAGGAAATTCCTGTCAAAATACATGTAAGATCAATATGTAAATCATGTATAGACAAGAACTATTTGAAAGCCAAGTAACCTTGGTGCATTGACCCTACCAATGAACATAAGACGTATAGGGTTCAATTAACACATAACAATGTTTTTTAGAAAAAATACAAACTTTATTCACAAAATATAAAAAATGATTAAAAGATGAGTCATGCAGAGCATGGACAAGGCGTCGCTCATTGCAGGAAATGTGTATAAACAGACTTTGTTACACATGGGCGTAAATAAAGCACAAAGTGCAGAAAATACATGCCAGCAACTGGTCATGAACTGTATCAGCTGCTGGTGTGAATATAAAGTGAATCTGTGCCTAGATCAATCAAGTATATTGACATAACATACCCATGTGGTTTGTCCTGCAGGAGAGAGACGCCAGACCCGACGCGCGTTTCGGCGGAAATGCCTTCGTCAGGGGGTGGCGTCTCTCCAGTGGGGACCTGCATTAAAGAGTAGAGTCAGCCAATCGGACACCAGAGAGGCGTTAACATCCACGGTCATGTGTGTGCTGATCTGAGCGTCACACACCAGGTGTGGAAATGGCCGAGGATGTGCCTCCGGCCGAGCGTCATCAAGGTGGGCGGGGGTCAACGACGTCTTGCATCGTCGAGCCACGCCCGGACCGCAACACAGTCCAGCCACTCCCCCCGGTGTGAGCGCACAGCCACCATGCCTGAATATAAGGTAAATATAAGTAAAGATATGTCCGTTTGACTGGCTGATGGAAAGAGGTACTGAGAAGATAGACTTTTTTGTATGTATATATTTTGCAAGGAACGCAACAACACGGTTACAATTATGGACATATATGGAGTAATGTGACAAAACATATATTGTGAATGAAATAAAAAGAGACAAAATAAAATGCAAAACAAGTGAAACAATATATATATATATATATATATATATATATATATTTTATACAAAAAATGTGTGAAAATGTTGATGAACTAATAAATAAATAACCGTGAGAGGATATATATATTCAAATAAGTTAATAAAATAAATAAATGACAGTGAATTGTAAGTGTATATATATATATATGAGAACCTGCTCATATATGAAAAAATGTGTGGTGAAGGGATGTGTATAACACCATATATGTGATCCAATAAAGTGTCCCACATTTATTAGTCCATATGTAACAGAGATCTAATAAAAACCCATATTAATTCTTCCCTCCATGGTATCAATGAAACTTGTATCCATGTATATAAAGGTAAATATATATAAATATATATATATAGAGTATATGGAATATCTCACTCTCCATATAAAGTAATATACATATGCAGTGTCTCATAAACACCAAGATATAAGTACAGAGATGATACATACATGCATAATTGATGGTCACAATATAACATGTGTATCCGCGTACACACACAAAAATTGATGTACCGGTAATGTGTATACGCAAATACACATATATGCACAGATACAAAATCTAATGAATGAAAAACAAAAAGAAGGGAAGTGGATTTTGGGTTTTTCGTATATTATTGCTGCAAAGAAGAATGACGTATAATTGTCTAGAATCCTTTCTCTTCTCCTACTTCCAATATCTCCATGTGGTGACATCACTACCATCTATGAATAACTGAAAAATGAAGGTCGTTAGAAACACTAAATGACAATACAAATAAAAATGAACATAACATGATATTAAAAATGACCCACTGGAGATCAATGGTCAAAGGAATTGAGAAAAATGCAAATTTTCATTGAGCCCAAAAGGGCGCAAGGTCCCCAGAGTCCAAATCCATTTGGATTCGCATTGCGCCAATTTTTTAGATATTTCACCCTTCTAATATTGGGTTCAATGCAGTCAATGCCTCTCACTTTTCATTTCGTTGGATCACATGCATGATGGACTTTAAAGTGTCTGGCTATAGGTTTTAAAATTTCTAGTGTATCTATCTCTGCTGCTCCCAAAATATCTCTCATATGTTCGCTAACCCGGACCTTGAACTCCCTTGTTGTTAGGCCAATGTATATTTTGGGGCAAGGACAGGTAGCATAATAAATTACTGCTTTTGTTGAACACGAGATAGAGTGTGTGATGGTAAAGGTTTTCTTGCCCGCTGAATCTACAAAAGAGGTTGCTCTCTCGATATTGGGGCATGCGACGCAATGTCCACACGCCTTGCAGCCCCACTTTTGGCCCTTAGTACCGAATGGGAATTTCGAGTTCTTACGTTGGTAATGGCTTCTGGCCAGAAAATCTTTACGATTTTGTGAGCTTCGAGCAGAGATACTTGGATATTTAGTTATATATTTTTCAATTGTGGGGTCTGTTAGTAAAATTGGCCAGAATTATTTCATTATTTCCTTCATTTGAAACGAACCTGAGTGGTAATCAGTTGTAAATCTTACCTGTGATTCAGACTTGTTTTTTGGTTTAGGAAAAAGGAGGTGCTCTCTTGGGGTATTCTTAGCACGATGGTAGGCTTTTTTGATCTTCTACTGTATCCCCGAGCCAAGAACCGGTTTGTAAGGTCATAGGCCTGCTTCTCAAAAACTTCAATAGAGGAACAGATCCTTCTAATTCTCAAAAACTGGCCTGTTGGTACTGCTCGTATTGTCTGTTTAGGGTGAGCGGAAGAAGCATGGAGAAATGAATTAACCGCAGTGACCTTCCGAAATACATCAGTTTGAAGAAAACCGTTGGGGTCCCTGGATAATTTAACATCCAGAAACTCAGCTTGAAATTTGTCAAAATGATATGTGAGTTTAATGTTAAGATTATTATTGTTCAAGTTTCTCATAAAGGTCACAAGTGATGCCGATGAACCCCTCCAGATGAGTAGGATGTCATCGATGTAGCTGGCCCAGAAAATGACCTGGTCCATCGATACATACTGACCACCCTGAAACAGATCTCTCTCCCACAGCCCCAGGAAAAGGTTGGCATATGAGGGTGCGCATGCAGCCCCCATCGCTGTTCCCTGGAGCTGCAGGTAGAAGGATCCATTGAAAATAAAAAAGTTATGTGTAAGGGTGAATTCAAGTAAAGTAAGTACAAAATTGTAAAAAGACGTTTCCATGTTTCCTGTGTTTAAGAAAAAAGTGGCAGCTTTGAGTCCATCGGCATGGCGAATACTAGTATACAATTACTCAACGTCACAGGTCACTAGCAGCATATCATCCTCCATGCTTAATCCATCCACCCTCTGCAGAAGGTCTGCGGTATCACGTACATACGATGGCAGGCATTCGACAAACCCCTTCAAATTGTGGTCGATAAATCTACATGTTTTTTCCATCAAATTTCCCTTACCTGATATAATCGGTCTGCCTGGAGGAGTTTTTGGATCTTTATGGACCTTGGGCAATAGGTAGAAGGTTGGGATAGTGGGTTCAATAGGTAGAAGTGCCTCATACAGTTCCTTAGTGATGGTATTATCCGATAAAGTCTTCATCAGTATTTTTTGTAACTCAGATCTAAAAGCTGATAAAGTCTGATAAAGTCAATTTCTTGTAACAACTCTTGTCATGGAGTTGTCTGTATGCCTCAGTTTCATACATAATACACGGCCAGACAACGACGTTACCGCCTTTGTCGGCCGCTTTAAATATGACATCATCCATTTTCTTTAGATTATTAAGGCTTTGCCTTTGAAGTTTTGACAGATTATTACATGAAATATTGTTAGGCATTTTTGCGAATTCAGAACTAACGGATTTCACAAATAAATCTACTGATGGGCATAAAGTCATAGCAGGAAACCGTTTAGATTTAGGTCTAATAGATGAAGGTATTTTACCTGAGGGATCATATTCTTGTTCCTTCAACAAATCTTCTAAATCATGTAGGGTTCGTTGTTCTGTAACAGTTGTGAAATTTTCGTCAAAATCTGGCCTATGAAAGAATTTTTTATATATCAAGGATCTACCAAAAATATGAAGATCTTTTATTGCTGAAAAGCTATCAAATCGGGCACATGGGGAGAACGTCAGCACTTTTTCCAATACCTCCATTTCTGGAGTCGAAAAATTATGTGCAGAAAGGTTAATTACCTTAAGATGGTTCGAAGATTCGCCTGACTCAGGTTTCCTTTTATTTGATGTTTGTTTTTGTGTTAGTTTTCTTTTTTGTCTTGTACTGTAGGAATGATAGGTCCGTGAGCGGGACCCACCTTCCGATTCACTTTGTGAAGATAGGGAAGTTGTAGAGATGGAACGATTTAATTTTGACGGGAAGTTATTTTTTCTCCATTTATTTTGTGAGCAATTATTCACAGAAAAAAGTGTATAAATGGAGAAAAAATAACTTCCCGTCAAAATTAAATCGTTCCATCTCTAATTAACCTTTCTGCACATAATTTTTAGACTCCAGAAATGGAGGTATTGGAAAAAGCGCTGACGTTCTCCCCATGTGCCCGATTTGATAGCTTTTCAGCAATAAAAGATCTTCATATTTTTGGTAGATCCTTGATATATAAAAAATTCTTTCATAGGCCAGATTTTGACGAAAATTTCACAACCGTTACAGAACAACAAACCCTACATGATTTAGAAGATTTGTTGAAGGAACAAGAATATGATCCCTCAGGTAAAATACCTTCATCTGTTAGACCTAAAGCTAAATGGTTTCCTGCTATGACTTTATGCCCAGCAGTAGATTTATTTGTGAAATCCGTTCGTTCTGAATTTGCAAAAATGCCTAACAATATTTCATGTAATAATCTGTCAAAACTTCAAAGGCAAAGCCTTAATAATCTAAAGAAAATGGATGATGTCATATTTAAAGCGGCCGACAAAGGCGGTAACATCGTTGTCTGGCCGTGTATTATGTATGAAACTGAGGCATACAGACAACTCCATGACAAGAGTTGTTACAAGAAATTGACTTATAACCCTTTATCAGCTTTTAGATCTGAGTTACAAAAAATACTGATGAAGACTTTATCGGATAATACCATCACTAAGGAACTGTATGAGGCACTTCTACCTATTGAACCCACTATCCCAACCTTCTACCTATTGCCCAAAGTCCATAAAGATCCAAAAACTCCTCCAGGCAGACCGATTATATCAGGTAGGGGAAATTTGATGGAAAAAACATGTAGATTTATCGACCACAATTTGAAGGGGTTTGTCGAATGCCTGCCATCGTATGTACGTGATACGGCAGACCTTCTGCAGAGGGTGGATGGATTAAGTATGGAGGATGATGTGCTGCTAGTGACCTGTGACGTTGAGTAATTGTATACTAATATTCGCTATGCCGATGGACTCAAAGCTGCAACTTTTTTCTTAACCACTATCCGCACCAGGACGTAACTGTCCGTCCTCGCGGGAGGTTACTTCCCGCACGAGGGCGTACAGTTACTGAGTTAATCCCGGTGCACACTGTCGGCGACAGTGTGCACCGGGAACCGGGAGGTCAGCTGTCGCCGACAGCTGACACTCCCCTCTTGCCGGCCAGCGGTCCTTTGCCGCTGATTTTGGCGCATTAACCCCTTAAATTCGGCGATCGGGTGCAATCGCCGAATTTTAGAGGTTTCTAACATATCGGCAGACCCCCGTCCGAAATCGCGGGGTCTGCCGATAGTTAGTATGGCAAACGCAAGCCAAACAATGGCTTCCGGGTCTGCCATGGACGGAAGCCCATCAGGACCAACCTTCGGCTGGTCCTGATAGGCTTCCTGTCAGAGTGACAGGAAGTCACTGTGTCTGTAATGATAGGGGTAGGGAAACGGACAAGTGAGCCCTAATCTACTCGCCACTCTGTCCCTGCCTACTTGCAACGACCCGCCCTAGGCGACGGGGTACAACTGGGCGGCGGTCCCTACGCTCAGTAAGTGCACGAGACAAAACATACAAGGGAATATAAAGCAAAGGGAAAGGGGCAGTTGCCCACTGCAACACCGTGAACAACAGAGTGGTGAACGAGCCAAGTCAAACCAGGAGAGCACGAGGTACCAAACGCAGAGCAGAAGAGTAGTTAGAAAGCCAGGGTCAGAATGGAGCAGGATCAAATAGTTAGGAGCTGTAGCTGGGCCAGGAAACCACACAGAAAGAATCACAAGCAAGGAGGAACAGGAAAGGCAGGTATAAATAGACAGAGGGCGGGAGCTAGCTGAGTCTGGCCAGGCTGCGATAGGCTCTCCCACTCCTAAGCCTGCCAGCCTGAGTGGTGGAAGCTGGAGTCAGTCTCAGAGAGATAGACTCAGGTGAAGACTGATTACCTAAGGAAGTTAACCCCGAAGCTGTGCCTGACAGATCCTTTACAGTACCCCCCCCCTTTTATGAGGGACCACCGGACCCTTTCTAAGCGGACCTGGTTTACTGGGGAAACGAAGGTGGAACTTCCTGACCAATACCCCAGCGTGAACATCCCGGGCGGGTACCCAAGTCCTCTCCTCAGGCCCGTATCCTCTCCAATGGACAAGGTACTGGAGGGAGCCTTGGACCATCTTGCTGTCCACAATCTTGGCCACCTCGAATTCCACCCCCTCAGGGGTGAGAACGGGAACAGGAGGTTTCCTCGAGGGAGCCAAGGACGGGGAGCAGCGTTTAAGGAGGGAGGCATGAAACACGTCGTGTATACGAAAAGATGGGGGTAACTCCAGCCTGAAGGAGACAGGATTGAGGACTTCAATGACCTTATATGGCCCAATAAAACGGGGAGCAAACTTCTTGGACGGGATGTTAAGACGCAAGTTCCTAGATGATTATCACACCAGATTCCTGACCATAAACAAGGGGTTAGCAGAACGTTTTCTATCGGCCTGAGTTTTTTGTACGCTCTGGGATGCCTCTAGGTTCTTCTGAACCTGGGCCCAGACTGTGCACAATTCCCGATGAACGACCTCTACCTCGGGATTGTTGGAACTACCAGGTGAAACGGAGGAGAACCGTGGATTAAACCCAAAATTACAGAAAAAGGGGGAGACCCCTGACGAGTTACTGACCCGGTTATTAAGCGAAAATTCAGCGAGGGGAATGAATGAGACCCAATCATATTGACAGTCAGAGATAAAACACCTTAAATATTGTTCTAGAGATTGATTAGTCCTCTCAGTTTGGCCATTGGTTTCAGGATGGAAAGCAGAGGAGAAGGACAGATCAATCTCCAACTTCTTACAGAAGGCTCTCCAAAACAAAGAAACAAATTGTACCCCTCTGTCCGAAACAATATTGACAGGGACCCCATGGAGACGCAGGATGTGTTTGACAAACAAGGTAGCTAACGTCTTGGCGTTGGGTAGTTTCTTGAGGGGCACAAAGTGGCACATCTTACTGAAGCGGTCTACTACGACCCACACCACCGACTTGCCTTGAGATGGAGGCAAATCGGTGATAAAATCCATGGAGATATGGGTCCAAGGTCTCTGGGGAATGGGCAAAGACCGTAGTAAGCCCGCTGGTCGGGACCTGGGAGTCTTGGACCTAGCACAAACCTCACAAGCGGCGACGTAGGCCTTAACGTCTTTAGGCAAGCCAGGCCACCAATAGTTTCTGGCAATGAGGTGTTTGGTACCCAGGATGCCTGGATGACCAGATAGTGCGGAGTCATGATTTTCCCTAAGTACCTTAGCCGGTATTGCAGGGGAACAAACAGCTTGCCCTCAGGAAGGTTCCCGGGAGCTGAACCTTGATCAGCTGCAATTTCAGAGACTAAATCAGAATCAATAGAAGAAATGATTATACCGGGAGGCAAAATACAAGCAGGATCTTCCTCCGAAGGAGGGCTGGCCATGAAGCTACGCGACAGTGCATCGGCCTTAATATTTTTAGACCCAGCCCTATAGGTAACCAAAAAGTTGAATCTGGTAAAAAATAGCGCCCATCGAGCTTGTCTCGGGTTTAGCCTCCGGGCAGATTCTAGGAAAACCAGATTCTTGTGGTCGGTAAGGACCGTTACCTGGTGCCTAGCCCCCTCCAGGAAGTGGCGCCACTCTTCAAATGCCCATTTAATGGCTAAGAGTTCGCGGTTGCCAATATCATAGTTACTCTCAGTGGGCGAAAACTTCCTGGAGAAGTAGGCACAGGGGCGGAGATGGGTGAGGGACCTGGTACCCTGGGACAAGACAGCCCCCACCTCGGATGCGTCAACTTCCACGATAAATGGCTCCATTTGGTTGGGCTGAACTAGCACCGGGGCTGAGATAAAGCACTTCTTAAGGACCTCAAAAGCCTGGACAGCCTCTGGAGACCAATGGAGGAGATCAGTACCTTTGCGAGTGAGGTCCGTAAGAGGCTTAGAGATGACCGAGAAGTTAGCAATGAATCTCCTGTAATAATTAGCGAACCCCAAAAAACACTGTAACGCCTTCAGGGAGGCAGGTTGGACCCATTCTGCCACAGCCTGGACCTTGGCGGGGTCCATGCGGAATTCATGAGGAGTGAGGATTTGACCCAAAAATGGTATCTCCTGTACCCCAAACACACATTTTTCGGTTTTTGAAAACAGTTTGTTTTCCCGAAGGACCTGGAGCACCTTCCTGACATGCTCAATGTGGGAGGGCCAGTCCTTGGAAAACACCAGTATGTCATCAAGGTATACTACAAGAAATATCCCCAGGTAATCTCTCAAAATCTCATTTATGAAATTCTGGAAGACCGCCGGCGCATTACACAACCCAAAGAGCATGACGAGGTATTCGAAATGACCTTCGGGCGTGTTAAACGCAGTCTTCCACTCATCCCCCTCTTTGATGCGGATAAGGTTATACGCCCCCCGTAGATCAAACTTAGAGAACCATTGGGCCCCCTGAACCTGATTAAAGAGATCAGGAATCAAAGGAAGGGGATACTGGTTCCTTACAGTGACCTTATTCAGGTTACGGTAATCAATGCATGGCCTAAGACCACCATCCTTCTTCCCTACGAAGAAGAAGCCAGCACCTACCGGAGAAGTAGAGGGGCGAATGTAACCCTTGGCCAGGCATTCCTGGATATACTCTCTTATGGCTACACGTTCGGGACAAGAAAGATTAAATATCCTACCCTTAGGAAGCTTTATATCCTGGTACCAATTCGATAGCGCAATCGTATTCTCTATGAGGAGGTAACACTTCGGAGGCCTCCTTAGAGAAAACATCAGCGAAGTCCCGAATAAACTCAGGTAGCGTGTTCACCTCAGGGGGAGAAATAGAATTAACAGAAAAACATGAAGTCAAACATTCATTACCCCATTTGGTAAGCTCCCCAGTATTCCAGTCAAACGTGGGATTATGCAACTGCAACCAGGGAAGGCCTAAAATCAAATCGGACGATAATCCCTGCATCAACAGTACAGAGCACTGCTCCAAATGCATGGAGCCAACAAGGAGTTCAAAAACAGGGGTATGCTGTGTAAAATAACCATTAGCAAGAGGAGTGGAGTCGATACCCACTACCGGGACAGGTTTGGGCAAATCAATCAAAGGCATAGCAAGAGACATAGCAAATTCCACAGACATGATATTAGCAGAGGACCCTGAATCCACGAAGGCGCTGCCGGTAGCAGACCTACCACCAAAAGAGACCTGAAAGGGAAGCAAGATCTTATTACGTTTCATATTTACGGGAAATACCTGTGCGCCCAAGTGACCTCCCCGATGATCACTTAGGCGCGGAAGTTCTCCGGCTGCATTCTTACGCTTAGGACAGTTGTTCACTTGATGCTTGTCATCCCCACAGTAGAAGCAGAGACCATTCTTCCTGCGGAAAACTCGACGTTGTTGGGGGGACACGAAGGCCCCGAGTTGCATAGGTACCTCTGAGTCTTCCGGGGAAGAACGAAGCAACGGAACATCGGGACGCATCATGGCGGAGTCGGAGGAGAAAACACATAAACATTCGCGTTGTCGTTCCCTGAGACGTCGGTCAAGTCGTACCACTAAAGCCATAACCTGGTCTAGGGAGTCAGAAGAGGGATAGCTAACTAGCAGGTCTTTCAGGGCATTCGACAGACCCAACCTAAACTGGCACCTTAAGGCAGGGTCATTCCACCGAGAAGCTACGCACCACTTCCTAAAGTCAGAACAATACTCCTCAACAGGTCTCTTACCCTGACGTAAGGTCACCAGCTGACTCTCGGCAAAGGCAGTCTTGTCAGTCTCGTCATAAATGAGTCCGAGAGCAGAAAAGAAAAGATCAACGGAGGAAAGTTCAGGGGCGTCAGGAGCCAAGGAGAAGGCCCATTCTTGGGGCCCGTCCTGGAGCCGGGACATAATTATACCCACTCGCTGGCTCTCAGAACCTGAGGAGTGGGGCTTTAAGCGAAAGTAAAGCCTGCAACTCTCCCGAAAGGAGAGAAAAGCCCTCCGGTCCCCTGAGAACCGGTCGGGCAACTTGAGGTGGGGTTCAGGAGTTGAGGTGAGGGGAACTACCAAGGTAGCCTCAGGCTGGTTGACCTTCTGAGCCAGGGCCTGGACCTGTAGGGAGAGACCCTGCATTTGCTGATCCAGGGTCTCAAGGGGGTCCATAGTAGTGTCAGGGACCAGGGTAGACTAGGTATATGGGCTTGTGATTATGTAATGATAGGGGTAGGGAAACGGACAAGTGAGCCCTAATCTACCCGCCACTCTGTCCCTGCCTACTTGCAACGACCCGCCCTAGGCGACGGGGTACAACTGGGTGGCGGTCCCTACGCTCAGTAAGTGCACGAGACAAAACATACAAGGGAATATAAAGCAAAGGGAAAGGGGCAGTTGCCCACGGCAACACCGTGAACAACAGAGTGGTGAACGAGCCAAGTCAAACCAGGAGAGCACGAGGTACCAAACGCAGAGCAGAAGAGTAGTCAGAAAGCCAGGGTCAGAATGGAGCAGGATCAAATTGTTAGGAGCTGTAGCTGGGCCAGGAAACCACACGGAAAGAATCACAAGCAAGGAGGAACAGGAAAGGCAGGTATAAATAGACAGAGGGCGGGAGCTAGCTGAGTCTGGCCAGGCTGCGATAGGCTCTCCCACTCCTAAGCCTGCCAGCCTGAGTGGTGGAAGCTGGAGTCAGTCTCAGAGAGATAGACTCAGGTGAAGACTGATTACCTAAGGAAGTTAACCCCGAAGCTGTGCCTGGCAGATCTTTTACAGTGTCGTTCCCGATGCACACTGTCGGCGACAGTGTGCATCGGGAACTTGGAAATCAGCTGTCCCCGACAGCTGACACTCTCCAGTGTTGCCGATCAGCGGCTCGTCGCCGCTGATTTCGGCAATTAAACCGTTACATGCGGGGCTCGATTGCGATCTCCGCATGTAGCGGGTTTGTAGCGCATCAGCAGCCCCCATGCAATCGTGGGGGCTTCTGATGCTTGTGATGGGACCCGGGGGCCAGACAACGGCCCCCAAGTCTGCCATGTATGTCAGCCTATGAGGATCAGCCTCTGCTGATCCTCGTAGACCAACTGTCAGAGTGACTGTGACGTCACACTGACAGTTGGAATACATTACACTACCTAGGTAGTGTAATGTATTCTAGCAGCGATCAAAGCTGCAGGTCAAAAAAAGAAAGTGTAAAAAGTAAAAAAAAAGTTAATAAACAAAAATATAAAGTGTAAAAAGTAAAAAAAAGTTAATAAAAATGTTTTATAAAAGTGTAAAAATAAAAGGTTTTGTTTTCCTATAATAAGTCATTTATTATAGTGAAAAAATGAAACCGTTAAAAAAAAGTACACATATTTGGTATCGCCGCGTTCGTAACGACCCAATCTATGAAACTATAATGTTAATTTTTCCGCACGGTGAACGCCGCAAACAAAATAAACGGAAAACTGTCAGCATCGCTATTTTTTGGTCACCACCCCTCCCAAGATATAGAATAAAAAGTGATCAAAAAGTCGCATTTACCCCAAAATGGCACCAATAAAAACTACAACCCGTCCCGCAAAAAACAAGACCTCCCACAGCTTTTTTGACAAAAAAAAAAAAGTTACGGCTCAGAATAGCGTGTCCCAGAAAATAAATTATTTTATAGAAACGTAATTTTATTGTGCAAACGCTGCAAAACGTAAAAAAAACTATACACATATGGTATCGGCGTAATCGTACCGACCGGCAGAATAAATTAAAACGTAATTTATTGCGCACGGTGAACGCTGTAATAAATAAAGAATTTAAAGCGCCAAAATCGCTGTTTTTTGGTCACCTTAGCTCTAAAAAAGATCCTGAGGGGCCAAAATGCTCACTATACCCCTAGAAAAATTCCTTGAGGGGTGTAGATTCCAAAGTGGGGTCACTTTTGGGGGTTTTCCACTGTTTTGGTCCCTCCGGGGCGTTGCAAACCCGACATGGCACTGAAAACCAATCCAGCAAAATCTGCGCTCCAAAAGGCGCTCCCTCCCTTCTGAGCCTTGCTGTGGGTCCAAACATCAGTTTATGACCACATATTGGGTGTTGCCGTAATCGGGAGAAATTGCTTTACAAATTTTGGGGTGCTTTTTCTCCTTTATTCCTTGTAAAAATGAAAAAAATCTATGTTTCCACAGAAAAATAGGTGATTTTCATCTTCACAGACTAATTCCACTAAATTCTGCAAAAAAACTGTGGGGTCAATATGCTAACTATACCCCTAGAAAAATGCCTTGAGGGGTGAAGTTTCCAAAATGGGGTCACTTTGGGGGGGTTTTGACTGTTTAGGTACCACAAGACCTCCTCAAACCTGACATGGTGCCAAAAATATATTCTAAAAAAAGGAGGCCCCAAAATCCACTAGGTGCCCCTTTGCTTCTGAGGCCTGTGTTTCAGTCCATTAGGACACTAGGGCCACATGTTGGATATTTCTAAAATCTGCAGAATCTGGGCAATAAATATTGAGTTGCGTTTCTCTGGTAAAACCTTCTGTGTTACAGATTTTTTTTTATTACAAATGAATTTCGGCAAAAAAAATTAAATTTGTAAATTTCACCTCTACTTTGCCTTAATTCCTGTGAAACGCCTAAAGGGTTAAAATATTTTCTGAACGTGGTTTTGAATACCTTGAGGGGTACAGTTTTCAAAATGGGGTGATTTATGGGGACTTTCTAATATATAAGGCCCTCAAAGCCACTTCAGAACTGAACTGGTCCCTGAAAAAATAGCCTTTTGAAATTTTATTGAAAATATGAGAAATTGCTGCTAAAGTTCTAAGCCTCGTAACGTCCTAGAAAAATAAAAGTACGTGAAAAAAAATGATGCAAACATAAAGTAGACATATGGGGGATGTTAACTAGTAACTATTTTGTGTGGTATTACTATCTGTTTCACAAGCAAATACATTTAAATTTAGAAAAATGCTAATTTTTGCAAATTTTTGCTAAAATTTGAAGTTTTTCACAAATAAATATTGAATTTATCGACCAAATTTTTTCACTAACCTAAAGTACAATATGTCACGAGAAAACAATCCCAGAATCGCTGGGATAGGTAAAAGCGTTCCGGAGTTATTACCACATAAAGTGACACATGTCAGATTTGAAAAAATCATCTGTGTCCACAAGGCCAAAACAGGCTGTGTCCTAAAGGGGTTAAACACAGGAAACATGGAAACGTCTTTTTCCAATTTTGTACTTACTTTACTTGAATTCACCCTTACACATAACTTTTTTATTTTCAATGGATCCTTCTACCTGCAGCTCCAGGGAACAGCGATGGGGGCTGCATGCGCACCCTCATATGCCAACCTGTTCCTGGGGCTGTGGGAGAGAGATCTGTTTCAGGGTGGTCAGGATGTATCGATGGACCAGGTCATTTTCTGGGCCAGGTACATCGATGACATCCTACTCATCTGGAAGGGTTCATTGGCATCACTTGTGACCTTTATGAGAAACTTGAACAATAATAATCTTAACATCAAACTCACATATCATTTTGACAAATTTCAAGCAGAGTTTCTGGATGTTAAATTATCCAGGGACCCCAACGGTTTTCTTCAAACTGATGTATTTCGGAAGGTCACTGCGGTTAATTCATTTCTCCATGCTTCTTCCTCTTACCCTAAACAGACAATACGAGCAGTACCAACAGGCCAGTTTTTGAGAATTAGAAGGATCTGTTCCTCTATTGAAGTTTTTGAGAAGCAGGCCTATGACCTTACAAACCGGTTCTTGGCTCGGGGATACAGAAGAAGATCTATCAAAAAAGCCTACCATCGTGCTAAGAATACCCCAAGAGAGCACCTCCTTTTTCCTAAACCAAAAAACAAGTCTGAATCACAGGTAAGATTTACAACTGATTACCACTCACGTTGGTTTCAAATGAAGGAAATAATGAAACAATTCTGGCCAATTTTACTAACAGACCCCACAATTGAAAAATATATAACTAAATATCCAAGTATCTCTGCTCGAAGATCACAAAATCTTAAAGATTTTCTGGTCAGAAGCCATTACCAACGTAAGAACTCGAAATTCCCATTCGGTACTAAGGGCCCAAAGTGGGACTGCAAGGCCTGTGGACATTGCGTCGCATGCCCCAATATCGAGAGAGCAACCTCTTTTGTAGATTCAGCGGGCAAGAAAACCTTTACCATCACACACTCTATCTCGTGTTCAACAAAAGCAGTAATTTATTATGCTACCTGTCCTTGCCCCAAAATATACATTGGCCTAACAACAAGGGAGTTCAAGGTCCGGGTTAGCGAACATATGAGAGATATTTTGGGAGCAGCAGAGATAGATACACTAGAAATCTTAAAACCTATAGCCAGACACTTTAAAGTCCATCATGCATGTGATCCAACGAAATTAAAAGTGAGGGGCATTGACTGCATTGAACCCAATATTAGAAAGGGTGAAATATCTAAAAAAATTGGTGCAATGCGAATCCAAGTGGATTTGGACTCTGGGGACCTTGCACCCTTTTGGGCTCAAGGAAAATTTGAATTTTGCTCCATTCCTTTCACCATTGATCTCCAGTGGGTCATTTTTAATATCCTGTTATGTTCATTTTTATTTGTATTGTCATTTAGTGTTTCTAACGACCTTCATTTTTCAGTTATACATACAGTAAGTTTGCCCACTGTCAAAGACATGAACAGTCTAGAATTTTTAGGCTAGGTTAATTTTACCAGTGAGAGATAGATTATATAAAAAAAAAAAAATGAAAATCACATTGTCAAAATTATATATATATTTATTTGCATTGTGCACAGAGAAATAAGTATTTTATCCCTTTGACAAACAAGACTTGATACTTGGTGGCAAAACCCTTGTTGGCAAGCACAGCAGTCAGACGTTATTTGTAGTTGATGATGAGGTTTGCACACATGTTAGATGGAATTTTGGCCCACTCCTCTTTGCAGATCATCTGTAAATCATTAAGATTTCGAGGTTGTCGCTTGGCAACTCGGATCTTCATCTCCCTCCATAAGTTTTCGATGGGATTAAGGTCTGTCGACTGGCTAGGCCACTCCATGACCTTAATGTGCTTCTTTTTGAGCCACTCCTTTGTTGCCTTGGCTGTATGTTTCGGGTCATTGTCGTGCTGGAAGACCCAGCCACGAGCCATTTTTAATGTCCTGGTAGAGGGAAGGAGGTTGTCACTCAGGATTTGACGCTACATGGCTCCATCCATTCTCCCATTGATGCGGTGAAGTAGTCCTGTGCCCTTAGCAGAGAAACACCCCCAAAACATAATGTTTCCACCTCCATGCTTGACAGTGGGGATGGTGTTCTTTGGGTCATAGGCAGCATTTCTCTTCCTCCAAACACGGAGAGTTGAATTAATGCCAAAGAGCTCAATTTTAGTCTCATCTGACCACAGCACCTTCTCCCAATCACTCTCAGAATCATCCAGATGTTCATTTGCAAACTTCAGACGGGCCTGTACATGTGCCTTCTTGAGCAGGGGGACCTTGCGGGCACTGCAGGATTTTAATCCATTACGGCGTAATGTGTTACCAATGGTTTTCTTGGTGACTGTGGTCCCAGCTGCCTTGAGATCATTAACAAGTTCCCCCCGTGTAGTTTTCGGCTGAGCTCTCACCTTCCTCAGGATCAAGGATACCCCACGAGGTGAGATTTTGCATTGAGCCCCAGATCGATGTCGATTGACAGTCATTTTGTATGTCTTCCATTTTCTTACTATTGCACCAACAGTTGTCTCCTTCTCACCCAGCGTCTTACTTATGGTTTTGTAGCCCATTCCAGTCTTGTGCAGGTCTATGATCTTGTCCCTTACATCCTTAGAAAGCTCTTTGGTCTTGCCCATGTTGTAGAGGTTAGAGCCTGACTGATTAATTGAGTCTGTGGACAGGAGTCTTTTATACAGGTGACCATTTAAGACAGCTGTCTTTAATGCAGGCACCAAGTTGATTTGGAGCGTGTAACTGGTCTGGAGGAGGCTGAACTCTTAATGGTTGGTAGGGGATCAAATACTTATTTCTCTGTGCACAATGCAAATAAATATATATAATTTTGACTATGTGATTTTCTTTTTTTTTTTTTAAATATAATCTATCTCTCACTGGTAAAATTAAGCTAGCCTAAAATTTCTAGACTGTTCATGTCTTTGACAGTGGGCACACTTACAAAATCAGCAAGGGATCAAATACTTATTTCCTTCACTGTAGATGGTAGTGATGTCACCACATGGAGATATTGGAAGTAGGAGAAGAGAAAGGATTCTAGACAATTATACGTCATTCTTCTTTGCAGCAATAATATACGAAAAACACAAAACCCACTGCCCTTCTTTTTGTTTTTCATTCATTCGATTTTGTATCTGTGCATATATGTGTATTTGCGTATACACATTACATCAATTTTTGTGTGTGTACGCGGATACACATGTTATATTGTGACCATCAATTATGCATGTATGTATCATCTCTGTACTTATATCTTGGTGTTTATGAGACACTGCATATGTATATTACTTTATATGGAGATTCAGATATTCCATATACTCCTCTATATATATATTTACCTTTATATACATGGATACTAGTTTCATTGATACCATGGAGGGAAGAATTAATATGGGTTTTTATTAGATTTCTGTTACATATGGACTAATAAATGTGGGACACTTTATTGGATCACATATATGGTGTTATACACATCCCTTCACCACACATTTTTTCATATATGAGCAGGTTCTCATATATACATATACACTTACAATTCACTGTCATTTATTTATTTTATTAACTTATTTGAATATATATATCCTCTCACGGTTGTTTTATTTGTTTTATTTATTTATTAGTTCATCAACATTTTCACAAATTTTTTGTATAAAATATATATATATTGTTTCACTTGTTTTGCATTTTATTTTGTCTACTTTTTATTTCATTCACAATATATGTTTTGTCACATTACCCCATATATGTCCATAATTGTAACCGTGTTGTTGCGTTCCTTGCAAAATATATATGTACAAAAAAGTCTATCTTCTCAGTACCTCTTTCCATCAGCCAGTCAAACGGACATATCTTTACTTATATTTACCTTATATTCAGGCATGGTGGCTGTGCGCTCACACCGGGGGGAGTGGCTGGACTGTGTTGCGGTCCGGGTGTCTGTATCTCGATGGGCGTGGCTCGACGATGTCAGACGTCGTTGACCCCGCCCACCTTGATGACGCTCGGCCGGAGGCACATCCCCGGCCATTTCCACACCTGGTGTGTGACGCTCATATCAGCACACACATGACCGTGGATGTTAACGCCTCTCTGGTGTCCGATTGGCTGACTCTACTCCGTAATGCAGGTCCTCACTGGAGAGACGCCACCCCCGGACGAAGGCATTTCCGCCGAAACGCGCGTCGGGGTCTGGTGTCTCTCACCTGCAGGACAAACCACATGGGTATGTTATGCCAATATACTTGATTGATCTAGGCACATATTCACTTTATATTGACGCCAGCAGCTGATACAGTTCATGACCAGTTGCTGGTATGTATTTTCTGCACTTTGTGCTTTATTTACGCCCATGTGTTACATAGTCTGTTTATACACATTTTCTGCAATGAGTGACGCCTTGTCCATGCTCTGCATGACTCATCTTTTAATAATTTTTTGTATTTTGTGAATAAAGTTTGTATTTTTTCTAAAAAACATTGTTATGTGTTAATTGAACCCTATACCCTGTAGGTCTTCTGTTCATGGCAGAACAGAGTAAATGCCTTATTGTAGTCAGGAAGTCCCAATGCTGGCCTTGTAGTCAGTGACCGTTTCAGGGAGTGAAAATTGTCAATTGCCTCAGGTGACCGTACAAATGGGTCAGAGGTCATATAATGGTTGCATCATAGCAGAGGCATCCCTGATCCAGGCTCTGCAGTACCCTATTAAACCCAGGAAAGTCCTCAATTGTTTAGGGTTTCTAGAGACTGGGTGTTTCTGTAGGATTTCCAGCCTGTCAGGAGTTAAGAGTTTCATACCTTGGGAAATACAGTGACCAAAGAAAACAACTATTTTGGCACATAATTGCATCTTGTGCGCGCTCGCTTTACAGCCAACTTCTTCTAGGAACATTAATAGTGATTTGGAATCTGTTTCACTGTTCTCCAGACTCTCACTACAAAGTAACAAGTCATCTACATATTGTAGTAGAACTGATGACTGATTGGTGGGCTGCCAGGTGTCCAGAATATCTTTCATGGTACATGAGAAGATATCAGGGGAGTTTGCGGCAACCTTTGGCAGCACTACCCAAAAATACTGTCTTCCCCTATGTGTAAATTCAAAATACTGCTGGCACTCTTTATCCAGCGGGATGGAGAAGAAAGCATTGGCTAAATTTATAACTTTGAAATAGACTGCAGTGCCCGGGACCTGGTTTAGCAGGGGATGTGGGTTAGGCACTTGTCACAGCATTTACAGCCCGTAGGCCATGTACCATCCGGCACTGTACAGGTTGACCGGGCAATGTATTTTTCTTTACTGGGTCAAGAGGAGTGTTGAAAGGCGAGATTATGGGCACTATAAGATTGTTTTTCAGTAAGGAGTTAATATCCTTTCCTATAGCAGCGTCTTGCTGCGGACTCAGAGGATATTGCTTTATACAGACCGGATGGTTCTGCATATCTGGTTTTAGATTTACTTGTACAGGCGGCACATTTAAAACTCCTACATCCATCTTATCTTGTGCCCATAGTTTTTCTGGGATGTCTGCCAACCAAAGGGGAGGGGTACTTGGGGCTTTTTCAGTGTCTGGCATACTTGCCATACTAAGGAGTTTGCATAGCAGGGACTCTGGAATGGCAGAAGTTAATGTAGGTGTGCCAGAAGAAAAATCCAATGCTGCTCCCAGGGCACGGAGTACATCTGTCCCCAATAAATTGTAGGGAGTGTGTGGTGACACTAACACACGGGAGACAATTGATTGTGTGTCATGTATATTCAGTTGCATTGGTGCATATGGAGACAAAATGGGCGGGTCGGGTGTCTCCGTTGACCTTTGACGTTGATGACTTTGGAATGCGGCACTATTGAGTAGTGCGGTTTGTAGGGTGGTGGGCGCCATCTCTATCGCTGGAAACAGGGGTGTTACGGGCGAAAGGGAATATGGGTGTATAGGGCCCGGAAGGAGTAGCAAAATGGCCGCTGGGGGGTGGAAGGGGATGGCTTCTGGATGGGGGTTTCCTGTGGGGTAGCAAGATGGCCGCTGGGGGGCGGAAGGGGATGGCTTCTGGATGGGCGTTTCCTGTGTTTTGGGCTGCAGTGGAGGGGCCTGAGTTGCATCGTCTGGTGAAACACGGAGGGACTGGGTATGGGCAGGCCAATCCACATACTGCACAAATTGCTGCCACTAGGGGGTTCTATTGTCCACATTGTGGACATAACTAACATTGGCAGCCATTTTAAGGCGGTGGCTGTTCATTCTTTCCATACAAATAATGATTTACTTGTCCTTTCTTGTCTCTACATTCTTTCACAATTCACGGCCATTTTTCAGGCTGCAATCTACCTTCAGCGGGCAATCCGCAAATTCCCATCAGTTTCTTCATCTTACCAACATACTTTTTTCCTTCTTTTTTCTCAACTAACTCGCGCACACTGAACTTAAAGTTGGGAGGCATCCCTCCTTTTGTTTTAAACACACTTTTTAAGACTTCCATCGTCCCTACCGTACTATCACTATAGTTTTTTTTACCTCCTACCTCTAAACTATCTATAGGTTTTACCTCCTACCTCTAAACTATCACTCGTGTGTTGTTGTTTTTTTCTCAAATATTACCAGTCTCTTCTTTTCTTATTATCTATATTTTACCTACAGGCTGACTTAAAGGGAAACAACAGTTCATTACACTAGGTTCTTGGGACTGTATGCCAACTAACAGTCTCCTTTGTTCAGACTTTCCCCCCCAGACTGACTAACACAATCCGTCACAATCTGCAGGAACACTCACAGACAACAAATAAGATCCCGATATTATCAGCAACTTACCGTGTCCTAGAGGTGATCAAGCTCGGTGAGTGTCCCCGGATCGATCAGGTCTATGTAAACGTCAGGTCATGGGATGGAGCGGTCAGCGGCTAATACAGCCCCACGTTGGGCGCCAAATGTGGAGTCTTAGATCCTCAGTTAGTCAGCCTGGTTTTCACCGAGTAGCGCGGGAAGAATTACACCGGTAGCAGAGCTCAGGTAAAATATCCTCACTCGATTTGTAGGAGCACAACAACTTTATTTAAAACAATGAAAAATTTATATAGCAAAAATGGCGTCAATTATCAGTATATGATCTTGGGACGCCTCCAAGGTGCTAATTGGTTCTTGTTCAAACATGCCCTTTTCTTATTTGTTCAGTAAATTTGTGGGTTACAACTTCATGTTGCTTCGTTCACATTCCAGGACGTTGTCTCATGCTCCGGCACCATCTTGTCATACTACATAGCATTATAGCAGAGTATGATATACTGAGAAGCTTTATGTAAGGATAATAATGATTTTTGCAAGCACACAAATATACATAGTGGTGATCCTTCACACGTGTGATGTCTTGGCGCTGGGTGGATTAAGTGCCTCCGCTGCTGCCGGAGCCAAAGAGGAGGGTAAGTAGTCCTCTGGGGCCCGCGTTCTCCAGTTCCTAAAAATGAATGGCTTATCCTCAGGATAGGCCATCAATAGCTTATGGGTCAGGGTCCGACTGCCGGGACCCCTGCCAATCAGCTGTTTTGAAGGGGGTGCAGCTTTCGTACGAGCGCTGCTTCCCCTTCCATTAATTTCTATGGGCCCATGCACACAACCGTGGTTTCCACGGTCCGTGCATTGCCCGGAAGCATGACCTGCAAAAAGATAAGACGTGTCTTATTACGGCCACATTTTGCGGTCCAGGCTCATTGAAATGAATGTACATGGCCATGTGCACGGCCCAGGATTTGCAAACAGCCCGCGGGTGACACTCCGCGGCCGGCCGAGCCGCAAATCACGGGGCCGTGCACACCATTACGGTCGTGTGCATGAGGCCTTAGTCTCCTAAGTGACCCAACGATGGGGTCTAAGGCAGGGAAGTGATGTTGTGCAGGATGAGGCTGCTGATGAGGGGAGTGATAATTTGCAGAATAGGATGTGAGGATGGAGGTGGCCCATACACCGCGTCCCAAATTATTATGCAAATGTTATTTTTCGCTGATTTTCCTAAATAGTCGATGCAAATGACAGTCAGTATAATCTTCAAGCCATCAACAGTTGGAGTATAATGCGAATTTTATTAAACAAATCTCCTAATGATAACAGATTTTTTTTTAGAAGTAAAAAACTCAAAATGCACTGTTTCAAATTATTATGCCCAACAGAGATCAAAATATTTTAAAGGTTGTAAAGAGAACTAAAATGGTAATTTGTTGAATTTGCAGCATCAGGAGGTCATATTTACAGAAATCAAAAGCTCTTTCAATCAAAAAACCGTAACAGGCCAAGTTACATGTTAACATAGGACCCCTTCTTTGATATCACATTCACAATTCTTGCATCCATTGAATTTGTGAGTATTTGGACAGTTTCTGCTTGAATATCTTTGCAGGATGTCAGAATAATCTCCCAGAGCTTCTGTTTTGATGTGAACCGCCTCCCACCCTCATAGATATTTTGCTTGAGGATGCTCCAAAGGTTCTCAATAGGGTTGAGGTCAGGGGAACATGGGGGCCACACCATGAGTTTCTCTCCTTTTATGCCCATAGCAGCCAATGACACAGAGGTATTCTTTGCAGCATGAGATGGTGCATTGTCATGCATGAAGATAATTTTGCTACGGAAGGCACGGTTTTTCTTTTTGTACCACGGAAGAAAGTGGTTAGTCATAAACTCTACGTACTTTGCAGAGGTCATTTTTACACCGTCAGTGACCCTAAAGGGGCCTACCAGCTCTCTCCCCATGATTCCAGCCCAAAACATGACTCCGCCACCTCCTTGCTGACGTCGCAGCCATGTTGGGACATGGTGCCATTCACCAACCATCCACTACTCCATCCATCTGGACCATCCAGGGTTGCACGGCACTCCTCAATAAACAACACGGTTTGAAAATTAGTTTTCATGTATTTCTGAGCCCACTGCAACCATTTCTGCTTGTGAGCATTGTTTAGGGGTGGCCGAATAATAGCTTTATGCACACTTGCAAACCTCTGGAGGATCCTACACCTTGAGGTTCGCGGGACTCCAGAGGCACCAGCGGCTTCAAATACCTGTTTGCTGCTTTGCAATGGCAATTAGCGGCTGCTCTCCTAATCCTATTAATTTGTCCTGCAGAAACCTTCCTCATTATGCCTTTATCTGAACGAACCCGTCTGCTCTGAATCAGCCACCTATCTTTTCACAGTACGATGATCACGTTTACGTTTTCTTGAAATATCCAATGTTTTCATACCTAGTGCAATTCCTTGGACAATTTCACGTTTTTCGGCAGCAGAGAGATCCTTTTTCTTTCCCATATTGCTTGAAACCTGTGGCCTGCTTAATAATGTGGAACGTCCTTCTTAAGTAGTTTTCCTTTGATTGGGCACACCTGGCAAACTAATTATCACAGGTGTCTGAGATTGATTACAGTGATCCAAAGAGTCCTAAGACACAATACCATCCATGAGTTTAATTGAAAAACTAATAATTGAATGTTTATGACCCTTAAATCCAATGTGCATAATAATTTGGAACACAGTGTAGACTGGAGTTTCTCCTGGTAGATACTCTGCTCATAGTGTTGTCAGCGATCGTGTGACTTTTTTTGGCTTTTATTTTCGCGAACTTCATTAATCCAGTGTTTTACCCACCAGTCTATGAACCACAACAGTATTAACCCCTTCCCGCACCTTGGCGTAAATGCACGTCCAGGTGAGCAGTAACTTCGCGTACCTGCTCGTGCAGTTACGTCCGCACTTTAAGGCCGGATTTACACGAGCGTGTGCATTTTGCGCGCAAAAAATGCTGCGTTTTGCGCGCGCAAAAAGCACTTAACAGCTTCGTGTGTCAGCTGCGTATGATGCGTGGCTGCGTGCTTTTCGCGCAGCCGCCATCATTATGACACTCTGTATGTTTGTAAACAGAAGCACGTGGTGCTTTTCTGTTTTCAATCATATTTTTTACTGCTGTTGCGCGAATCACGCGCGTCACACGGAAGTGCTTCCGTGTGCTGCGCGTGATTTCCACTCACCCATTGACTTCAATGGGTGCGTGATGCGCGAACAACGCACAAATATAGGACATGCCGTGCGTTTCACGCAGCGGACATACGCTGCGTGAAAATCACAGACTGTCTGCACGGCCCCATAGACTAACATAGGTCCGTGCGATATGTGTGAAAATCCTGCATGTTGCACGGACGTATTACACGTTTGTGTAAATAAGCCATAACAGTTAACCGCGGTGCTACACCGCAGAGGCGGTTAACTGTGCAGGGTGTCTGCCCTGCTCACTGTGTTGCCGATCAGCATCCCATCGCCACTGAAATCTGCAATTAACCCCTTCGATGCGGCGGTCAATTGCGATCGCTGCATTGAATAGGTTTAGAGCAGATAGGCAGCTCCCCACATGCATTTGCAGGGGCTGGCGATCCTTGTCACGGAAACCGGGGGCCAGACAGTTAGAGTGACTGCCACGTCATAATGACGGTTAGAACACAGGTAGTGTAATGTGTTCTAGCAGCGATCAGAGTTGCAAGTCTAAATGAACCCTAGAGGGACAAGTAAAAAAAAAAAGATAATAAAAATGTTTTTAAAAAAAAAAAGTTGTTACCTAAACAAAAAATACTTTTTTTCCTATAATAAGACTTTTATTATGGGGAAAAAATTAAACCGTTAAAAGTACACACATTTGGTATCACCGCATTCGTAACGGCCCAAACGATAAAATTATAATATTATTTTTCCCGCACGGTGAACACAGCAAATAAAATAAGTAAAAAAACAATGCTAGAATCACTATTTCTTGGTCACCACTCCTCCTAAAATATACAATAAAAAGTCGCATGTACCACAAAATAGTACCAATAAAAACTACAACTTGTCCCGCAAAAAACAAGCCCATACACAGCTTTTTTGACTGAAAAATAAAAAGGTTATGGCTCTCTCCAAAAATTATTTATTTTATAAAAAAGTGATTTTATTGCGCAAACGCTGCAAAACGTAAAAATAACAATGTACATATGGTATCGCCGTAATCGTACCGACCCGCAGGATAAAGTAAAATTGTCATTTATAGCCCAGGGTGAACGCCATAAAAAAAAAAGAATAAAAAACATTCTCAGAATTGATGATTTTTGGTCACCTTGCTTGCCAAAAAATGGACTAAAAAGTGATAAAAAAAAAAAATCACATGCACCTCAAAATGGTACCAATGAAAACTACAGATTGTTCCGCAACAAATAAGCCCTCACACAGCTCCGGTGGAGAAAAATTAAAGAAGCTCTGGCTCTCAGAATATGGCGATGCAAAATGTGCAGAACGTTCCAAAAGTGGATAAGATCGGGCACCATTTATAAGTGCGACACTGGCCACATATCTGCAGATTATTATTTATTTACCCCATTATTATACCCTCTTATTATACCCTGAGGTACCCCGCACAGCTTACATATACCCTGATGTACCCTGCACAGATTACATACGCCCCCACATTATAAACTGAAGCAAAACCCCAAATTGAACTATAAGGATATGGTCACACGCTGAGTCAAAAACGTCTGAAAATACGGAGCTGTTTTCAAGCGAAAACAGCTCCTGATTTTCAGACGTTTTTCATGCCACTCGCGATTTTCGCTGCATTTTTTACGGCTGTTTTTGGAGCTGTTTTCTATAGTCAATGAAAAACAGCTCCAAAAACGTCCCAAAAATGTGAAAAAATGCACAAAATTGGTATCTGTGTCTGTAAAAGTCCAAACTATTACAATATACCATTATTTAACTCACACGGTGAACGGCGTGAAAAATAGAGAATTAAGGCCCCATGCACACAACCATAAAAACGGCTGTAATTACGGCCCATAGACTTCTATTGGCCACGGGTACCTTCCCGTTTGGGTACGGGAAAGTGACCGGGCCGTTGAAAAATATAGAATATGTCCTATTTCAGGCAGTAATTATGGCACTGGGAGGCCCATAGAAAAATCTATGGGGCTCCCGTAATTACGGGTGGCTAAGTGTGTGCACCCATAATTATCGGAGCGTTGCCAGGCGACGTCAGGGGATTTAAATTTTTAAATAAAGAGAAGCAGAGAAAATGGCGTCTGAGTGATCATGTGACATTTCCAGACCCCCTTTTTTTACAGGTCCGTAAATACGGGTGGAATACAGATGAAAACGGACCCGTATTTATGGGCACGGGTCCGTAAATACGGGTTAAAACGTGTGACAAAAAAACTTATTTACGGACAGTATTTACTGGAGGGAAAAAATACGGTCGTGTGCTTGGGGCCTTAAAACGGCAAAATCGCTGTTTTTTGGTCACCTTGGCTCTCCCAAAAAATTTAATAAATAGTGCTCAAAAAGTTGTATGTACCAAAAAAAGTACCAATAAAAACTACAGCTCGTCCTGCAAAAAATAAGCCCTCACACCTCTATTGACGGAAAAATAAAGAAGTTATGGCTCTTGGAAAGCGGGGAGGGAAAAACAAAAAAAAGAAAAAGAAAAAAATGGTTCAGTCCGGAAAGGGTTAATTACTTTCTAATGAAAAAACATTTATGACCACATGTGGGGTACTGCCATGCTCGGGAGAAACTGCTTTAAATGTTGGGGTGCTTTTTCCTCCTTTATCCTTTGTGAAATTTAAAAAAATTTAAATTGATCAAATTCAACATTTTAGTGGAAATAATGTTGATATTCATTTTCACGGCCTAATTCAAAAAAATTCTGTGGGGGTCTAAATTCTCACTATACCCCTAGATAGATTCCTTGAGTGGTGTAGTTTCACAAATGGGGTTACTTTTGGGGTGTTTCCACTGTTTTGGTCCTTCAGGGGCTTTGCAAATGCGACATGGCACCCGAAAAACATTTCAGCTAAATTTGAGCTCCAAAAGCCAAATAGTGCTCCTTCCCTTCTAAGCCCCGCTGTGGGTCCAAACAGCAGTGCATTACCACATATGGTGTGTTTCCATAATCGGGAGAAATTGTTTTACAAATGTTGGGGTGCTTTTTCTCCTTTATTCCTTGTAAAAATTTAAAAATGGCTGTTTTTCCAGAAAAAAAGTAGATTTTTACCTTTACAGACTAATTCTAATGAATTCAGCAAAACAACTGTGGGGTCAAAATGCTAAAAAATTCCTTTTGGGGTGTAGTTTCCAAAATGGGGGTCACTTTTGGTGGGTTTCCACTATTTTCCCTCCAGTGCATTGCAAACGCGACACTGCACTGAAAACTATTCCAGCAATGGCGCTCCTTCCCCTCTGAGCACTGCTGTGGGTCCAAACAGCAGTTTGTTACCACATATGGGGTCGTGCTATAATCGGGAGAAATTGCTTTACATATGTTGGGGTGTTTTTTCTCCTTTATTCCTTGTAAAAATGAAAAATTTCTACTTTTTTTCCGAAAAAAAGTAGATTTTCATCTTCACATACTAATCCAAATACATTGGGTTAATAATGCTAACTTTACCCCTAGATAAATTCCTTGAGGGGTGTAGATTCCAAAATGATGTCACTTTTGGGGGTCTTTACTGTTTTGGCTCCACAACACCTCTTCAAACCTGACATGGTGCTTAAAATATATATTTTTTTAAAAATGTGGCCCCAAGATCCACTAGGTGCTCCTTTCTTCTGAGGCTTGTGTTTCAGTCCATTACCACACTAGGGCCACATGTGGGATATTTTTGCACATTTTCTCCAAATCTTGATGGTTTTTACAAATAAATATTGAATTTATCAACCAAATTTTTTCACTAACATAAAGTACAATATGTCACGAGTAAACAGTCAGAATCACTTGGATAGGTACAAGCATTCTGAAGTTATTACCACATAAAATGACATGTCAGATTTGAAAAATCTGCTTCGTCCTCATGGCCAAAACAGTCCCAGTCCTGAAGGAGTTACGGCTCCCAGCCAGTCCCCGAGCGTGCAGAAAACCTTGGTCACCTATCTGATGCCCTGGATCTCAGGTTGAAGAAGCCTAATCCTGTGGACAGGGAATACATGCGTTTAGTTGGAAAATCCCTTTTAAATGCAATTTCCTGCTCGTACAATTGGGGTACACAGAGGACCGTGCGTGAATCCTGGGCAGGGCCGTATTTGCCAGTAGTTACTGGGGGTGCAGTGCCTAGGGCGTCAAGCAGGGAGGGGCGGCTGCAGCATAGTTTTTTTTTCTTTTCTTAAAGGGGTTTTCCCCATCAGGAACATTTATGACATATCCACCTCTGGGACCCGCACCTATCCCTAGAATGGGGCCCCCTAAACCCCGTTCTACTTCTATGTTTTGTAGCTGAAAATGTTTTCATAACTACCACAGTAGCATGCGAAATATGCTGTTTCCATAACTTCCGACCATTGAGCAGCATCTGATGGGTTTTAACCTGACCGGTAACCCAGCGACGCAATCGCTGGGTTGCAATGGCAATCGGAGGCCAAATAATGGCTTCCGTGTCTTCCTCCGGCAGGTCCTCATAGGCTTGCTGTCAGTGAATAACTGACAGTGCTAACACACTGCACTACGTATGTAGTGCAGTGTATTAGAGTAGCAATCGGGGCATCAGGCCCCCAAGTCCCCTAGTGGGACAAGTCAAAAAAGTAAAAACAAGTTAATAAAAATGTCTAAAAACAGTTTCAAGTAACAAAAAAACAAAAACTAAACTGCCTTTTTTCACATAAGTCTTTTATTATGAGAAAAATCTTAAAAGATTAAAAAAAACTATACATAATTGGTATCGCCGCATCCGTAACGACCCAAACTATAAAACCATTATGTAATTTATCACACACGGTGAATGCTGATAAAAAAATATGAAAAACAACGCCAGAATCTTTGTTTTTAGGTCACATCTCACAGATCAAAAAGTCACATTTACTCCAAAATAGTACCAATAAAAACGACAATCCATCCCGCAAAAAATAATCCCTGACACAGCTTTGTCCACACAAAAATAAAAAGTTATGGGTCGTAGACTATGGCGACAACAGAAAACAAATGATTTTATAAAAAAAGTGATTTTATTGTGCAAAAGCTGCAATACATAAAAAAAACGATATAAATTTGGTATCGCCGTAATCGTATCGACCCGCAGAATAAAATTAACATGTCATTTATGGCGCACTCTGAATGCCGAAAAAAACCGACAATGAAACACTATTCCAGAATTGCATGTTTTTGGTAATTTCCTATACCAAAAAATTTAATAAAAAGTGATCAAAAAGTCGTATGTGTTCCAAAATGGTACCTGTAAAATCTACAGCCCGTCTCGCAAAAAACGAGCCTCCACACAGCTCCATCCGAAAAATAAAAAAAGTTATGGCACTAGTAATGCGGTGATGAAAAAACATCTCAATGTGCAGGCCGGAGGGGAACATTCCTTCAGTTTCAGGGCCATAGTATTTAGGAACTAGGAATAGAAGGGACATAGCACATCCGCTGGAAGCGAGGGTGCCCGTATTATACCAGCGCAAATCTTTCCCAGCAAGATTTCCCAAACTACGAAGGAGAAAAAGTCCCCAAAAATGTGCAGAGTGTTACAAAAGGGGGATAAGAAAGAAAATCCTTTTATCAGTGTGACACCGGCCTGCGTATAATGGATCGCTTGTATTATTTACCCCTTTATTATACCCTCTTATTATGCCCTGATGTACTCCACACAGATTACATATGACCCCACACATTATAAACTGAAATACCAGTAAAACTCAAACAAAACTACCAAGAAAAATCCATGCTTGTCTTTCCCTTCTTAGCCCTACAGTGTGCCCAAACAACAATTTATGTCCACAAGTAAGGCATTACCAAACCCAGGAGAACCCGCTTAACAATTTATGGGGTAAGATTCTCCAGTGGCACAAGCTGGGCACAACATATTGTGCGGTGAATAGGCATATCAGTGATTTTCACGCGCGATGCACGGACCTATGTTAGTCTATGGGGCCGTTAAGACAGTCTGTGAGTTTCACGCAGCGCATGTCCTCTGCGTAAAACTCACGACATGTCCTATACTTGTGCGTTTTTCGCGCATCACGCACCCATTGAAGTCAATGGGTGCGTGAAATTCACACGCAGCACACGGAAGCACTTCCGTGTGACGTGCGTGATTCGCGCAACAGCAGTAAAAGCTATGAAAACAGAAAAGCACCACGTGCTTTTCTGTTTACAAACATGAAGACAGAGTGTCATAATGATGGCGGCTGTGCGAAAATCACGCAGCCACGCATCTTATGCTGATGACACACGGAGCTTTTATGGAGGTTTTGCGCGCGCAAAACGCCGCGTTTTTTGCGTGCGCAAAACGCACACGCTCATGTGAATTCGGCCTGAGGCTGGTGCTTAAAGAGGCTCTGTCACCAGATTTTGCAGCCCCTATCTGCTATTGCAGCAGATAGGCGCTGCAATGTAGATTACAGTAACGTTTTTATTTTTAAAAAACGAGCATTTTTGGCCAAGTTATGACCATTTTCGTATTTATGCAAATGAGGCTTGCAAAAGTACAACTGGGCGTGTTGAAAAGTAAAAGTACAACTGGGCGTGTATTATGTGCGTACATCGGGGCGTGTTTACTACTATTACTAGCTGGGCGTTGTGTATAGAAGTGTCATCCACTTCTCTTCACAACGCCCAGCTTCTGGCAGTGCAGCACTGTGACGTCACTCACAGGTCCTGCATCGTGTCGGCACCAGAGGCTACACTTGATTCTGCAGCAGCATCAGCATTTGCAGGTAAGTAGCTACATCGACTTACCTGCAAACGCCGATGCTGCTGCAGAATCATCTGTAGCCTCTGGTGCCGACACGATGCAGGACCTGTGAGTGACGTCACAGTGCTGCACTGCCAGAAGCTGGGCGTTGTGAAGAGAAGTGGATGATACTTCTATACACAACGCCCAGCTAGTAAAAGTAGTAAACACGCCCCGATGTACGCACATAATACACGCCCAGTTGTACTTTTACTTTTCAACACGCCCAGTTGTACTTTTGCAAGCCTCATTTGCATAAATACGAAAATGGTCATAACTTGGCCAAAAATGCTCGTTTTTTAAAAATAAAAACGTTACTGTAATCTACATTGCAGCGCCTATCTGCTGCAATAGCAGATAGGGGTTGCAAAATCTGGTGACAGAGCCTATTTAAGTCCATTAGCACACTAGGACAACATGTGGGATATTTCCGAAAACTGCAGAACCTAGGCAATAAATATTGAGTTGCGATTCTCTGGTAAAACCTTCTGTGTTACAAAAAAAATGGATTCAAAATGAATTTCTGCAAAAAAAATACATTTACTTTGTAAATTTCACCTCTATTTTGCTTTAATTCCTGCAGAATGTCTAAAGGGTTAAGAAACTTTCTAAATGCTGTTTTGAATACTTTGCCATTTTTGAAATGGGGTGACTTATTGGTGGTTACTAATATATAAGACCCTCAAAGCCACTTCACAACTGAACTGGCCCCTGTAAAAATAACCTTTTGAAATTTTCTTGAAAATGTGAGAAATTGCTGCTAAAGTTCTAAGCCTTGTAACGTCCTAGAAAATAAAAGGATGTTAAAAAAACTATGGCAATCTAAAGTAGACATATGGGGGATGGTAATTAGCGACTATTTTGTGTGGTATAAGTGCCTGTCTTACAAGCAGATACATTTAAATTTAGAAAAATGCTAATTTAATGTAGAATTTTCTGAACTTTTTTTTTTGGGGGGGATATAAAAAAAAACAGCTATTTAGCCATTGTTCTTTGCGTTTTACATTTACGGCGATTACTGTGCGGCGTAAATAACATGCTTTATTCTATGGGTCGGTACGATTACGGCAATACCAAATATGTATAGTTTTTTTTTTATGTTGTACTACTTTTGCAGAATAAAAACACTTGAACTAAAATAATTTTATTTTGCATCGCCGCTTTCCAAAAGCCAGAACTTTTTTGTTTTCCCATCAATGTCACCATATGAGGACTTGTTTTTTGCGGGACTTCATTGCTACAATTTTGGGGTACATGGGACTTATTGATCTTTTATTTTTATTATTTTGGGGGGAAATGGGAAAAAAATAGCAATTTTGCCATTGTTTGCGTTTTTTTACGGGGTTCACCTTGCGTTTTAAATAATATGATAACTTTATTTTTTGGGTCATTACGATTGCGGAGATACCATATATGTGTAGTTTTTATTTTATGGCCAAAAAATTGTTTTATTTTTTTTAATGTGTACCTTATTCATTTTTATATCACATTAATTATTTTTTCAGTCCCACTAGGAGACTTCACTATGCGATCTCTAGATCGCAGATATAATACTTTGGTATACCTTGCATACCAGAGCATTATTGACTGTCAGTAAAGAACGGACAGGCATCTATTAGGACATGCCTCTGGCACGTCCTAATAGGCATAAAGTTAGGGCAGGCCCGGGGGCCTTTGTTAGGCCCCCGGCTGCCATGGCAACCCATCGGATGCCTGCAATTGCATTTGCGGGCTGCTGATGGATGACAGAGGGAGCTCACTCCCTCTGTAAACAACTCAAATGCAGCGGTCGCTAATGACCGCAGCATTTAAAGGGCTAAACTGCCACGATCGAAGTAAACTTCGATCGCTACCGTTGGAGCAGCAACCTAGCTGACATCAGGCAGCCGAGCCGCGGCTCCAGCCTGCACGGAGACCCGTGCAGGACGTTGATTAGGCTGCCGTGAAAAGGTGGCGGTCTAGAATGAAGCCCATTAATGACCGTCGGGAAAAGGCATATCGGCGGTCATTAAAGGGTTAAGGACTACTTAGATGACAGCATTTTTATTTTCAATAAATTGGTTAACGAGGGTTGAAAAAAGCAACATGCACTCCCCCCAGTTTTCATAACCAGCCAGATTCAATAAAGCAACGGCAGCCTAGCATTACCAGGGTGGGAAGTGCCACTGGTTTTTACAGTCTACACTGACACCATGAACCTCCCTATAACAATTACAGTCTATACTGAGAACATGACCCTCCATATAACAACTACAGTCTATACAGAGACCAAGAACCTCCATATAACAACTACAGTCTATACTGACACCATGATCCTCCCTATAACAACTACAGTCTATACACAGATCATGAACCTCCCTATAACAACCACAGTCTGTACAGAGATCATGAACCTCCATATAAAATCTACAGATATTGCACCATTGTGTAAAAGCGTGAATCACACAAGTAAAATGTATGGATGATATGTTCTGCAGCACTATATAATGTGGCAGCTGTGACTGAGCTCCAGTCATTTCAGCAGTGACCTGTCTAGATTGGAGTTGTTCCGAGCATGTCCTCCCCCCAGCAACTCCAATCTCGACACCTCACTAGTGAACCGTCTAGAATGGAGTTGCTGTAGGGAGGACCTACCAGGAACAACTCCATTCTAGACGCAACCCTGTTCTCTACTTCTAACACGGTAATAGGTGAAGGACCCGTAAGGACGTCTCCACCATGTGACCGTGGCTGGAGTGGCGGAGCTTATCAGTGGAGAAAAGTGGTGGATAAAGGACCTGTGACGATGATCACGTGACATGAGGGGCGGAGATCCTGTGCCATGTGTAGAAGTGATGGATTCACTGTTTTCTTCTATAGGTTTTTAGCAATTTTGTGAGAGCTGGAGCCAAGGGAATGCTGGGAGTTGTAGTCTCCTTTTATATCCCTGCCTGTAATATCCTCTGATATCCCATAACAGTCTGGGAATGCTTGGAGTTGTAGTTCTCTCCTCTTATACTCCTCCCTGTAATGGCCTTTCATATCCCATAACAACCTGGACATGCTGGGAGTTGCAGTTCTCTCCTCTTATACACTACCGTTCAAAAGTTTGGGGTCACCCAGACAATTTTGTGTTTTCCATGAAAACTCACACTTTATCAAATGAGTTGCAAAATGACTAGAAAATATAGTCAAGACATTGACAAGGTTAGAAATAATGATTTTTATTTGAAATAATAATTTTCTCCTACAAACTTTGCTTTCGTCAAAGAATGCTCTATTTGCAGCAATTACAGCATTGCAGACCTTTGGCATTCTAGCTCTTAATTTGCTGGGGTAATCGGGAGAAATTTCACCCTATGCTTCCAGAAGCCCCTCCCACAAGTTGGATTGGCTTGATGGGCACTTCTTGCGTACCATACGGTCAAGCTGCTCCCACAATAGCTCTATGGGGTTGAGATTTGGTGACTGCACTGGCCACTCCATTACAGATAGAATACCAGCTGCCTGCTTCTTCCATAAATAGTTCTTGCATAATTTGGAGGTGTGCTTTGGGTCATTGTCCTGTTGTAGGATGAAATTGGCTCCAATCAAGGGCTGTCCACAGGGTATGGCATGGCGTTGCAAAATGGAGTGATAGCCTTCCTTATTCAAAATCCCTTTTACCTTGTACAAATCTCCCACTTTACCAGCACCAAAGCAACCCCAGACCATCACATTACCTCCACCATGCTTGACAGATGGCGTCAGGCACTCTTCCAGCATCTTTTCAGTTGTTCTGCATCTCACAAATGTTCTTCTGTGTGATCCAAACACCTCAAACTTCGATTCGTCTGTCCATAACACTTTTTTCCAATCTTCCTCTGTCCAATGTCTGTGTGCTTTGCCCATATTAATCTTTTCCTTTTATTAGCCAGTCTCAGATATGGCTTTTTCTTTGCCACTCTGCACTGAAGGCCAGCATCCCGGAGTCGCCTCTTCACTGTAGACGTTGACACTGGTGTTTTGCGGATACTATTTAATGAAGCTGCCAGTTGAGGACCTGTGAGGCGTCTATTTCTCAAACTAGAGAGTCTAATGTACTTGTCTTGTTGCTCAGTTGTGCAGCAGGGCCTCCTACTTCTCTTTCTACTCTGGTTAGACCCTGTTTGTGCTGTCCTCTGAAGGGAGTAGTACACACCGTTGTAGGAAATCTTCAGTTTCTTGGCAATTTCTCGCATGGAATAGCCTTCATTTCTAAGAACAAGAATAGACTGTCGAGTTTCACATGAAAGCTCTCTTTTTCTAGCCATTTGGAGAGTTTAATCGAACCCACAAATGTAATGCTCCAGATTCTCAACTAGCTCAAAGGGAGGTCAGTTTTATAGCTCCTCTAAACAGCAAAACTGTTTGCAGCGGTGCTAACATAATTGCACAAGGGTTTTCAAGTGTTTTCTAATCATCCATTAGCCTTCTAACACAGTTGGCAAACACAATGTACCATTAGAACACTGGAGTGATGGTTGCTGGAAATATTGCATTAAAAACCAGACATTTGCAGCTAGAATAGTCATTTAGCACATTAACAATGTATAGAGTGTATTTCTGATTAATTTAATGTTATCTTCATTGAAAAAAACGGTGCTTTTCTTTCAAAAATAAGGAAATTTCTAAGTGACCCTAAACTTTTGAACGGTAGTGTACATGGGAGTCTGTGTGGCACTATATACAGGGGTCTGTGTGGCACCATCTGTAGGGGGGTCTGCCTATGGCGCTATCTGCAGGGGGCTGCGTGTGGCGCTATCTACAGGGGGTGACGCTATCTACAGGGGGATGTGTGTGACGCTATCTACAGGGGGCTGTGTGTGTCGCTATCTACAGGCGGGTGAAGCTGTCTACAGGGGGATGTGTGTGGCGCTATCTACAGGGGCTGTGTGGCACTATCTACAAGAGCTGTGTCCCGCTCTCTACAGGGGCTGTGTGGCACTATCTACAGGGTGTGTGTGTGTGCGTTGCTATCTACAGGGGGTCTGGGTGGCGCTATCTACAGGGGATCTGTGTGGCGCTATCTAGAGGGGTCTGTGTGGTGCTATATACAGGGGGTCTGTGTGGCGCTATCTATTGGGACAGTGGTGTAATGAGGGATTCTTTCATTGATGCCTATAATTGGTGTTTATAACTGTCTATTTTACTGCTGTACTTGTAATATTATAGTATATAAAAAAGTAATTTAAGTAAGTTTTCTTATTCTCTTATGTAGTATGATATATTAGCGTTTACTGGGGGTATTACTTTTGGTCATCAGATCACCCACCCTTGATGGAGACTTGCCCTGCTCCCTAACTGCCCCACTCAGATGCTGCCAAGACTTAGAGGGAACATTTCTTATAAACTGAAATACCAGCAAAACTACTACCAAGCAAAATCCAAGGGTGTTTCTTAAATTTTGGCACCTCAAGGCCTCTGCAACCCTATAATGTGCCTGGAAAACCTCCTAACAAAAAAAAGGCACCAAAATCCACAAAGTGCTCCTTCATTTCTATACCTGTGTTTCAGTATGTAGGACCACATATGGGATATTTCTAAAAACTGTAGAATAAGGGTAATAAAGATCGAGTTTCTCTGGTGTATTAGAGGAAAATAAATATATATTAAAATTAAATTTCTGCAAAAAAAAAAGTAACATTTCACTTCCACTTTGCTTTAATTCCTGTGAAACACCTTAAAGGACGAGTGTCACGAAAAAAAATTTTGGGGATATCAATTTGCATTTAGTGTTTTATTATAAAATCTTTTATTTATGTGTGTGTTTGTGTTTTACTTTTTTCTTTTTTCTAACTTTTACTTCACTATGGGGGCTGCCATTTTGTTTTTCAACTCTGTATGTGTCGATTAACGACACATACAGAGATGGAATACGGCAGCTACAGTGCATAGGAGTCAATGAACGGGAGCCGTTCCATTGACTTTGCTCTATGGCTCTGTACTGCGCAGACGCAGGTCAGAGTCACACAGAGCAGAGCAGCTTTTTGCAGGGAGAGAGCACGCGCCATCTTGAAGACCAGCTGCACTGCAGGTAAGATGTGTGTCTCTGCATGTCCCACTCTCTATCTCACAGACCCCCGCTCTCGTGACCCCCGACGGGCCCCCACACCCGACGCCCCCCCCCCCGATGGCCCCCCCGATGCCCCCCCCTTGTATGAAGGACACATGATGAAACTGTACTGGGAAAGCCCTGAACGATAAATCTCTAGTTGTGCTGAGACTGTTTGGGGATGTGACTACTGAACCTCTCAGTCTCAGCACAATTTGAGAGATTTATCATTCAGGGGTCTGGGAAAGCTGGGTGACCACCATTACCCCTCCTACTGGAGTGTGAGAGGTTCATTAGTCACATTCCCAAACACACTCCACTAGGAGGGGTAATGGTGGTCACCCAGCTTTCCCAGACCCCTGAATGATAAATCTCTCTAGTTGTGCTGAGACTGAGAGGTTCATTAGTCAGATCCCCAAACAGTCTCAGCACAACTAGAGAGATTTACCGTTCAGGGGTCTGGGAAAGCTGGGTGACCACCATTACCCCTCCTACTGGAGTATGAGAGGTTCATTAGTCACATCCCCAAACACACTCCAGTAGGAGTAATGGTGGTCACCCAACTTTCCCAGACCCCTGAACGATAAATCTCTCTAGTTGTGCTGAGACTGAGAGGTTCATTAGTCACATTCCCAAACAGTCTCAGCACAACTAAAGAGATTTATCGTTCAGGGGTCTGGGAAAGCTGGGTGACCACCATTACCCCTCCTACTGGAGTGTGAGATTCATTAGTCACATCCCCAAACACACTCCAGTAGGAGTAATGGTGGTCACCCAGCTTTCCCAGACCCCTGAACGATAAATCTCTCTAGTTGTGCTGAGACTGAGAGGTTCATTAGGCACATTCCCAAACAGTCTCAGCACAACTAGAGAGATTTATCGTTCAGGGGTCTGGGAAAGCTGGGTGACCACCATTACCCCTCCTACTGGAGTGTGAGATTCATTAGTCACATCCCCAAACACACTCCAGTAGGAGTAATGGTGGTCACCCAGCTTTCCCAGACCCCTGAACGATAAATCTCTCTAGTTGTGCTGAGACTGAGAGGTTCATTAGTCACATTCCCAAACAGTCTCAGCACAACTAGAGAGATTTACCGTTCAGGGGTCTGGGAAAGCTGGGTGACCACCATTACCCCTCCCACTGGAGTGTGAGAAGTTCATTAGTCACATCACTAAACACTCCAGTATGAGGGGTAATTGTGGTCACCCTGCTTTCCCAGACACGGATATAACCAGGAAAGGGCTGGATGGACGGGCTGAGGGTGCACAGGGTTTTTGGTGATCCCCCTCTGTCATGTGATCGGACCTAGGTTACCGGTTCATCAGACGGGGTTCATGTGACTATAAATCTGTCCATAACAAGAGACAGTGCACTCAGGACAAGCCCTGCCCTCATGCCGTAGTTGTGTGGTTCTGTCTGCAGTGATGGCGGTGGGTGGCTCTGACACCCGCCTCCCCCGTCGGGTCATCTCAGGACAGAAGGGGTGTCTGAACTGGAGACACAGCGCCGCACCTGTCCTCAGGTTGTGTCTGGTATTGCAGTTCACCTCCATTAAAGTGAATAGGACAGAGCTGTAATACCACACACGACCTGAGGACAGGTGCGGTGCCATGTTTTTCTGGACGACCCCTTTAAGACTTTTCCCGTGTGTGTGTGTGTGGCAGAGCGGAGTGTGCACGGGCACCGCTGATACTTCATAGCCGCTTATCAGCTGTTTTGAAGAATCAGCGGCGAGCACCCCCCCCCCCACATACACACACAAATCCCCCAAACACGCAAAATCAAGTGTAATCAAGCGTTTTTTATGTGTTTTTTTGCACGTAAAATGTGCAAAAAAAAAATATGTCAAATACACGGCGTGTGAACCGGTCAACTGAAAAGTCATTCACTTCACTTTCATCATTCTAAGGCCTCATTTACACGAGCGTAATATACGCGCGTGCTTTTCACGCGTGTCGTACGCACCTATATTACTCTATGGGGCAGTGCAGACAATGCGTGAATTTTGCGCAGCGCGAGTGCGTTGCGTAAAACTCACGACATGTTCTATAATCGTGCGTTTTTCGCGCATCACGCACCCATTGAAGTCAATGGGTGCGTGAAAACCACGCATGCCGCACGGAAGCACTTCCGTGCGAACTGCGTGATTCTTCGCAAGAGCTGTCAAACTGAATGTAAACAGAAAAGCACCACGTGCTTTTCTGTTTACAAACATCCAAACGGAGTGTCAAATTAGAGATGAGCGCACCGAACTTCACCGGGTTCGGCCGAACTCGTTTTGACCGAACCCGGCAAAAATTTTTTCGGTACGCGACGTCAGGAGACAGTCACTGTCCGTGGTGCTGAAAGCGTTAAACTGGTTCAGCACCCTGGACAGTGACTTCCGATCCCAATATACATGAACGTGTAAAAAAAAAAAGAAGTTCTGACTTACCGATAACTCCCGGCTTCTTCCTCCAGTCTGACCTCCCGGGATGACAATTCAGTCCAAGTGACAGCTGCAGCCAATCACAGACTGCAGCGGTCACATGGACTGCCGCGTCATCCAGGGAGGTGGGGCCGGATGACAAGAGAGGGACGCGTCACCAAGGCAACGGCCGGGAGACCAGACTGGAGGAAGCAGGAAGTTCTTGGTAAGTATGAACGTCTGTTTTTTATTCACAGGTTGGTGTATATTATGATCGGAATTCACTGTCGAGATTGCTGAAAGAGTTACTGCCGATCAGTAAACTCTTTCAGCACCCTGGACAGTGACTGACGTCGACTAGCCTCATCTCTATGATGGCGGATGTGCGAAAATCACGCAGCCGCGCATCATACACTGATGACACACGGAGCTGTCAAGTGCCTTTTGCACACGCAAAACGCTGCGTTTTTTTGCGTGCGCAAAACGCACACGCTCGTGTAAATGAGGCCTAAGGCTGGGTTCACACTACCTATTTTCAGGTGTAAACGATGCGTTTTACGCCTCGATTTACGCCTGAAAAGACGGCTCCAATACGTCGGCAAACATCTGCCCATTCATTTGAATGGGTTTGCCGACGTACTGTGCCGACGACCTGTAATTTTACGCGTCGCTGTCAAAAGACGGCGCGTAAAATAACAGCCTCGGCAAAGAAGTGCAGGACACTTCTTGGGACGTAATTTGAGCCGTTTTTCATTGAATTCAATTAAGAACAGCTCCAAATTACGGCCGTAATTGACGCCTCGCAAAACGCGAGTACGAGCAATTACGTCTGAAATGACGGAGCTGTTTTCTCCTGAAAACAGCTCCGTCATTTCAGACGTAAATGCAGTTAGCGTGTGCACATACCCTAAGGGTATGTTCACACACAATGTTTTCAGCTGAAAAATCGGAAGCAGAACGCCTACAAGCATCTGCCCATTGGTTTCAATGGGAAATACGGCGTTCTGTTCCGACAGGGCGTTTTTTACGTGGTAGTTTTCCAAAAACGGCACGTAAAAAGAAGCCCGACCAAAATGAAGTGCACATCACTTCTTGGGACGTTTTTGGAGCCGTTTTTCATTGACTTTATATAAAAACAGCTCCAAAAACGGCCGTTAAAAAACGCGAGTTTGATTAAAAAATGGCTGAAAATCAGGAGCTGTTTTCCCTTTGTTTAGTAAGCGTGTGAACATACACTTAGCCTTTTGGTGTGTCCTATAACTTCTTCCAGCTGCAGAATCACACCCAATATGGCTGCCAGACACTGCTTAGCAATTTGAAGACACCTTTACCTGGCTTGTGAGAGGGGGGGGTGAGGTTCCCTCCCACATTTACAGCAGCTGTGAGTCAGGTTGCTTTGCCTTATTCACCTTACTGTAATTCTGGGAAGTGCTCCCCCTGGGGGCAAACATTGGAAAACATGTCAAATTATTATTTAATTTTTAATACTTTCCACCATACGGAAAAAAAAAAAAATACAGAAAAAAACGTAAAAAATATAATAGAAATAAGTAACGACACTTAAAAAAAAAGGTTTCATTTGCGACACATTCCCTTTAAGCTTTATAACCTCCTAAAGAGATTAAAGGACATTTAAAAAATGATGCCAACATGAAGAAGCGTGGGAAATGTGAATTATTTACTATTTTGTGTGGTATGATTGTTTTACAAGCAGAGAAATACAGTTTTACAAAAGCAATTTAAAAGAAAAAAACATGTAGATACAGTTTGGTGTTTTTGTTTGGTTTTTTGCAAGTACTGAATGTACTAAGCAAAATTTACCGCTTACACAAAATACAATGTCACAAGAAATCTCAGAATCACTTGGATAAAAGCATTCCAAATTTATTATCACACAAGTGACACGTCAGATTAAAAAAAATCAAGCTCTGTCCGGAAAGTCAAAACGGTCTGCAGCACGATGGGTTAAAAAACAAAAACACACAACACAGAGGAGTCAATACAAGAGCTGATCCTACACAGACAGACCTGAAGATGAGTTTCTGCTGTAGGTAAAAAAGACTTTATACTCTTCAGTAAAATATTGTTAACCTGTTAGATACCTGGACATAGAGTGTTGCTTGTGGTCACATGACTGTCCCTTTGAGTTAAGTAGTATTAAAGTGATGCCCAATTGGCATTAAAGGGCCAATGTGTTAGTAGAGGACAGACTTGGTAGCAAGACAAGATTGTGCTTTTAACATTTTTTATTATGAAGTAAGGGTTTATGTAATAAAAGTGGTGACGGTGTGTAGACCCGAATCCTGGAATTTTTCAACAGTAAAAACAGTACAGTTCTATCATATAATCCTCCTAATCATGAGGAACAGTCACCTGACAAATCACAGATTGTTACCACAGTAGATCGATTGCTAGCAAAATAGATGACCGGGTCTGTTGCCAGATTTACTGAAAGTCCCCAAATGCAGAGTCAGCAGCAGGTACCTGAGATGTAGTCGACACAGGAAGAGGGACTCTAGGATGTTGACTGTACACAATGTAAAACAGAGTGGAAATGGTGGACTTGCTTGTGTGATTGTTATACGAGAACTCGGCCCATGGAAGAAGCTGTACCCAGTTATCATGCTGCAAAGAGATAAAGTGGCAGAGATAATTCTCCATGATCTGGTTGATCCTCTCGACTTGCCCAATGGACTGCCGGTGATAGGATGAGGAAAAGTCCAATCTCACATCCAGGAATTTACAGAGGGCTCTCCAGAACTTTGAGGTAAATTGAACCCCCCGATTGGACACAATGTGAAGGTGCAAGCCATGCAAGCGGAAGATGCGCTGAATGAAGAGACTCGCCAGTCGGGGAGCAGAAGGTAGGCCGGTCAGTGGGATAAAATTTTCCATCTTTGAGAACCGGTCCACCACCAGCCAGACTGTGTTGCGTCCTGCTGAGAGAGGAAGGTCTGTGACAAAGTCCATCGCAATGTGCTGCCAGGGGGCATTGGGTACAGGCAGAGGTTGGAGCAGGCCGGCAGGCCTGGAGTGAGTAACCTTGTTAGAAGCACACACCGTGCAGGAAGAGTCCACAACATCTTTGGGTAGCGTGGGCCACCAGAAGAGAGGAGCAATCAGGTCCCGGGTCTTATGAACACCAGCGTGTCCAGCCAGTTTAGAGCTGTGTCCCCAGGGGAGAATTCTTCTCCTGTCTGCCAACCGGACAAAAGTCCTGCCCGGAGGGATGTCTCTAACCTGCAAAGGGTTGGCAGTGACAATGCAGAACGGGTCTATGATAGTTTGAAGGGGCTCCACCGTCTAAAATGACCTGGACAGGGCATCGGCCCTCACATTCTTGTCAGCGGGACGGTAGTGGAGCACGAATTGGAAATGGGTGAAGAACAGCGACCACCTGGCTTGACGGGGATTTAGTCATTGAGCGGACTGGCGATAGGTGAGGTTCTTTTGGTCGGTGTAGATCAAGATGGGGTGAGCTGCGCCCTCTAAAAGATGTCTCCACTCATCCAAAGCCAATTTGATGGCCAGTAGCTCCCGATCTCCAATAGAGTAATTGCGCTCTGCAGTTGTAAAGGATCTGCCAGGCACAGCTTCTGTGTCAACGCCCATAGGTAATCAGTCTGCACCTGCTTCTATGTCTGTGAGACTGACTCCATCTTCCACCACTCAGGATGGCAGGCTTAGGAGTGGGAGAGCCTATCACAGCCTGGCCAGACGGAGCTAGCTCCCGTCCCTCTGTCTATTTATACCTGCCTTTCCTGTTCCTCCTTGCTTGTGATTCTTCTCGTTTGGTTTCCTGGCCCTGCTGCAGCTTCTTGAACTATTTGTCCCTGCTTCATATTGACCCTGGCTTACTGACTACTCTCCTGCTCTGCGTTTTGTACCTCGTACTCTCATGGTTTGACTCGGCTTGTTCACTACTCCCCTGGTCTGCGTTTGGTACCTCGTACTCTCCTGGTTTGACTCGGCTCGTTCACTACTCTTGTTGCTCACGGTGTTGCCATGGGCAACTGCCCCTTTTCCCTACCTTTTGTGTACTCTTGTCTGTTTGTCTGTCGTGCACTTATTGAGCGTAGGGACCGTCGCCCAGCCGTACCCCGTCGCCTAGGGCGGGTCGTTGCAAGTAGGCAGGGACTGAGTGGCGGGTAGATTAGGGCTCACTTGTCTGTTTCCCTACCCCCGTAATTACAGCAGAAGAAAAAAGTCTCACGTAATAGCCCCATACTACTGATTTTCCTTTGGAGCTCGTCTGGTACAGAAGTGCACCTGCACCAACAGAAGAAGCGTCCACCTCCAATGAAAACTGCTGAGATACGTCTGGATGATGGGGGATCGAGGCTGAAGTGAAGGCTTCCTTGTACTAATAAATGCGGACTCTGCCTCTGAAGTCCACACCTTGGCGTTCACACCCCTCTTGTTAAGGGTAGAGATGGGGGCCGTCAGAGATGAGAAGTTTGGAATAAACTGGTAGAAATTGGCGAATCCCAGTAAACGCTGTATGTCCCTCAGGCCTTGAGGACGTGGCCATTCCAGGACAGACTTTAGTTTCTCAGGATCCATCTTGAGACCTTGATCCGAGATGATTTAGCCCAGGAAGGGCAAAAACTTATTTTCAAAGACGCACTTCTCCAACTTGGCATATAAAAGATTCTCCCTTAATCGCAGTAGAACCTGACGGACATGCCTCCGATGGGTCATCAGATCTGGTGAGAAAATCAAAATATCATCGAGATAGACTACAACACAGATATAGAGGAGATCTCGGAAAATATAATTGAAAGACTGCGGGAGCGTTACACAGTCCGAAGGGCATCACCAGATATTCATAGTGCCTTTCTCAGGTATTGAACGCCGTCTTCCATTCGTCCCTTTGACAGATTCGAATTAAATTATAAGCCCCACGCAAGTCTAATTTTGAAAAAAATTCTGCCTCCTCGTATACAGTCAAACAGCTCGGATATAAGTGGTAACGGGTATTTGTTCTTGACCGTGATCTGGTTGAGACCACGGTAGTCAATGCAGGGTCGAAGACATCCATCTCTCTTCTTAACGAAGAAGAACCCGGCCCCACTGGGGAGGAAGATTTTCGTATAAAACCCATCTCCACATTCACCTTGATATAGGTTGACATGGAAAAAGTCTCCGACAAGGAGAGAGGATATACCCGTCCACGGGGAAGAGAAGCATTTGGAACCAGTTCAATGGGACAGTCATAATTCCGATGTGGAGGCAATGTCTCAGCCTCTCGCTTGCTGAAGACATCCGCAAAACTGGCATACTGAGATGGTAGATCGGAGAGTGACTGAGGCAGAGGGGGCATAACAGGACGAACTTGTGACGGGCAATGGCTATGGCATCTGGAACCCATTGAAGAATTTCTCCGGAACTCCAGTAAAGAACCGGGGCGTGTAGGCGAAGCCATGGCAGACCCAGCAGGATAGGATTGATAGCCTTGGGTAGTACAAGGAAGGTGATCTGCTCAAAGTGAAGAGCTCCGACCCATAGTGTCAATGGCTCCGTGATGAACATAATCGGATCGTGCAATGGTAGACCATTCACAGAGGCAACAGCCAGGGGTCTCTCCAGAAGAACTGTGGGTAGATGTAAACAATCCACTAGATCCTGCTGGATGAAATTAGCAGCTGCTCTGGAGCCAAGATAGGCAGAGGAGGGATGTGACGTCTCTCTGGAGGCGATGGCCACAGGAATCGATAATTTGGAAGAGGTTTTAACATTTGGAGACATCCCACCTAGAGTTGCCTCTCCAACCAACCCTAGGTGCTGGAGTTTCCCAGTTTCTGTGGGCATTGGCACACAAAATGACCCTTAAGGACAATACATATAGTCCAGAGGAGCATCTGCGCTGCTTCTCTCGTTCACACAACCGAACTCTGTCTACCTGCATGGGTTCTTCAGGTAGCGCACTAGGGGAAGGCAATAGTGGTCTCTGGACTGAGGTTGCTGGTCTGTGACCCCGGCTCTCCTGTCGAACCTCCTTGAATGCGCTCTTGGATTCTCATGTCAACCCGAGTGGCTAACAGGATGAGATCATCCAAGATAGAAGGTCACGGGCCGCCAGTTCGTCCTTGATGTGAGAGTACAGTTCCTGCCAGAAGGTCGCCACCAGTGCCTCATTGTTCCATGCCAGCTCTGCTGCCAGGGTACGGAAGGAGATAGCATACTCCCCTACTGTGGAACCTTCTTACTTGAGGGTCAACAAAGTGGCTGCGGCAGTGGATGTTCGGCCCGGCTCCTTGAACACGGCACAAAAGGACTGCATGAACAAGGCTAGGCCTGAGGATACAGGTCCTTGTTGTTCCAAGATTGGGTTCGCCCATGCTAGGGTCTTGTCAGCGAGGAAGGAGATGATAAACGCTACTTTGGCCTCCTCGGAGGGGAAGAGATGAACCCGTAGCCTAAAATGAACCGTGCATTGGTTAATCCTCTACAGCCTCTGGGATCACCGTCATAGCGAGGAGGAAGAGGCAGAGGAACTGTGGATCCGGAACAAACAAGGGGAGCAATGGGCGGTGGCACAGCAACAGCCTCTGGAGGAGAAACCGGAGGAGGAACAGTGAGTTGATCCAGACGGACCATCATAGTATTTACCGCATCAAGGAGTTGATCCTGATGTGTGCGTAGGTCATGCATCTCCGTGTGTATCTTCTTGACTGCGGTCTTGGGCTTGCCAGCGGGTTCCATGGCCTGAGCGTACTGTCACGATCACAGGGTATGTGGAACCACTGGACGTGGCAGAAGACACAGGACGTGGCAGAAGACACTGGACATGGCAGAAGACACTGGACGTGGCAGAAGACACAGGACGTTGCAGAAGACACTGGACATGGCAAACAACAGCAGGTGCAGTAGGGCACGACTCCAACAATAAGAGGCTCAGAAACGAGAATACAGTACGGGATACAGGATACGGGTAACAGGGTTCGGGTTACAACTGGAACGGGAAAACACTAAGGGACCATTTGCAAGACAGACTTGGGATACACTAACAATGCTCAGGCAAGGATCAGAAAGGCAGGGCAGGAATCATGTGTAGTTGATGATGATGATGATTGTTTGACATGTGCGCGCACTGGCCCTTTAAGACCGGGCACGAGTGCGAGCGTGCACCCTACGGGACACAGCGGGCCAGAGAGGAAGTGAGCGCTGGCGTCTCCTATGAAGGAGATGCGAGCCAGCGCTCACTGATCAATGGCCGCAGGCGTCGGGAGGTGAGTAAATCCGACGGCCCGCGGCCGTGGACGCTACAGATGCTCTACACTCTGAATGAATAGCCTTCTTCGTTTTACCTGTGGCTATTAACCCCTTCCCGCCGCAGCCCTTTTTCAGATTTTCATTTTTGTTTTTTCCTCCCCACATTCCAAAAGCCATAACGACTTTATTTTTCCGTCGATATAGTACGATGAGGGCTCGAGTTTTAGTTTTTCGTAGCATCATTTATTTTGCCATATAATGTACTAGGAAACGGGAAAAAAATTATTTGTGGGGTAGAAAATGAAAAAAACAGCGATTCCTCCATGGTTTTTTGCGTACCGTTTTTACGGAATTCACTGTGCGATTAAAACAACATGTTAACTTTATTCACTGGGTCAATACGATTACGGCGATACAAATATATATATAGTTTTTTTCTATATTTTACTACTTTTACAAGTAAAAACCTAAGTGTAAAAAAGAGAATTTATTTTGTGTCGCCAAATTCCGAGAGCCATAACTTTTTTATTTTTCCGTAGATTAAGTGGTATGATGGCATATGTTTTGTGGGATAAGCTGTAGTTTTTAATAATACCATTTTGGTGTACATGCGACGGTTTGATCACTTTTTATTTCATTTTTTGTGGGAGATTAGGTGACCAAAAAATAGAGATTCTGCCGTTTACAATTTTTTTTTTTACGGCGTTCAACGTGCGGGTTAAATAATGATATATTTTAATAGTTCGGACTTTTACGGACACGCGATACCAGTTATGTTTATTTATTTATTTTTTTACTATGCTCTAGGGGAAAATGGGAAAAGGTTTTTTTTTTTAACGTTTAATTGAAAAAAAAATATTTTTACACAAAAAAAAACTTTATTTAACTCATTTTTACTTTTTTTATTAGTCCCCCTAGGGGACTTCAACCAGCGATCGTTAGATTGCTTGCACGGTATACTGCAATACTAATGTATTGCAGTATATCGTGATTCTGACAGGCATCTATCAAGCCCTGCCAGAGGCCTTAATTAAGCCCCCAGGCAGCCATAGCAACCATCGCCCCCCCCCCGTGACTGCATTGCGGGGGCGCGATGAGCTGTTTGAGGGGGTCGCACCCCTCTTTCTAATGATTTAAATGCTGCGGTCGCTATTGACCGCAGAATTTAACGAGTTAAACGAGCGGCATCACGCTCGAGCGCGATGCTGCTCGTTACTCTGAAGTATCAGCTGTAACAAACAGCCGACACCCGCATCGTATGGAGCGGGTTCACTCCGTGAGCCTGCTCCATACTTCCCCCTACCCGACTTTGGCGTATGGATACGTCAAATGTCGGGAAGGGGTTAATCCATTTCTGTTGGGACTACTCTGGCTCCACAAGCACGCTACAGTGAAATTCTTCAGTGGGGAGCTCGCTGTCACTTCAACTGTCTGCCTGTGATTTGTCCTGACCGACCTCCAGTGTCTCAGTCCTCAGCACCTTTGAAAATAAATCCTTACCCTTCCTGGGTTGTATTGTTTCAGGTCATCGACTACAGATGGATGCTGAAAAAGTAAAGTCTGTTCTTGATTGGCCTCGTCTTCAAAGGTTTCCATGCTATGCAGAGGTTTCTGGGCTTTGCGGATTTTCATCCCTAATTTTTCTTCACTTACTGCTCCCATCACTGCCTTGACCAAAAAGGGGACGAATGCAAAGAATTGGACTCCTGAAGCCGAGTCTGCATTTATAGAGCTTTAAAGATCCTTCACTTCTGCCTCCATTCTACATCATCCAGATGTCTCCCGACAGTTCTCGTTGAAGGCCTTGTCTATTGGTGCTGGAAAACTTCTCTTCCAAAGAGACTCTATGGGAAAAGCTGTCCCCTGTGTTTTTTTCTCCAAACTCTTCTCTTCTGCGGAGAGGAACTATTCCATTGGTATTCGTAAACTCCTAGACACCAAGCTGGATCTAGAAGGCTGGATTCACACGAGCACATTACGTCCGTAATGGATGGAACGTAATTCGGCCGCAAGTCCCGGACCGAACACACTGCAGGGATCCAGGCTCCTAGCATTATAGTTATGTACGATGCTAGGAGTCCCTGCCTCGCTGCAGGACAACTGTCCCGTACTGTAATCATGTTTTCAGTACGGGACAGTAGTTCCATGGAGAGGCAGGGACTCCTAGCATCGTACACAACTATGATGCTAGGAGCCCGGCTCCCTGCAGTGTGTTCGGTCCGGGAATAGCGGCCGAAATATGTTCCGTCCATTACGGACGTAACATGGTCGTGTGAACCCAGCCGAAGAGTGGAGACATCTTTTGGGGGATTCCACACATCCAGTTGTAACTTACACTGATCACAGAACCTCACCTACATACAGTGAGCACAATGTCTGAATCCACATTAAACCAGGTTGTCCATTTCCAGATTCAATATTCAACTTAATTTTCGCCCAGCTGACAAAAATAGGAAGGCACAAGCCATCTTCTGATAATCCAGCACAAGCTAGCTTCCATTAATCCAGCACAAACCAGCCTCTGATAATCCAGCACAAACCAGCTTCCGATAATCCAGCACAAACCAGTTTCCGATAATCCAGCACAAACCAGCTTTCGATAATCCAGAACAAGCCTACCTCCAGTAATACAGGACCAGCCTGACATCAAAGTACCATCGATCAGTGACTGTCCTAAACTTGTCTGGCCAGCAGCTACTCCATTACGGCGGAGTAGCCCAGTAGCTCCACATTCCCAGTGGACATTACATCAGTTAATTTATACCGGTTATCAATAAACATAAGTATCTAGTGGAACAAATTTATAATTTCTTTCAACAAAATAATAATAGCGCCTGCTTGCTTATTGTCTTGAAAACATTTAAAGCTTCTTTTACGGGTTTATTAATAATAGAGATAAAAAGAAAATAATAAAAAATTGAGTAATGGATTAAAAAAAAGTTACCAGAATAGTTTTTACAGTCACCATGAACTGGGCTGATAGAGTACTTTTTCTTAATTCATCTTTTTGGGTTGATAGGCAACGGCTTTTTACTATCCGGCATACCAGTCACAAATCTAGTTCTTAGAGCAGAGCTTAAACCATTTACAAGGGTCTGTACCAATATAACAGTAACATCAGGAATCTCATACAAATCTCCAGCTCCACCCTTTTTTTAAATCTATTTACGAAACCTGTAGTGGTATTTTTTAACTGTTTCATTCGCCTCTTGATGAATGGTGTGTGTATACTACTCCAATCTACATGTTACTAACTCCTGCTACTGTGTGTAACACAGAGAATTAAAACTAAATAGTGGACCTTTTATGGGATTCAGGGACCTCTACCATCCCTCATTGCATGCAGACAGTTCAGGAGTAACCCTTCACTTGCCTCATACATTCACACAACTTTCAAAGGTCCTTGGGCTATTGGATATGACGGGGGAGGTGCTGAAGATACAGCGGCTTTGTCTTTATTTATGTCGTCAGTCATTTGTCCGTCTAGTTTCACTCCACTATACATGAACATACCCTTTCTTTATATTTCCCTAAATCCTTTATCGTTAACTTTTTGTGAGACCACACACCGCATTTCGACAATTGATTCTAGTCTATTATCTCTCATCCACCCTGCACACTGTGTCTTAAAGAGACTCTGTCACCACATTATAAGTGCCCTATCTCCTACATAAGGAGATGGGCGCTGTAATGTAGGTGACAGTAATGCTTTTTATTTAGAAAAACGATCTATTTTTACCACTTTATGAGCGATTTTTTAGCTTTATGCTAATTACTTTCTTAATGCCCAAGTGGGCGTGTTTTTACTTTAGACCAAGTGGGCATTGTACAGAGGAGTGTATGACGCTGACCAATCAGCGTCATACACTTCTCTCCGTTCATTTACACTGCACTAGCGATATAGCTATATAACTATCTGCAGCCTCATACACACACACACACACTAACATTACTGCAGTGTCCTGACAATGAATATACATGACCATCCAGCCAGGACATGATGTGTATTCATTCTCCTGACCACTTCCGTAGCGTCTGTGTGAGTTACAGCATAACAGGCGTAGTCTCGCGAGATTACGCTGTCAGCTGTCATTCACAGCGAGATCTCGCTGTGCTGTAAATCACAGAGACGCTACAGAAGTGGTCAGGAGAATGAATACACATCACGTCCTGGCTGGAGGTAATGTATATTCATTGTTATGACACATGAGTAGCGTTATAGTGTGTTTATGTGACTGCACATAGCGATATAGCTATATCGCTATCTGCAGTGTAAATGAATGGAGAGGAGTGTATGACGCTGATTGGTCAGCATCATACACTCCTCTGTACAACGCCCACTTGGTCATATAGTAAAATACGCCCAGTTGTCCATTGAGAAACTCATTAGCATAAAGCTAATATAGGTCATAACTCCGTCAAAAATTATCATTTTTCTAAATAAAAAACACTGCTTTAATCTACATTACAGTGCCGATCACATCATGTACAATATAGGGCACTTATAATGTGGTGACAGAGCCTCTTTAAATACAGTTCGAAAAGTTTCTAGGAACAACTGTAGGTTAGATGTTTCCGGCCCCTAACGTTCCCAGATAGGGTTTGACCATACCAGAGCTTTGCCTGAGAGGAGGGAGACAATAAAAGCGACCTTGGCAACATCAGAGGGGAAAAGATGAGCATGATTAAGCCTCTACAAGTCTTTGCATCACCATCATAGCGGGGCGGTAGAGGCAACAAAATTCTGGGTCAAGAACTGTCAGGCAGGTTAACAGGTGGTGGAGTAGAGGGAGAAACCACAGAAGGGAGAACCAAATGGTTAACTATAGAGTTAAAAGAAAGGTGTCATGATTTTTTTTTTAAATTAATTTGTTCATTGATTCAGACGTGTCAGGATTCTGAATAAACATCACGTCCTGGCTGGAGGTAATGTATATTCATTATCAGGACACTGCAGTAATGTTAGTGTGTATGTATGAGGCTGCAGATAGCAATATAGCTATATCGCTAGTGCAGTGTAAATGAACGGAGAGAAGTGTATGCCGCTGATTGGTCAGCGTCATACACTCCTCTGTACAACGCCCACTTGGTATTAAGTAAAAACACGCCCACTTGGGCATTAAGAAACTAATTAGCATAAAGCTAAAAATCGCTCATAAAGTGGTGAAAATAGATCAGTTTTCTAAATAAAAAGCATTACTGTCACCTACATTACAGCGCCGATCTCCTTATGTAGGACAGAGTCTCTTTAAACTTACACCACTTCTCACAATCCAGGCACCCTGTCTTTGACATACCTGCCTTTTTAAGCACTTTCTGTATGTCTTTTATCGAATCCTTTCCTGCATAGTTCTGTACTATTTCTACTGCAGTCCTTTCAGGATCATCAGACACATAATTCTGTTTACTCCCCATTATGGCCAATAATGTGAGTATACCTATAACTCCACAAACCTAGTCCTCGTACAATTATCAAGAGCTCTTGAGGGAATCAGAGAACACACAGACACAAGTGTCTGTGTGTATATAAAGCTGGTTCTACTTTATTGTCACTGCATTCAGGGTTTATAAAGCCATAGAACAAGGAAGTAAATGGTATATACCTTATATGGTTACATCTGCTCTCTCATCCAATAACAGGAGTACAACTCATCTTTAACATATAGACAAAGGCTGGCTCTCTGCTAAGGGCGTGGGTACTTGTTTACTGATTCATCTATGCCACGTAAACAGGATTTCACATTCACCTGCATTGGTGTGGCTCTAGATAAAGAGAAATTTAGCCATTTACAAGAAACAGAAATATTATTTTTGATGAACACAAAATGGCAATTTGTCCTGCTCTTTCAGGGCCAATATCATTAACAAAACACATTGGGAAGCGACATTAAGGGAATATAGGAGTTATTTTTTCAGATCAAAATGCGCAATTGACTATAATGGTATAAAGGATATATATATCCATACAGGTAGGGTAAACCAAATAACCTATTAGCTAAAATTCTAAAACAACAAACAGTCCCTAAGGCATTTATTTGGGTGATAAGCAATAAAAATACAAAACTCATCTGTGACCAAGGTGAAATTTATATTCTCAAACAATTACCATTTGGAAGATCAGACAGACATTTTTTTTAAGAGATTGAGATTTAGGCCTCATGCACACATCAGTATTATGGTCAGTATTTTGCTTCAGTATTTGGAAGCCAGCTCTGAAACCCTACGGTGCGTGCGAAGGAGCGCTTGGTTCGTAAGGGCCATCATCACGCGCACAAGTGAAATCTTCCCTGACCAAACCCCAGATCACCCTGGACTATAAAAAGGGCTGAGCGTTGTTGTTGTCTACCTATGTTCGTATTTCCAACGGTTCGCTTAGTTGTTTCCTGCTCCCAGTGTCCCGTATCCTGCTTCCTCTATTCCATATCCTGTTGCTGTGTTTGTTTCCTGAGCCTAAGCCTTTAGTTGGTCTCAAGTGTGTCATCTGCCACGTCTGGTGTCATCTGCCATGTCTGGTATCATCTGCCACGTCTGGTATCATCTGCCACGTCTGGTGTCCTCTGCTACTTCTGGTGTCTTCTGCCAAGCTCCATTCGTGCCCAAGCGTCCGCTACACCTTATGTCTGTCTGGACTCATACAGGTACTCTTGTGCTAAAGACTTTGCATAGACTTTATATAGACTGTTGATTGGCCAGCTGCCACTCCGCTACGGCGGAGCGGCCTAGTGGGTCCACATACCCCTAGATCGTGACAGTACGCTCAGGCCATGGAACTCGCATGAATGACCTGTGTGCACACCAGGATCAGCTCCTACTGGCAGTAAATTCTATCATCATCTGTTTGGATCGTCCTCCTGCACCTCCTCTGGATGCCGCTGCTATTCCACCATCTGTTACCCCTCCTGCCCGTACCGGATCTACATCACCTCGCTATGACAGAAATCCTAGAGCCTGTAGAGGCTTCATTAATGAATGCATGATCCACTTTAGACTACAGGCTCATCTCTTCCCATTTGATGAGACCATGGTAGCATTCATTATTTCTTTTCTTGCTGGCAAAGCCCTGGCTTGGGCGAAACCCATCTTGGAACGGGAGGGCCTGGAATTCTCCAATCTATTATTGTTTTTAGAGACTTTTCGTACAGTGTTCGAGAGACTGGGTCGAATATCCTCTGCAGCTGCCTCTCTGCTAACCCTCAAGCAAGGGGATTCGACGGTAGGAGGTGTATGCCATCTCCTTCCGTATACACTGGCGGCGGAGCTGGCGTGGAACAATGAGGCCCTGGTGGCAACCTTTTGGGAAAGACTATCCACGCACATAAAAGATGAGCTAGCAGCTTACGATCTTCATAACAGTCTGGATGCTCTTATCCTGTTGGCGACCCGGGTCGACATGAGGATCCAGGAACATGATCATGTGTGTTGTCATCTGCCACGTCTGTGTCTCTGCTACACGTCGTGTCTATCTAGACTCTTACAGGTACCCTTGTGCTAAGAACTTTTTGCATAGACTGTTGTTTAATCAGCTGCCTCTCTGCTACAGCGGAGCGGCCTAGTGGATCCACATACCCCAGGCACCCTGTGACCGCACACTCAGGCCATGGAACCCGCTGGCCAATTCAAGTCTGCCGTACACGTTATGCAAACGGACATGCGTGACTTCCGGACACATCAGAATCAACTATTACAGGCGGTGAACTCCATCCTAAGTCATTTGGGTTATCCTCCTGCACCTTCTCTGGCTGTTCCTGCTGCTCCACCACCTGCTACCCCTCCTGCCTACCTTGGTCCTGCAATGTCATCACCTCTACCTCTTCGCTATGACTGGGATCCCAAGACCTGCAGAGGGTTCATCAATCAGCGTACCATCCATTTCAGGTTACGTGCTCACCTCTTCCCCTCTGATGAGGCCAAAGTTGCGTTCATTATTTCCCTCCTCTCCGGCAAAGACCTGGCATGGGCAAACCTCATTTTGGAAGGAGAGGGTCTTGAATTTTCTGATCTGTTGCTATCCCTAGAGACTTTTTGTATGGTGTCCGAGGAACCAGGTCGAACATCTTCTGCCACTGCCTCACTGCTGACTCTCAAGCAAGGGGAATCGACTGTAAGAGAGAACACCATCTCCTTCCGTACACTGGCGGTGGAGCTAGCGTGGAATAATGAGGCCTTGGTGGCGACTTTCTGGCAAGGACTGTCTCCACACATCAAGGATGAGATCACAGCTCGTGATCTTCCTTCCATCCTGGATGCCCTTATTCTGTTGGTGACCCAGATTGACTTGAGGATCCAGGAACATGCTCAGGAGGTTCGTTGGTAGATATGGCCTTATAGACTGGCACCCACGTTCCAGAGACCACTGCCTCCTTCCCCAGTGGTTCCACCTGAAGAGCCAATGCAGGTGGACAGAATCAAGTTGTCCGATCAGCAGAAAATGCGCAGATGCACCTCAGGTCTGTGTCTGTATTGTGGCCACAAAGGCCATTTTCTGCGTCAATGTCCACAAAAGCCGGGAAACTCCATCACCTAGGGTTTGGTTGGAGAGACAACCCTAGGTGGAACGATGCCAAATTCAAAATCCTCTCCCAAATTATCCATTCCAGTAACCATTTTCTCTGGAGAGTAATCACACACTGTCTCTGCCTATCTGGATTCCAGAGCGGCTGCAAAAAATTTTCAGCAGGATTTAGTAGATCATCTCCATATGCCCACGGTTCCTCTGGAGAGACCCCTGGCTGTAGCTTCTGTACATAGACTACCACTGCCTGATCCTATTTTTTCCATCACTGAACCGCTGACACTACAATTCGGAATCCTCCATTCGAAACTAATTGCCTTTCTCGTCTTGCCAAAAGCTGTCAATCCCATTCTGCTGGGCCTGCCTTGGCTTTGTCTACATGCTCTGGTTCTTGACTGGAGTTCCGGAGAGTTCCTTCAAAGGGGATCCAAGTGTCTCCACCGCTGCCTGCCATAGGTTTGTCCTGTTTTCCCTCCACTGCCTCAGTCACTCTCCGATCTACCTATACATAATGCCAGTTTTGTGGATGTCTTTAGCAAGAAGGAGACAGAGGCTCTCCCTCCCCATCGCTCCTATGATTGTCCTATTGAACTGCTCCCTGATGTCTCACCTCCTCGTGGACGAGCCTATCCTCTCTCCTTGCTGGATACCCAGGCCATGTCGGCCTACGTCAAGGAGAAACTTGAGAGAGGTTTCATCCGGAAGTCTTCCACCCCGGCCGGAACCGGATTCTTCTTCATAGAAAAGAAAGATGGATCTCTTTGTCCATGTATCGATTACCGAGGTTTGAACCAAATCACGGTCAAAAACAAGTACCCCTTGCCACTAATCTCAGAGCTCTTCGACAGAATTTGTGGGGCCAAGATTTTCACAAAGCTGCATCTATGCGGGGCTTATAACTTGATCTGTATACGCAAAGGTTACGTGTGGAAAACTGCATTCAACACCCGAGACGGTCAATACTAATATCTCGTGCTGCCCTTTGGACTGTGTAATGCTTCAGTTGTGTTCCAGGAATTCGTAAATTACATATTCTGTGATCTGCTGCATGTCTGTGTGGTGGTCTATCTGGAGGACATCCTGATCATCTCACCAGATCTGACGATGCATCGGAAGCATGTTCGCCAAGTCCTGTTGCAGTTAAGGGGGCATCACCTACTGCTAAACTCAAAAAATTTGTTACAGAGGAACTCTCTGCCCTTCCTGGGCTACATCAAGATAGATCCAGAGACGGTGAAGTCTGTCTTAGAGTGGCCACATCCACAGGGCCTTCGGGCTATACAACAATTTCTTGGATTCCAAAATTCTACTACTCAAACTTCTACCGGGAATTTATCCAGAACTTCTCGTCTCTGACTGCTCCAATCTCTGCTCTCACTAAGAATGGGGTGAACGCCAAGATTTGGTCTCTGGAGGCATTTACCAACCTCAAGAGCGCCTTCACCTCAGATTCAGTTCTTCATCATTCTGACACGTCTCGACAGTTCTATCTAGAGCAGGGGTCTCAAACTCGGCCGGGTAAGTGGGCCGCATATAGAAAAAATGGGAAGTTGACGGGCCGCATTACTTTCAAATTTGATACAATACAAAATTATTGTTAATCAATTAGTTATTTGAACTACTATAACACTATATTACTAGAATAATAATACTACATTAATATAATAATAGCGCTAGGTTTAAAATTTGAGATATTTCTCCACGTGCTTATTTCAACAATCCAGCTTTCCAGTTTAAGTGTCGCTAAATGCAGTCCGGCGGCTCAGTTAGCACACATGTCAAGATTGGGCAGCCCCTTTTTAGATAGTGCCGCAGTGCCCTCTGTGGATGCTGCCGCAGTGCCCTCTGTGGATGCTGCCGCAGTGCCCTCTGTGGATAATGCAACACACCCCTAGATAAGGCCACAGTGCCCTCTGTAGATAAGGCCACAGTGCCCTCTGTAGATAAGGCCACAGTGCCCTCTGTAGATAAGGCCACAGTGCCCTCTGTAGATAAGGCCACAGTGCCCTCTGTAGATAAGGCCACAGCGCCCTCTGTAGATAATGCCAGTGTCCTCTTCAGATACTGCCACACACCCACTTGTAGATAATGCCACAGTGCCCTCTGTAGAGGCTGCCAAAGTGCCCTCTGTAGAGGCTGCCAAAGTGCCCTCTGTAGAGGCTGCCCCAGTGCCCTCTGTAGAGGCTGCCACAGTGCCCTCTGTAGAGGCTGCCCCAGTGATGTCAGGGGCTTGCCCAGAGCTGGAGTCCCGGAGCAGAGCAGCTTCTAGTACTCTGCCTGGGATTCCAGCTCTGCTCCTGACATCACTGTCCATATATGGACAGAGATGTCAGGGGCAACCCCAGAGCTGGAGTCCCAGGCAGAGCGCTAGTAGGCTCTTCCTGGGAATCCAGCTGTGCTCCTGACATCACTGGGACTCCTGCTGTGGGGAAGCCCGTGACATCATTGTCGATGTATGGACAGCGATGTCAGAGGCTTCCCCAGAGTCCCGGAGCAGAGCCGATAATAGCGCTCTGCCCGAGACTCCGCTCTGGGGAAGACCCTGACACACTGTCCATATATGGGCAGCGATGTCAGGGAATTCCACAGAGTCCCGGAGCAGAGCCTGTACTAGCGCTCTGCCCGGGACTCCGGCTCTGGGGAAGCCCCAGACATCGCTGTTCATATGTGGACAGCGATGTCAGGGAATTCTCCACAGAGTCCCGGAGCAGAGCCGACACCAGCGCTCTGCTCTGGACTCCGGCTCTGGGGAAGCCCCAAACATCGCTGTTCATATGTGGACAGCGATGTCAGGGAATTCCACAGAGTCCAGGAGCAGAGCCGACACCAGCGCTCTGCTCGGGACTCCGGCTCTGGGGAAGCCCCAGACATCGCTGTTCATATGTGGACAGCGATGTCAGGGAATTCTCCACAGAGTCCCGGAGCAGAGCCGACACCAGCGCTCTGCTCTGGACTCCGGCTCTGGGGAAGCCCCAAACATCGCTGTTCATATGTGGACAGCGATGTCAGGGAATTCCACAGAGTCCAGGAGCAGAGCCGACACCAGCGCTCTGCTCCGCTCTGGGCAAGACCCTGACACACTGTCCATATATGGGCAGCGATGTCAGGGAATTCCACAGAGTCCCGGAACAGAGCCGACACCAGCGCTCTGCTCGGGACTCCGGCTCTGGGGAAGCCCCAGACATCGCTGTTCATATGTGGACAGCGATGTCAGGGAATTCCTCAGAGTCCCGGAGCAGAGCCGACACCAGCGCTCTGCTCGGGACTCCGGCTCTGGGGAAGCCCCAGACATCGCTGTTCATATGTGGACAGCGATGTCAGGGAATTCCACAGAGTCCCGAAGCAGAGCCGACACCAGCGCTCTGCCCGGGACTCAGGCTCTGGGGAAGCCCCAGACATCGCTGTTCATATGTGGACAGCGATGTCAGGGAATTCCAGAGTCTCGGAGCAAAGCCGATACTAGCGGCTCTGTGTCCCGCGGGCCGCAGATGACAGCCCCAGGGGCCGCATGCAGCCCGCGGGCCGCGTTCTTGCGACCCCTGATTTAGAGGTTGATGCATCTTCCGTTGGGGCTGGAGCACTGCTGTTTAAAGAAACTCCAAGGACAATATGGTGGCTTGTGGCTTCTTCTCCAAACAATTCTCTCCTGTAAAGCGCAACTCCTCCATCGGGGATCGGGAGTTGCTGGCCATCATTTTGACCTGGGAATAGTGGAGACACTTGCTGGAGGGCGCTATTCATCCTATCATCATTTATATGGATCACAAGAACCTCATGTAACAAACGTTGCACAACGATTAAATCCTCGCCAAGCCAGATGGTCGCCGTTTTTCGCCCAATTCCAATTCCTGCTCCACTTCTGCTCTGCAGACAAAAATATGAAGGCTGGTGCCCTGTCTCAGTCATTTGAAACAAATGACTCTGAGGAAATTCCTCAATATATCATAGATCCTTCTAGGATTGCTGCCGCTAACCCTCCGCAAATTATACATTCCCCCCGGAAAGACTTTTGTTCGTATTGCAGACAGTAGGAGAATTCTCCACTGGGGACACAGCTCCAAACTGGCTGTACACTCTGTTGTCCATAAGGACTACATCTGCATATTGTCTTGGATTGGGGTGTACAGTTCACGTCCAAATTCTGGAGAGCCCTGTGCAATCTTTGGATGTGAAACTGGACCTCTCTTCTGCCTATCACCCACAGTCTAATAGCCAAGTGGAGAGGACCAATCAAATAGAGAATTACCTTCGCCATTTTGTTTCTGTCCAACATGACAATTGGGCACAACTTCTGCCTTGGGCAGAATTCTCTTACAATAATCATACAAGTGAATTTACTGCCTCTTCTCCTTTCTTCATTGTGTACAGTCAGCATCCTTGAGTTCCTCTTCCTGTGCCGGCCTTGACTCAAATACCGGTAGCTAATTCTTCATTTGGGACTTTCATTCACATCTGGCAGCAAACCAAGTCTGCGATCTTTCAGGCAGTGGATCACATGAAAAAGCATGCCGATGGAAAAGTAAATGCTTCTCCTCAATTTTCTCCCAGAGTCCAGGTCTGGCTGTCCTCAAGAAACATTCGTCTCAAGATGCCTTCTCACAAATTCGCTCCCAAATTCTTTGGTCCTTTCGAAGTCCTGCAGGGAATAAACCCTGTGTCCTATAAGCTTCGGCTGTCTCCTACTCTCAGGATTCCCAACTTGTTCCATGTGTCCCTCCTTAAGCCTGTGGTTCTGAACCGCTTCAGTAAATCTTCTAGTTCTGCGGTTGCTCCCAGCAGTTCTTCTAACGTCTTTGAGGTGAAGGAGATTCTGGACTACAAGAAAGTAGGAGGAAGGACTTTCTATCTGGTGGACTGGAAATGGTTTGGTCCTGAGGAGAGGTCTTGGGAGCCAGAAGAGAACCTTAATGCCCCTACCCTCATAAAAAAATTCCTCTTACGCTCTGGTCCTAAGAAGGGGGGGGGGTACTGTAACGGGGATGGTCGAGGACCGCCCCTCACCTACCGACGGCCTCGACTGCAGCTTGCCAGCATCTCCCTCCCCGGTGTCTGCAGTGCATGTGGCCGTCCTGCTCTGTAGTGTCCTCTAGGGTGCGCGCGCTCATTCCAGGACTATAAAAATGGCCCTGCCCCTCCACTCCTTGCCTGAGCATTGTTGTTGTCTACCCATGTCCGTATTGCGAATGGTCCCTTAGTTATATCCTGCTCCCAGTATTCCCGTATCCAGCTTCCCGTATCCGGTTTCTGTATTTGTTCCAGAGCCTAATCCTATCCTATTGTGTGTGTATCATCTGCCACGTCTGGTGTCATCTGCCACGTCTGGTGCCATCTGCCAAATCTGGTATCATCTACCACATCTGTGTCATCTGCCACGTGTGGTATCAACTGCCACGTCTGTGTCTTTGCTACACTTCGTGTCTGTCTGGACTCTTACTGGCACCCTTGTGCTAAAGTCTTTTTGAATAGACTATTGTTTGGTCAGCTGTCTCTCCGCTATGGCGGAGCGGCCTAGTGGATCCACATACCCCAGGACCGTAACAGAGCACATATACTTCAGTAAAGAGCAGTGTAACAGAAAAGCCAGCACTGGGATGACATAACTCTTACCAGCAGCCTATGTCTCCTCTCTCTACTCCTGCTCCCCCTCACCTCCTAAACGACTTCTATTGGCAACAGCATCTGTGTCTTTGTGCTCCTGCTGCCTCCTCCTGCTCCCCTGCCCTTTTCCTAGACTTCTATAAGCAGCAGTCCGTGTGTCTCTCACCCAGTGGCACTAACTTCACATAAAATTTGCATGGAAAAAATGTCAAAGTTTTAACAATAAGTAAATTGCCACGGTCCCCATAGCAGCTGCTATGGCTGCTACAGCAATAGTTATGCCACCAGTCAGAAACTGCCATGAACCCTGGAGAGAAGACCCAAGTGGTTTTTACCACTTCTGTCTTCTCTGTACTCACGTATACATCACTCAATGAGCGCTGTGCAAAGAATAGAGGCCGCTGCCTCTATTGGTCCCGGTGGTCATGTGACTGGTCACATAATTGCCGAGATGCTGGTAGAAGGAGGCTGCTGCTGCTGGGTCTAACTAGACCCAGCACAGCCCTATCAGTGACAATAGTCTCCCCTGCTAGGAAACGCCAGTTACAGAGGAGAAGTATAGTGTAAAAAAATAATAATGAAATAATAAAGTTCCCCAAATGTCTTCTCTGATGGAAAGGCCATAAAAACAAAAGTTAAAAGAGAAAAAATAATCTAAATACAAATTACACATAATCCCCCTTTAACGCATTGTCACCTACATGTACGTGACCAGTATTAAGGGGAAGTATGGACCGCTCCATACACAGCCGACACCTCACTGCAACGGGTGTTATCAAAGAAAGATTACTTTGAGTCGACCCGTTTAACACCTAAGATGCCGTGGCCAATTGCGACCGCGGCATCTAAGAAGTTAGAAAGAGGGGGACCGCACCCTGTGACAGCCCATCCCCCACCAACATGATTGCGGGGTGCCGAAGGTTGTCATGACAACCTGGGGACCTAATAAAGGCACCCAGGTCTGCCATCTTTGCACCACTGTTAAGGCCTGCCGGAGGCCTGTCAAAAGAACGATATACTGCAATACATTAGTATTGTGGTATTATCTTAACTGGTATTGTTGCATCCGTAAAAGTCTAAAGTATGACAATAGGTTGTGTTTCCTAGAAACCCCTTACATTTGGCCCTAATATTTTGTCTGGACATATGAGGGGGCTCAGGAGTGAAAAAGTACCTTGTGAATTTGAGGCCTAATTTGGCGATTTACACAGCATTGGTTCACAAATATAGGGCTCTGAGGTCAAATAGTAATAGAATCCCTCAAGACGTAATCCCATTTTGGAAACTACACCCCTCAAGGCATTTATCAAGGGGTGTAGTGAGCATTTTGACCCCACAGGTGTTTTCCCAAAATGAAAGCGCTGCGGGTGGTGCAAAGTGGAACTTGCAATTTTTCCACAGATATGCCATGTCAGTGCCAAATATGTTGTGCCCAGCTTGTCCCACTGGAGACACATATCACATAAATTATTAAAAGGGTTCTCCTAGATATGGCGAAGCCATATATGTGATAGTAAACTGCTGTTTAGGCACAGTGTAGGGCGTAGAAGGGAAGGAGAGCCATATGGAGTGCAGATTTTGCTCGGTAGTAGTTTTGTTTGGGGTATTACTGATGTTTCAGTTTATTATGTGGGGGCATATGTAAGCTGGGTGGAAGGCATAAGGGCATAATAAGGTGGTATAATAATGGGGTAAATAATACAATTATCCATCAATGTTTGTTACGCTTTGCACCAAACCTTTATGCACAGGCCAGTGTCGCACTGATAAATGGTGTCCTTTCCTATCACCCTTTTGGTACAGACTCTGCACCTTTGAACTTTTAGGGAATTTTGCTGGGAAAGTTTTGTCCTGGTATAATACGGGCACCTTTGCTTGCAACAGGTATGTTTGAGACCACCCCTTCCTAGTTCCCAAATATTAACGCCTTGATAATCACCTCTCGAAACAGAAGAAACGCTCCCACGGGCCTTCCGCATATTTTTTCATCAATGACCAATGGGAGCCATAACTTTTATTTTTATTTTTTCATAGACGTAGTGGAATGAGGGCTGCTTTTGCGGGACGAGCTATAGTTTTTATTGGTATCATTTTTAGGCACATGCAAATAGCAACTTTTTTTCATCACCTTTTCTTCCAAATTTTGCAACGCAAGGTGACGAAAAACAGCAATTCTGTCTTTTTATTTTGGGTTTTTCTGTTAACCCCGCAGGATAAATAGCGTAATATTTTATAGTCTAGGCTGTTACAAATGTAGCGATACCAATTATTTATAGTGTATTTTTTCCATTTGTTTGCTTTTTTTTTTTACCAATAGTTAAGAACTTTAAAAGAGAAAAAAGGCGGTTTTTAATTTTATTACTTGAAGCTTTGATTTGTTCGAATTTTTTTTTACACTTTTTAGTCTTAAAGGCCTGATCTTCTAAACGCTGCTCTAATACATTGCACTACTTATATAGTGAAATGTATTAGAATGGCCATTCCTACACTGTCAGCAGGCCTATACACTATATAGGCCATTGTTAGGCCTCCAGTTGTCATAGCAACCATCGGCACCCCCGCGAATGGCTACAAACCACTTAAATGTCACTATTTAGCATGGCATCTAAGCTAGCTCTGATCCCTGCCTTTACAGCTGGGTGTTGGCTGTAATATACAGCGGACACCCATGGCTGATGCCACAAGCTCAGCTTCTGAGCCTGCGCCATCAGCTTGTCGCAACTGTACGACAAAATGCCGCATTACCTTGCTGCTTATTACGTACAATTACAACAAGTGTCAAGAAGGGGTTAAAAAATATGTTTATCTAAAAACATAGTTTAACGAATATATCATTTTCTGATGTTATATTACCTTTAATTGTGTTTTTAAGATTTTGCAGTGAAAATGAAACCGCACAAAAGAAAAAAAAGTTTTGCTATAGTTTCTGATACGGTTGTGATTTTTTTCAGGTGAAACGTTTATTTACCATATATCACCTGTGACAACTGCAACCGCAAAGAAAACTGCAGTAAAAAGAAAAGCAAATGCTTTTTTTAAATTCATTTTATTTTTTTGGGTGCAGTTTCAACCTTAACTCAGCCGCAATGTCTGTATGCACCCTAAGACTACGTAGATAAATAAGGGTTTTGTTTTTTTGTGCGATTCATTTTTTAGGGGTTGCATTTAACATTAAAACAATAACTTTATTGTAGTCTTAGTTTCAGTACAGAAATACAAGTATGTGCATGTTTTCTACTGTTCACTGTCTTATGTGATATTTATTGTATAGTTAGATATGAGTTTGGGAATACAAGTATGTGTATGTTCTCTACTGATTACTGTCTTCTGTAATATTTATTTTATAGTTAGATGTGAGTACTGAAATACAAGTATGCGCATCTTTTCTACTATTCACTGTCTTATGTGATATTGATTGTATAGTTAGATAAGGTTTCATTCACATCAGCATCAGGGCTCTGTTCAGGCGTTCTGTCTGAGCTTTCCGTCAGCGGAACCCATGAACGGAACCCTGACTGAAGCAAACGTAAACCATAGGTTTCCATTTGCATCATCATTGATTTCAATGGTGATGGATCCGGTGCAAATGGTTTCAGTTTGTCTCCGTTGTGCAAGGCTTCCGCCGTTTTGACAGAAGCAATACCACAAAACAACGGAACCCTTGCACAACGGAGACAAACGGAAACCATTTGCACCGGATCCATCACCATTGAAATCAATGGTGATGCAAACGGAAACCTGAGGTTTCCGTTTGTTTCAGTCAGGGTTCCGTTCATGGGTTCCCTTGGCGGAAAGCTCAGACTGAACCCTGACACAGATGTGAACGAAGACTTAGAATACGGGAATACAAGTGTGTGCATGTTCTCTACTGAACACGGCCTTATTTGATATTTATTGTATAGTTAGATGAGTACGGGAATACAAGTATGTGTAAGTTCTCTACTGATCACTGTCTTATGTGATATTGATTGTATAGTTAGATTTGAATACAGGAATACAAGTATGTGTATTTTCTTTACTGATCACTGTCTTATATGATATTTATTGTATAGTTAGATGTGAGTACGGGAATACAAGTATGTGCATGTTCTCTACTGATCACTATCTTATGTGATATTGATTGTGTAGTTAGTTTTGAGTACAGAAATACAAGTATTTGCATGTTCTCTACTGTTCACTGTCTTATGTGATATTGATTGTATAGTTAGATTTGAATACAGGACTACAAGTATGTTCCCTACTGATCACTGTTTTATGTAACATTTATTGTTTAGTTAGATGTGAGTATGGGAATACGGGAAGTATGTGCATGTTCTCTACTGTTTACTGTCTTTAATGTGATAAAAATTATTCATTTGTATGTTTTTTGTTTTCCATAGATATTTTTTTAATATTATTTTTAATCAGTTTAACATTTTTATTTGTGGCAGTGAGAAACTTCATGGTCGTGCCATGTGATGTCATATAAAATTCACAGGTAATGTTAACCTCTTCCCGACATCCGCTGTGTATGCATGATGGACGTTGGAAGAGAAAGTATTTAGCGGACTCACGGGCTGAGCCTGCTCAATAAACTGCATGTGTCAGCTGTATGTTAAAGCCCACACTTCACTGCAACGAGCGGGATCAGAGATAACACGGATCATGCTCGTTTAACCCTATTAGATGCTGCGGTCAACAGCATTTAAGCTGTTAGAAAGACGGAATGCCCTCCCCAGTGATCGCAGGGTGCCGATAGTTGTCATGGCAGCCTAGGAGCCTAATAAAGTTTGCTATCCTTGTGCTCTGTGGCAAGCTTATATAGTAGCTGGTAAAAAATACAGCATACTGTAATACATAAGTATTACAGTATATTTGGCAAAAGATCCAACAATGAGCAAGTCCCCTAGGGGGACTAATATAAAAAGTAAGACAGTAAAATAATGTATATTTTTTACACACAAAAAAATATAAAAAATTGAAAATACCCTTCTTTTCCAATGTGTTTTTTATAATTATTTTTTTCCTTGTAGAAAGAGTAAAACATAAAAAAATATATATATATATATCAATTTTTTTATTTTTTTTTTATGTAAATGTATGGGCAATAAAATGTATTTTATGCTAAATTAAGACTTTTTTGTAGGTTACAGAGCTGAGAGTCACAGATCACTGACCAGAGTAACAGTCCACTAAACCAGCAGCGATACAGAGACTTTCCATAAGTGACAGAGAGGTTGGATATTCGTAGGTAATATCCTGTAGGTAGTACCAGTAGTACCACAAGGACTTCTGTGGATAAGTCCTGATAACGGAGGAGAACTCAGAGGGCAGAGTGACAGGTGGAACTCTGTGGTGTACAACCAAAGAAATTGTGACAAACAGGGCAGACAAAGACGCTATAACAAACTGAAAAATGGCTTAGAAAGGCAGGCATGTTGGAAGATGGATGTTTGCATGTGATAAATAAATGGTTGTTTGTGAAGAGATGAACAAAAAGATGGTTTCATGACCAGGAGTTAACTGAGTTAAAGGAACAGTGTCATCACAAATTATTTTTTTATATGTTAAAGATGTTAGTGCTTTATTAAAAACGTTTATATTTATTTGTGTGTTTGTGTTTTACTTTTTCTTATTTTTACACTTTTTCTTCCCTATGGGGGCTGCCATTTTTTGTTCCATTTCTGTATGTGTCGATTAACGACACATACAGACATGGAATACGGCAGCCACAGTCCCATAGGGACTGCGAACGGCTCCCGTCCCATTCACTTGTGTGTACGGCGTCTTTGTGGGAACTGCGCATGCGCCGCTCCCACACAGTCCAATTTGAAATTGGCGCCGTCCGGCGCCATTTTCCTGTGGACCGGAAGTCGCGGCCGGACAGTAATATTACTACTTCCGGTCGCGGCTTCCGGACTTGTGCACTTGGACCAGCGGCAGCAGACGGAGCGGACGGGCCGGAGGGAGCCGTGGCAGCAGGAGCAGGTAAGAGATTTCAATGTATGTTCGTGTTTGTGTGTGTTTACTACTGTATGTAAACCTACTACACTGTGTGTTAGCTCAAAAAATGGCGACACACAGTGTAGGAGGTTACACCGTTCAAACCCCTCGTTTATCCCGGCACTAGCCAGGATAAAGGAGGGGGGGATGCTGAGAGCTCACTAGAGCGAGGGCTTTTTACCCAATTTTGCAATGCTGCAATTTTGGGAATAGCTCCATCTAGTGACCAGAAATGGGTAATACTATAAATTAGAATTAATTTATAATATTTCCTGACTCGTGAAAAAAATAAAAAAAATTTGAACAATGTTTAATCACCCACACACTAAATGTTTATTTTTTTTAAAAAAAACATGTTTTTCTGGCAACACATTCCCTTTAACTAGGAAAGCAGACTGCATAACTTGAAGTGACAGAGCAAGTGAATCCGGAGTGCTGTGTGTAAGCAATTAATGATGATGATGATGAATAATGTGGATTAGAACAAAGGGGGATGTGATGTAACATGTTTGCAGTGTAGAGTCTGATGAGCAGACTAGTACAAATGTATCTATTGAACTAATTGAATTGTTATTTTAGAGTGTGTAAAAAAAAAGTAGCCATACCACACTAAATTTAAGTAATAGGTGTAAACATTTCTGGATTTTTGGTGTGCCTTGTGTGTGGGGTTAAATAATAGTCATATCCTCCCTCCCGTATATATCCCTCTCTCCTTTGTGAGAAGGAATGTGAAATGTCTTATCTTTACGCATGCACTGTTTTCTCTTAGTACGCAGAGAGAGTAAATTATATTACAAACAAGCTTAGTCTGTCTGCACAAAAGATAAAAGTTACAAAATATGGACTGCTGGAATGTGTGGCGCTACATATGAAGTCTCCTCTTTGAATATTCTTGTATTATGCAAATCCAAATGTTATGATCTGATCTGATGTTGCAGTGTTTTGAACCTGGCTATGTTGCATCCGCTGGGTCCAAAAGTATGGGAGGAAGAGAATTCAAATAAATTAAAATACAGATATTGAAAAATCTGACCCACCCCATGATTGTTTAGAGATTAATAAAGCGTGAGACACACAGGGTTTTAAAAAAAAACAAAAAAAACTCAGTTGTTGCAGTATGTTAATGCTGTGAGTCAGAATAAGACTGCCTAAATGTAATTTTGAAAATGTATGTTGTTTGGGCAGCAAACGGTTGCAAGGTATCTAAAGATAAAATGCCAATTTTGTCAGGAGAAATTCACTGTTCTAGGTCATTGCATATTACACTTCCAAACAGGTGTCCCCAGATAGAGTAACTATATTGATATATGCAGTTTTGAACCCTGCTACATTACTTCCACAGGGTCCAACTGGGGAGAGTAGTGATGAGACTGATCAGTTACGTCTCAGTGACACACCGCACTAACCACACAATTTTGTTTTGACTTAATTAACTCAATACAAAATGCTTATTACAACCCGTAAGTAACCCAGATTTTGAGGTTTTTTTTGTAGAAGACGATGCACAAGGTAAATAATCCAGAGACCACTCCCACCTTCATGTTCGGCTCAAGAAACTGAGCTGGAGTCACTGGCTGGGGCTTGTGCCTGGTAAAAGGTAAGACGGCCAACATTAACACTGACTCTAGGTACGCTTTTGGCATCGCCCACTATTACGGGCCCATTGGTAGTAGGAACTTTGTTGGATCATCGGGTAAGCCAATTGAGAGCGCAAAAGATGACACACCTGGCAAGGAGAGTATGTGCAGGCACGTATCAGCAAATTAATTTCCCCCTGGATTCAATAATGCCACCACTATGTTTGTAGTAGCCTGCATGATATGTGCATGGCATGACATAGGTAAAACAGCAAAGGTACCTATGAGAAGTTAAAAATGCACCCGTTCCATCGACTGCAGTACATAGAACCTTCTGAGGTAGGTGTGTCTGAAAATGTGCTTGTGTTTGTAGACCTGCTCTCAGGTCCACTGCAAGGAACACGTCCAAGAAAATTCTCAGTGAAGTCGTGTGTAAGTGACAGGGAAACAGTTTTTATCCCAAGTATTGAACTGGTGTTTGTACAATGATTAAGATATTAGCAGTTCTCTAGATGCTATCCCAAAGTTAGTTTGTTTGATAACGGTATAAAGAAGTGTTGTGGGAATACTAAATGCTGAGGTTAAGTTTAATGCAAAGTTCTGGACCAGCGTGCCTTAAAATTAGACTATTGGAGGCATGTGTCAGATAAAAGGTGTAGCAGCGTGTTATAACTGTGTAAATGATAACCTCTCTGTGGAAATAGATTCCGATTTGAATTTTTTTTTGCTGTGAAAGGAAAATTTTGATGAGCTCCACTTGAATATTGGATTGAGGGTGATGAGCAGAAGAAAAGTCCAACTTGACTTTTAATAAGCTGCAATGTGTTCTCCAGAATCTTGAAGTAAACTGTACTCCTCTGTCAAATTCAATATGTTTAGGTAGTCCATGCAAGCGGAAAATGTGTTTGTTGAAGAGAGCAGCCAGATATTTAGCTGAAAGAAGACCTGTAAGAGGAATGAAGTCAACCATCTTTGAGAAGCGGTCAACCACAACCCAAATAACTACAATCAGAAGAAGGTAGATCTGTAATGAAGTCCATAGCTATACGTGTCCAAGAAGAATCTTGTACTGGTAAGGAATAAGGCAGCCCAGCGGGCCATTGGTGGGAAACTTAATTTGGAACACAGACTGTGCATGCAGCAACAAAGTCTTTAATGTCCCGGGACATAGCGGGCCACCAGTATTGAGGAGATATTAGAATAATTGTTTTCCTGACTCCTGTATTCCCAAAGAACTTGGAGAATTTACCCCAATGAAGAATTTGCTTTAGTAAACTGAGAGGAACAAAAGTCTTTCCAGGAGGAATGTTGACAACTTCTGCAGGTACATGAATAAAGGAACGGGGAGTGTTGCATGTGGGTTGCATGTACATGTGTCCCACAGTCACTGACGGCTCAGTCTATTTCCTCCTCCTGTGGAGGTGCTAGTACGCAGCAGTTTCAACTCTGCTGTGCTGCGCCTACTTACACAGGACACATGTACATGCAACCCACTATGGTTATATTGATGCAGGGATTAGTGTCATATGCAATTTGACTGTCTCATCACCAATACTGAGGGGGACAGCCATTTGCCATTATTCAACACTCCAATCTCTGGACCAGGGACTATTACAGAGTCTCCTCGCTTATACAGAAGGGGAGGCTAGATACATATATCCTTAATAATTCGGAGCATTTGAATTCAAACTTAATACTGTCATAGTGTGCTAATTTAGGGGACTTTGGCACAACGTAATTTTTTCATCTAACATTGTTTTTAATAACAATTCAATAAAGTATTTTTTATTTTTTACATTGATGAAACACACTACTTTCCTACTCCCCGTTCCTTTATTCATGTATCGACAATTGGTGGTGTACACCTAGTGTGAATTACTCCAACATATTATATATAAAATTGTAAGAGGGTAATACCTATCTAAATATACAACTTCTGCAGGTGCCTCTGACAAAATACGACTAGGCTCGATAATAAATGGAGGTTTAGGATCCTGATCATCTGGATCACAAGAACAAGATAAGGCAACATCCTTCATGTTTTTGTCAGCAGTACGATAGTGGAGGAAAAAGTTGAATCGTGGAGCTGGAGAAGAGGATTTGCAGATGAAACCCTTCTTCAGGTTTTCCTTAAAGTGTAGCTAAACGTTTGACAAACTTCTGACATATCATAGTGACATGTCAGAAGTTTAGATTGGTGGGAGTCGGAACACTGGGACCCCCACCAATCGCTGGAAATAAGCAGCTCAAGTGATCGTGTGAGCGCTCAGCCGCTTTGTGTCTGTTCGGCTTTTTCTGGAAATAAATGTATCGTGTACGGACTCAATAGAAAGTCTATGAGCCCATACTCTGATACATCGGCTTTCTGGAAAAAGCCAAACAGACACAAGCTGCTTCGTTCTAGCGATTGGTGGGGGTGTTAGTGCTTGGACCACCACCAATCCAAACTTCTGACATGTCACTATGACATATATTTTTCAATATGTAAGGATGCACTCCTTAAATTTGCGCTGTATTGGTGCTGTAAAGGTTCGGGCTGGAAAACCCACAATGAAGATCCAAGAAATAAACCTGAAAGCACTCTAGTAATCCTTGAGGGTGATTTTTCAAAATAATTTTATTATATTCAATTCGTGAATTCGTCATATGGTTTAAAGCGATTTTGTTGAACGTTTCGGCCTAACCTAGGCCTTTTTCACAATCGCTATAGATACAAAAGAAACAATCATGTAATACATATATCTTATAAGGTAATACAACGAAATACAATAAACAACTGAATGAAATCATGCACAGAAATAATATAATATAACTTGCAAAATCCATGTCTAGCAATGGTATAAGATGTAGAAAAATGGCCATTATCAACAATAGATATGCACAATATGTTAACGGTAAGTATTATAACAATATACATGCCGATAAGTGTTTCCTTAGATAAATATCCATATTATATGCAGTAAAGGTATTGCCTGTACAAAGTATTTTTTAGTAATCATAATAGGAAGAACTTAATCTAGGATGGAGAAATCAATGTAATTCTCAAGTAAACATTGTGTCCACTACGTTATGACGGTAACGATTAAGGAAGAAAGTTATATCAGGAGGGGGTATTACTACGATGTCCCCTTAGACCATACCATAAAATACCGGTATACAATGTGCACAGGATGGAACAAATAGGAGGAAAGAAGAGGCAAAGGATACTATACTGGGTAATCCAAGAGCGAGCATACCTGAATGTAGTCTTAGTGTAGGGCTGTAGCGGCGTCTACCAGACGCTCCAAGTCAGAATGTTGTCTGTTTCTTGTGTTCCTCAAGGAGGTGTTGATATAGCGCACCAGCACCGGATATCCGGTGTATGGAACGCAAGCGGCACTCAGCGCATGCGCACTACACATAGCAACGCTGTGTTCTTGGAACGCAAGCTGGATAAAGTGTAGGGCATTCAAATGGACGTAATTACCGGCTGTGAACGCTGAATGTCGGTAACGCTGGGATGACACTACTATAATGGTGAATGACATCTCTAATATAGAGGTTAAAAGCAATCCTGATATACTAAGCAAGGTACGGTCAGATGATCAATATAGTACATAAGAATTGTATATGTTCATTAACCAAATGTAGAGCTCTAATAATCCTAGTAAGGCACAAGTAGGAAAATGAAAGAAACATAGTATATACATGTTGACTTTTGACTAAATTCAATGTAGTGGTCCGTATAATGAAAAGATGCAGGAACAAAATAATTTTATTATATTAAATTCGTGAATAATGTATATATGGTTTAAATGGATTTTACTGATAGAATGGTGAAACCAGCGTGTATGTAAGAAAAGGAGGGAAGGGAAAAAGAAGATGAAAATATTTGTGTATAATCATACATACGAACATAAGGAGAAAAGGAACAAAAAAAGGAGGAGAAGTGAACCGGTTTTATGGTACCTGTATCTGGTCATCTAATCGATCTCGTGTTTTCCTAGCGTGCCTGGAAAGAAATAGATATATAACATTATAAACGGGAACTACGAGAATGAACAGGAATACAAACAATGTTAGGAAAAAAGATCATATTCTCTATTGAGGCCTTTAGATGAAAGAGTCTCGAGTGTATGTATCCAGTATGATTCTCTCTTTTTTAATAAATTAATTGACATGGTTGCCACCCCTTCTGGGTCTGTGTACCTGTTCGATGACCTGGAATTTTAGTTGAGAGAGATTGTGATTAAATTTCTCAAAATGGTCCGGAAGGGGTAGCCAATTTTTTTGCATCGTATAGTGGATTTGTGACTAGACAACCGATCCCTAATGTGCTGTGTGGTCTCACCGACATAGACAAGACCACATGGACATTTAATTAAATAAATCCCAAAATTGGAGTCACATGTGAAAAAACCTTTTATCGGAAAGGTCCTATTGTTGTGTGGGTGTTGAATCTTGTCACCCTTGATAATGTTCGAACAACATGCACAATGCAAACAAAGAAAGGTACCATTGCGTTTGGTTTGTAGAAAAGTTTGTCTGGGGACCCTCATAAAGCTGCCGATGTCAGCTCTAATGAAGCGATCCCGAATGTTAGGTGATCTTTTAGAGCACATCATCACTGAAATAGCAAATTCTGTGATTTGAGGATAGGCAGTATGTAATGCTAACCAATGTCTCCGAATGTTCTGGTATAATTTAGGTATTATCAGATGATACGTAAGCACTAGCGGAAATCTGTTCTGTTTAGTTTTTTTTGTGGGTGATGTGGCCCTGTTAGTCGTGAGTGATCTATCTAATTCCTGTGATAAAAGTGATGTAGGGTAACCTCTCTCCTCAAATTTTGTAGACATTTGTTGTAATCTAGTAGTTCTCATATCAATGTTGGATACAATCCTAGAGACTCTTGTAAACTGTGATCTTGGTAAAGATCGTATCGTACTTCTTGGGTGGCTGCTTTTATAATGTAGCAGACTATTTTTATCTGTTGGTTTGGAATAAAGATCCGTAGTAAGGAATCCATCATCATCCTTTGTAATGGTAGTGTCCAGAAAGCAGATGCTTTCTTTACTAAGACTCAAGGTAAACTTCAATTCCTCTCTAACCTGGTTGATGAAATCAAAGAAATTATCAAGAGACCCTTGGGGACCATCCCATACGCAGAAAATATCATCAATATATCTATGCCAGCATATAGCATGTTGTAAGAATAGAGAATTTTTATATATATATTCTTCTTCAAAGAGAGACATGTATGCATTAGCATAAGGTGGTGCTACGTTTGAGCCCATGGCTGTCCCGCAAACCTGTACATAATAATCATCTCCAAATAGGAAGAAATTTTCATGTAGAATCAGATTGAGTAATTGAAGGCACAGGGATATTGAATCTGCGTTCATCGTGGTTGATTTGAGAAGGTGTGTAACTGCCTGAATTCCCTTCTGGTGAGTTATGGAGGTGTAAAGACTATTAACGTCTAAAGTGACTAGAGTACAAGTGGAATTCACCCTTGAGGGCTCCTTTATTTTCCGTAGAAAATGACCTGTATCTAAGATGAAAGATCTTGTAGTTTTAATTATAGGTGTTAATATTTTCTCCAGAAAAATGGACAGTGGTGAGAGGATAGAGTCAGTTGAGGCTACTATGGGTCTGCCAGGTGGGTTTTGTAGGGACTTGTGGATTTTAGGTAAGATATAAAAGACAGGTATTATAGGGTGAGGATTCAATAAGAATTTCAGTGTCTTATCTTCAATTGTACCCCGTTCTTTGAAGTCCTCCAAGATAACAGAGATTTTAGCACGAATTTTCGTTGTTGGGTCACTATCAATTTTAATGTACGTGTTGAAATCAGATAGTTGTCTCTCTATCTCTGTAATGTAGTCCTTCTTGTCCCACACCACTATCGCTCCACCCTTATCAGCTGGTTTAATGACAATTTCCTTGTTATTACTCAAAGATTTAAGGGCATCTAATTCAACTCTAGATAGATTATTCTTATGTGGGTATCGTCCCAATCTGTACTTGGCCAGAAGGGATAGGGTGTCCCTTTTGACCAAATCTATGAATGCCTCTGTAGCGTGATATATTCTAGGTGGAGAAAATTGGCTGCGATTACGTAAACCTAGTTTATCAATAGATAGTGGTGTGGGGATAACCGTAGATACAACAGGATTAGTATTAACATTAACATCTGAGAGGCCAAAATGAGTTTTCAATCTTAAACTTCTATAAAATCTATTAAGTTCCTGTTCCAAGGCAAACGTATTGCATGAGGTGGTTGGGCAAAAGGATAGACCTTTTTGTAGAACCAAGAGTTCCGCAGGATTCAAGGTATGGGAGGAGATATTCACTACCAGGTTATAGTTCTTACCTGGGACCTTGTCTGTATGCCAGGTTCACGACTTCTCCCTTCGCCTGTCCGCCCTTCGAGTTGGTCGCTTCTGCCCCTGCGGTTCCCTAAAAAACGTTGAGAACGATAAGTTGGTCTTTCTATAGATGTGTCGCTCCCTGAAGTAGACCTGTTGCCAGGCGCGAATCCTCTGCGTGACCGCCATGAACTGGAGGATTCCTGCCATCTATACACTGTGTTGTTTTGCTAATCGTTGGCGTCTCTTTGGAATTTCTCCCTTTTCCTCACAGTTTACAAGAGTCTCTACGATTGTATCCAACATTGATATGAGAACTACTAGATTACAACAAATGTCTACAAAATTTGAGGAGAGAGGTTACCCTACATCACTTTTATCACAGGAATTAGATAGATCACTCACGACTAACAGGGCCACATCACCCACAAAAAAACCTAAACAGAACAGATTTCCGCTAGTGCTTACGTATCATCCGATAATACCTAAATTATACCAGAACATTCGGAGACATTGGTCAGCATTACATACTGCCTATCCTCAAATCACAGAATTTGCTAGTCCAGTGATGATGTGCTCTAAAAGATCACCTAACATTCGGGATCGCCTCATTAGAGCTGACATCGGCAGCTTTATGAGGGTCCCCAGACAAACTTTTCTACAAACCAAACGCAATGGTACCTTTCCTTGTTTGCATTGTGCATGTTGTTCGAACATCATCAAGGGTGACAAGATTCAACACCCACACAACAATAGGACCTTTCCGATAAAAGGTTTTTTCACATGTGACTCCAATTTTGTGATTTATTTAATTAAATGTCCATGTGGTCTTGTCTATGTGGGTGAGACCCCACAGCACATTAGGGATCGGTTGTCTAGTCACAAATCCACTATACAATGCAAAAAAACTTGGCTACCCCTTCCGAACCATTTTGAGAAATTTAATCACAATCTCTCTCAACTAAAATTCCAGGTCATCGAACAGGTACACAGACCCAGAAGGGGTGGCAACCATGTCAATTAATTTATTAAAAAAGAGAGAATCATACTGGATACATACACTCGAGACTCTTTCACCTAAAGGCCTCAATAGAGAATATGATCTTTTTTCCTAACATTGTTTGTATTCCTGTTCATTCTCGTAGTTCCCGTTTATAATGTTATATATCTATTTCTTTCCAGGCACGCTAGGAAAACACGAGATCGATTAGATGACCAGATACAGGTACCATAAAACCGGTTCACTTCTCCTCCTTTTTTTGTTCCTTTTCTCCTTATGTTCGTATGTATGATTATACACAAATATTTTCATCTTCTTTTTCCCTTCCCTCCTTTTCTTACATACACGCTGGTTTCACCATTCTATCAGTAAAATCCATTTAAACCATATATACATTATTCACGAATTTAATATAATAAAATTATTTTGTTCCTGCATCTTTTCATTATACGGACCACTACATTGAATTTAGTCAAAAGTCAACATGTATATACTATGTTTCTTTCATTTTCCTACTTGTGCCTTACTAGGATTATTAGAGCTCTACATTTGGTTAATGAACATATACAATTCTTATGTACTATATTGATCATCTGACCGTACCTTGCTTAGTATATCAGGATTGCTTTTAACCTCTATATTAGAGATGTCATTCACCATTATAGTAGTGTCATCCCAGCGTTACCGACATTCAGCGTTCACAGCCCGTAATTACGTCCATATGAATGCCCTACACCTTATCCAGCTTGCGTTCCAAGAACACAGCGTTGCTATGTGTAGTGCGCATGCGCTAAGTGCCGCTTGCGTTCCATACACCGGATATCCGGTGCTGGCGCGCTATATCAACACCTCCTTGAGGTACACATGAAACAGACAACATTCTGACTTGGAGCGTCTGGTAGACGCCGCTACAGCCCTACACTAAGACTACATTCAGGTATGCTCGCTCTTGGATTACCCAGTATAGTATCCTTTGCCTCTTCTTTCCTCCTATTTGTTCCATCCTGTGCACATTGTATACCGGTATTTTATGGTATGGTCTAAAGGGACATCGTAGTAATACCCCCTCCTGATATAACTTTCTTCCTTAATCGTTACCGTCATAATGTAGTGGACACAATGTTTACTTGAGAATTACATTGATTTCTCCATCCTAGATTAAGTTCTTCCTATTATGATTACTAAAAAATACTTTGTACAGGCAATACCTTTACTGAATATAATATGGATATTTATCTAAGGAAACACTTATCGGCATGTATATTGTTATAATACTTACCGTTAACATATTGTGCATATCTATTGTTGATAATGGCCATTTTTCTACATCTTATACCATTGCTAGACATGGATTTTGCAAGTTATATTATATTATTTCTGTGCATGATTTCATTCAGTTGTTTATTGTATTTCGTTGTATTACCTTATAAGATATATGTATTACATGATTGTTTATTTTATATCTATAGCGATCGTGAAAAAGGCCTAGGTTAGGCCGAAACGTTCAACAAAATCGCTTTAAACCATATGACGAATTCACGAATTGAATATAATAAAATTATTTTGAAAAATCACCCTCAAGGATTACTAGAGTGCTTTCAGGTTTATTTCTTGGATGTCACTATGACATGTCAAATGTTTAGTTACACTTTAACCCCTTAATATCGAAGGTATTTTAAGCCTTAGTGACCAAGCAATTTTTTTACATTTTTACATCGTCGCATTCAAAGAGCTATAACTTATTTATATATGCGTCAACATAGCTGTATAAGGCCTTTTTTTTTGCAGGACAAGTTGTACTTTTTAATAGCACCATTTTGGGGTACTTATAATTTATTGATTAATTTTTATTAACTTTAATGATGGGGTAATAGGAAAAATAACTGAAATTTTGCCACGTTTTGTGTCTTAAATTTACGCCGTTTACCATGTGGTATAAATAACATAATAGCTTTATTCAGCGGGTCATTACAATTGCGGTGTTACCAAATTTATACAGTTTTTGTTAAGTTTTACCACTTTTACACAGTAAAAATATTTTTTTCTAAATTATTTGTTTTTGTGTCGCCATATTTTAAGAGCCATAACTTTTTTACCGGCTTGTACGATTTTGGAGTACATGTGACTTTTTGATTACTTTTTATCAAATAGTTTTGAAGGCAGAATGAACAAATTCTGTCATTGTTTTTTTATTTTATTTTTTTTTATTTTCTACGGTGTTCACCATGTGGGTTAAATAATGCAATCCTTTTATAGTTGGGTTTGTTACTGATGCGGCAATACCAAATATGTGTACGTTTACACTTTTTTCATTAAAAAACATTTTGTTAGGAACACGTGTGTTTTAATTTTTTTTTTTACTTGGGACTTTTATTTATTACAAACTTTATTAAACTTTTTTAAAACTTTTTTTTAGTCCCACTAGAGGACTTTACCGTGCGATCTTTTGACCGCTTTTATAATACACTGCAATACTTCTGTATTGCATTGTATTATGCCTGTCAGTCCAAAACAGGCATTTACTAAAGGCAGACCTGGGAGCCTTCGTTAGGCTCCTAGGCTGCCATAGAAACCATCCGTACCCCGCGATTGTATCGTGGGATGCCGGTGGGGTGAGAGAGGGAGTTCCTTCACTCTAAAACCACTCATATGTGGCGCTCGCTATTAAGCACTGCATCTGTGCTAGTGGTCTCTGATCGAACCCCTGAAGCCTGAGGCTGTTAGCAAAAGCCCTGGGCTTCAAAAGCACCCTGTTCGATGCGGGAAAACTTCTTCTGAAGCGCCAAGGTGAAAAGACGGCGCTTCAGAAGAACTACCCGTAACGGCCGACGTAGAAACACTACACACCGGTCGTTAAGGCGTTAATGTATTGAGACATAGCTTCTGTGTCCTGGACAGACAAAGGGTATACCCTGCTCCAAGGAGGAGTAGAATTGGTTACCAAGTCAATAGCACAATAGTATGATCTATTTGCGTCCCAGCATTTGAAACACAATCCCGCCAGAGATAGGAAGAGGTGGGGAGAGCAGGAAGCAGTGGAAATAAAAGGCAAATAATGCCAAGCGTTCAGTGTACAGAACATCACATTACTCAGAGACAAAGACCGGAAGCATGGTCATGTGACTGTATGTGAAAGCGGCATACAGAGGCATTTCAGCTACAGACAGTATATTTGTAATGACAGGGTAGGGAGACAGACAGGTGAGCCCTAATCTACCCGCCACTCAGTCCCTGCCTACTTGCAACGACCCGTCCTAAGCGACGGGGTACAACTGGGCAACGGTCCCTACGCTCAGTAAGTGCAAGACAGACAAACAGACAAGGGTACACAGAAGCTAGGCAAAACGGGGCAGCTGCCCACGGAGACACTGTGAGCAACAAGAGTAGTGAACGAGCCGAGTCAAACCAGGAGAGAACGAGGTACAAAACGCTGAGCAGGAGAGTGGTCAGAAAGCCAAGGTCAATAACAAGCAGATGATGAGTAGTACAAGCAGCAGCAGCAAGCCAGGAAACAAGCATAGAAGAATCACAGGCAAAGGAGGAACAGGAAAGGCAGGTATAAATAGACAGTGGGCGGGAGCTAGTTCCGTCTGGCCAGGCTGTGATAGGCCCTCCCACTCCTAAGCCTGCCATCCTGAGTGGTGGAAGATGGAGTCAGTCTCACAGACATAGGAGCAGGTGCAGACTGATTGCCCAAGGGCGTCGACACAGAAGCTGTGTCTGGCAAATCCTTTACAGTACCCCCCCTTTTATGAGGGGCCACCGGACCCTTACTAGGTGGACCTGGTTTATTGCGGAAACGAAGGTGGAACCTCCTGAGCAATACCCCAGCGTGAACATCCCGGGCGGGTACCTCAGGCCCGTATCCCCTCCAATGGACCTGGTACTGGAGGGAGCCTTGGACCATCCTGCTGTCCACAATCTTGGCCACCTCGAATTCTACCCTCTTAGGGGTGAGAACAGGGACCGGAGGTTTCCTCGAGGGAGCCAAGGACGGGGAGCAGCGTTTAAGGAAGGAGGCATGAAAGACGTCGTGCACTCGAAAAGACGGGGGCAACTCCAGTCGGAAGGAGACAGGGTTAAGGACTTCAAAGACCTTCGGGCGTGTTAAACGCAGTCTTCCACTCATCCCCCTCTTTGATGCGGATAAGGTTATAAGCCCCCCGTAGATCAAACTTAGAGAACCATTGGGCCCCCTCAACCTGATTGAAGAGATCAGGAATCAAAGGAAGGGGGTACTGGTTCCTTACAGTGACCTTATTCAAGTTCCGGTAGTCGATGCACGGCCTAAGACCACCATCCTTCTTCCCTACAAAGAAGAAGCCAGCACCTACCGGAGAAGTAGAGGGGCGAATGTAACCCTTGGCCAGGCATTCCTGGATATACTCTCTCATGGCTTCACGTTCGGAAAAAGAGAGATTGAATATCCTACCCTTAGGGAGCTTAGCTCCTGGTACCAAATCGATTGCGCAATCGTATTCTCTATGAGGAGGTAACACTTCGGAGGCCTCTTTAGAGAAAACATCAGCAAAGTCCTGAACAAACTCAGGTAGAGTGTTCACCTCCTCAGGGAGAGAAAAAGAATTAACAGAAAAACATGACGTCATGCATGCATTACCCTATTTGGTAAGATCCCCAGTATTCCAGTTAAACATGGGATTATGTATCTGCAACCAGGGAAGGCCTAAAACCAAATCGGACGATAATCCCTGCATCACCAGTACAGAGCACTGCTCCAAATGCATTGAGCCAACAAGGAGTTCAAAAACAGGGGTATGCTGTGTAAAATAACCATTAGCAAGAGGAATGGAGTCGATACCCACTACCAGGACAGGTTTAGGCAAATCAATCAATGGCATAGCTAGAGACATAGCAAATTCCACAGACATAATATTAGCAGAAGACCCTGAAGCCACGAAGGCACTGCCGGTAGCAGACCTACCACCAAAAGAGACCTGAAAGGGAAGCAAGATTTTATTAGGTTTCATCTTTATGGGAAATACCTGTGCGCCCAAGTGACCTCCCCGATGATCACTTAGGCGCGGAAGTTCTTCCGGCTGCTTATTCTTACGCCTAGGACAGTTGTTCACTTGATGCTTGTCATCCCCACAGTAGAAGCAGAGACCATTCTTCCTGCGGAACTCTCTAAGTTGTTGGGGGGACACGGAGGCCCCGAGTTGCATAGGTACATCCGAGTCTTCCGTGGAAGAACGAAGCAACGGAACCTCGGGAGGCATCATAGGGGAGTCAGAGGAGAAGGCACAAAAACTTTCAAATCGTCGTTCCCTGAGACGTCGGTCAAGTCGTACTGCTAAAGCCATAACCTGATCTAGGGAGTCAGCAGAGGGATAGCTAACTAGCAGGTCTTTCAGGGCGTTCGACAGACCCAACCTAAACTGGCACCTCAAGGCAGGGTCATTCCACCGAGAAGCTACACACCACTTCCTAAAGTTAGACCAATACTCCTCTACAGGTCTCTTACCCTGACGTAAGGTCACCAGCTGACTCTCGGCAAAGGCAGTGTTGTCAGTCTCGTCATAAATGAGCCCGAGAGCAGAAAAGAAAAGATCAACGGAGGAAGGTTCAGGGGCGTCAGGAGCCAAGGAGAAGGCCCATTCTTGGGGCCCGTCCTGGAGCCGGGACATAATTATACCCACCCGCTGGCTCTCAGAACCTGAGGAGTGGGGCTTTAAGTGAAAATAGAGCCTACAACTCTCCCGAAAGGAGAAAAAAGTCTTCCGGTCCCCTGAGAACCGGTCAGGCAACTTGAGGTGGGGTTCGAGAGGTGAGGTGGGGGGCACTACCAGGGAAGCATCACGCAGGTTGTCCCTCTGAGCCAGGGCCTGGACCTGTAGGGAGAGGCCCTGCATCTGCTGAGCCAGGGTCTCAAGGAGGTCCATAGATGTGTCAGGGACCAGGGTAGACTAGGTATATGGGCCTGTGATTATGTAATGACAGGGTATGGAGACAGACAGGTGAGCCCTAATCTACCCGCCACTCAGTCCTTGCCTACTTGCAACGACCCGTCCTAAGCGACGGGGTACAACTGGGCGACGGTCCCTATGCTTAGTAAGTGCAAGACAGACAAACAGACAAGGGTACACAGAAGCTAGTGAAAACGGGGCAGATTCCCACGGAGACACCGTGAGCAACAAGAGTAGTGAACGAGCCGAGTCAAACCAGGAGAGAACGAGGTACAAAACGCTGAGCAGGAGAGTGGTCAGAAAGCCAAGGTCAATAACAAGCAGATGATGAGTAGTACAAGCGGCAGCAGCAAGCCAGGAAACAAGCATAGAAGAATCACAGGCAAAGGAGGAACAGGAAAGGCAGGTATAAATAGACAGTGGGCGGGAGCTAGCTCCGTCTGGCCAGGCTGTGATAGGCTCTCCCACTCCTAAGCCTGCCATCCTGAGTGGTGGAAGATGGAGTCAGTCTCACAGACATAGGAGCAGGTGCAGACTGATTTTCCCACGGGTGTCGACACAGAAGCTGTGTCTGGCAAATCCTTTACAACATTGGTAAGTGAGTAATCTTACTGCAGTTAAACCAACCATACAATTTTTAAAGACCAAAATGGACTTTATCCATTTGTCCAACACAGATCTTACTCTTGCCACATTTTTCTGATGGTTGGGAAAATCAGTTCAGGGTCAGGGCCTTAAATGTAGGATCCAGCTTCTGATTATAGCTGTGAGGTAGGGCATAATCGCGATATGACTGCAAAGCATAAATACACTCTACATTTTTGTTACCTATCGCAAGCTTATTACATTATTCCCATTGCTTCATGGAGACAGAAATGCAAGACATAGTCAGTAGGATTTGAACCTGCACAGGGAGACTTCAATAGATTTCTAGTCCATCGCCTTAACAACAAAGTTGGAAGCATGTAATTTTCCAAAATATCTTGGTATGCTAAAGTTTTAAGACTTTTTTGCACTGGAACTAAGGGGCTTAGGTCAACCTCTATAAAGAAACCCCATAGCATTAACCCTTCTCCATTAAACTTACAGTTGGCACTATACATTTAGGCAGGCAATGTTCTCCTGGCATTTGCCAAATCCAGACGGATATAGAAGTGTGATTTGTCACTCCACTAAACACATTTCCACTTCTCCAGAGTCCAGTGGCAGTGTGCTTTAAACCACTCAATTTGATGCTTGGCAGTGTGCTTGGTGATGTAAGGCTTGCATGCAGCTATGGAAACCCATGCCATTTAAAGCAGGGGGCACAGATTTTGTGTGGATGTTAATGCCAGAGGAAGTTTAGAGCTCTGCAGTTATTAGGTCAGCAGAGTATCAGTGAACTTTATGCACTATGTGTCTCAAGAATCGACAACCCTGGTCTGTAACTTTACGTTGGTCTGCCTCTTTGTGGCTGAGTTGCTTTGGTTCCTAAACGCTCCCTATTGCCAACTAACCACTTACTGTTTGTAAAGGTTCTGCCAGACACAGCTTCTGTGTCGACGCCCGTGGTTAATAAGTCTGCATCTGCTCCTAGGTCTGATAGAGTGACTCGATCTGCTACCACTCAGGCTGGTATGCTGAGGAGTGGGAGAACCTATCACAGCCTGGCCAGACGGAGCTAGCTCCCGCCATCGGTCTTTTTATACCTTCATTTCCTGCTCTTCCTTTGCCTGTGATTCTGTCTTTTTTCCTGGCTCTGCTGTTACTGCTACTACTATTGACTTCTGCTTCAAAGTGAACCTGACTTTACTGACTACGCTCCTGTTCTGCGTTTGGTACCTCGTACACTCCTTGTTTGACTCGGCTCGTTCACTACTCTTGTTGCTCACAGTGTTGCCGTGGGCAACTGCCTCATTTCCCTTAGGTTCTGTGTACCCTTGTCTGTTTGTCTGTCGTGCACATATTGAGCGCAGGGACCGTCGCCCAGTTGTACGCCGTCGCCTAGGACTGGTCGTGCAAGTAGGCAGGGACTGAGTGGCGGGTAGATTAGGGCTCACCTGTCTGTCTCCCCACCTCGTCATTACCTAATCACAGGCCCATATAACTTTTCTACCCTGGTCCCTACACAACTATGGACCCCTTTGGGACCCTGGCTCAGCAAATGCAGGGTCTCTCCCTACAGGTCCAAGCCCTGGCACAAAGGTGCGACCAGCGTGATGCTAACCAGGTAGTGCCCTCCACCTCACCTCTTGAACCCCATCTCAAGTTGCCTGACCGGTTCTCAGGGGACCGGAAGACTTTTTTCTCCTTTCGGGAGAGTTGTAGGCTCTATTTCCATCTAAGACCTCACTCCTCAGGTTCTGAGAGCCAGCGAGTGGGTATAATTGTCTCCCAGCTCCAGGACAGCCCCCAAGAATGGGCCTTCTCCTTGGCTCCTGACGCCCCTGAACTTTTCTCTGTTGACCTTTTTTTTTCTCCTCTCGGCCTCATCTATGACGAGACTGACAAGACTGCCTTTGCCGAGAGTCAGCTGGTGACCTTACGTCAGGGTAAGAGACCCGTTGAGGAGTACTGTTCTGACTTTAGGAAGTGGTGTGTAGCTTCTCGCTGGAATGACCCTGCCTTGAGGTTCCAGTTTAGATTGGGTCTGTCGAGCGCCCTGAAAGACCTATTAGTCAGCTATCCCTCTTCTGACTCTCTAGATCAGGTTATGGCTTTAGCGGTACGACTTGACCGACGTCTCTAGGAACGACGACTTGAACATTTTTGTGCCTTCTCCTCTCGCTCCCCTATGATGGCTCCCGAGGTTCCATTGCTTAATTTTTCCACGGAAAACTCGGATGAACCAATGCAACTCGGGGCCTCCGTGTCCCCCCAACAACGTAGAGAGCTCCGCAGGAAGAACTGCTTCTACTGTTGGGATGACAAGCATCAAGTGAACAACTGTCCTAGGCGTAAGAATAAGCAGCCGGAAAACTTCCGCGCCTTAAGTAACCATCGGGGAGGTCGCTTGGGCGCACAAGTATTTCCCGTAAATATTAAACCTAATAAGATCTTGCTTCCCTTTCAGGTCTCTTTTGAGGGTAGGTCTGCCACCAGCAGTGACTTCGTGGATTCAGGGTCTTCTGCTAATATTATGTCTGTGGAATTTGCTATGTCTCTAGCTCTGCCATTGATTGATTTGCCTAAACCTGTCCCGGTAGTGGGTATCGACTCCACTCCACTTGCTAATGGTTATTTTACGCAGCATAACCCTGTTTTTGAACTCATTGTTGGCTCCATTCATTTGGAGCAGTGCTCTGTACTGGTGATGCAGGGATTATCGTCCAATTTGGTTTTAGGCCTTCCCTGGTTGCAGATGCATAATCCCACGTTTAACTGGAATACTGGGGATCTTACTAAATGGGGTAATGAATGCATGACGTCCTGTTTTTCTGTTAATATTATTTTTCTCCCTGAGGAGGTGAACACTCTACCTGAGTTTATTCAGGACTTCGCTGATGTTTTTTCTAAAAAGGCCTCCGAAGTATTACCTCCTCATAGAGAATACGATTGCGCAATCGATTTGGTACCAGGAGCTAAGCTTCCTAAGGGTAGGATATTTAATCTCTCTTGTCCCGAACGTGAGGCCATGAGAGAATATATCCAGGAAAGCATGGCCAAGGGTTACATTCGACCCCTCTACTTCTCCGGTAGGTGCTGGCTTCTTCTTCGTAGGGAAGAAGGATGGTGGTCTTAGGCCGTGCATCGATTACCGGAACTTGAATAAGGTCACTGTAAGGAACCAGTATCCCCTTCCTTTGATTCCTGATCACTTAAATCAGGTTCAGGGGGCCCAATGGTTCTCTAAGTTTGATCTTCGGGGGCTTATAACCTTATCCGAGTCAGAGAAGGGGATGAGTGGAAGACTGCGTTTAACACGCCCGAAAGTCATTTAGAATACCTCATCATGCCCTTTGGGTTGTGTAATGCTCCCGCAGTCTTCCAGAATTTCATAAATGAGATTTTAAGAGACTACCTGGGGGTATTTCTTGTAGTGTACCTTGATGATATACTTGTGTTTTCCAAGGAGTGGTCCTCCCACATTGAGCATGTCAGGAAGGTGCTCCAGGCCCTTAGGGAAAACAAACTCTTTGCTAAAACTGAAAAATGTGTGTTTGGGGTGCAGAAGATACCATTTTTGGGTCAAATCCTCACTCCTAACGAATTCCGCATGGACCCTGCCAAGGTTCAGGCTGTGGCGGAATGGGTCCACCCTGCCTCCCTGAAGGCTTTACAGTGCTTCCTGGGGTTCGCTAATTATTACAGGAAATTTATTGCTAACTTCTCGGTCATCGCCAAGCGTCTTACAGATCTTGCTCGCAAAGGTGCTGATCTCCTCCACTGGCCTCCGGAGGCAGTCCAGGCTTTTGAGATCCTTAAGAAGTGCTTTATCTCTGCCAGAGTGCTGATTCAGCCTCACCAAATGGAGCCATTCATCATGGAGGTTGATGCCTCCGAGGTGGGAGTGGGTGCTGTCTTGTCCCAGGGTACCAGGTCCCTCACCCATCTCCGTCCCTGTGCCTACTTCTCCAGGAAGTTCTCACCCATTGAGAGTAACTATGACATGGGCAACCGCGAACTCTTAGCCATTAAATGGGCATTTGAAGAGTGGCGCCACTTCTTGGAGGGGGCTAGGCACCAGGTAACGGTCCTTACCGACCACAAGAATCTGGTTTTCCAAGAATCTGCCCGGAGGCTAAACCCGAGACAAGCTCGATGGGCGTTGTTTTTTACTAGATTCAACTTTGTGGTCACCTATAGGGCTGGGTCTAAAAATATTAAGGCTGATGCACTGTCGCGTAGCTTAATGGCCAGCCCTGCTTCGGAGGAAGATCCTGCTTGTGTTTTGCCCCCAGGTATAATAATATCCTCTGTTGATTCTGACTTAGTCTTCGAAATTGCGGCTGATCAATTTTCCGCTCCCTGGAACCTTCCTGAGAACAAGCTGTTTGTTCCCCTGCAATTGCGGCTAAGGGTACTCAGGGAAAATCATGACTCTGCACTATCTGGCCATCCTGGGTACTAAGCACCTTATTGCTAGAAACTATTGGTGGCCTGGGTTGCCCAATGACGTTAAGGCCTATGTCGCCGCTTGTGAAATTTGTGCTAGGTCCTAGACTCCCAGGTCCAGACCAGCAGGCTTACTATGTTCTTTGCCCGTTCCCCAGAGACCTTGGTCCCCTATCTCCATGGATTTTATCAACGATCTGCCTCTATCTCAAGACAAGTCGGTGGTGTGGGTTGTAGTAGACCGCTTCAGTAAAATGTGCCACTTTGTGCCCCTCAAGAAACTACCCAATGCCAAGACGTTAGCTACCTTGTTTGTCAAACATCCTGCGTCTCCATGGGGTTCCTGTGAATATTGTTTCTGACAGAGGGGTACAATTTGTTTCATTGTTTTGGAGAGCTTTCTGTAAAAAGTTGGAGATTGATCTGTCCTTCTCCTCGGCCTTCCATCCTGAAACTAATGTCCAAACTGAGAGGACTAATCAGTCTCTAGAACAATATTTAAGGTGTTTTATCTCTGACTGTCGATATGATTGGGTCTCCTTCATTCCCCTCGCCGAATTTTCCCTTAATAACCGGGTCAGTAACTCGTCAGGGGTCTCCCCCTTTTTCTGTAATTTTGGGTTTAATCCACGGTTCTCCTCCGTTTCACCTGCTGGTTCCAACAATCTCGAGGTAGATGTCGCTCATCGGGAACTGTGCACAGTCTGGGCCCAGGTTCAGAAGAACCTAGAGACGTCCCAGAGCATACAAAAGACTCAGGCAGATAGAAGACGTTCTGCTAACCCCTTGTTTGTGGTCGGGGATCTGGTGCGGCTGTCTTCAAAAAATGTGTGCCTTAAAGTTCCGTCCAAAAAATTTGCTACCCGGTATATAGGACCGTACAAGGTCATTGAGGTCCTTAACCCTGTCTCCTTCCGGCTGGAGTTACCCCCATCTTTTCAAATACACAACGTGTTTCATGCCTCCCTCCTTAAACGCTGCTCCCCGTCCTTGGCTCCCTCGAGGAAACCTCCGGTCCCTGTTCTCACCCCTAAGAGGGTAGAATTCGAGGTGGCCAAGATTGTGGACAGCAGGATGGTCCAAGGCTCCCTCCAGTACCTGGTCCATTGGAGGGGATACGGGCCTGAGGTACCCGCCCGGGATGTTCACGCTGGGGTATTGCTCAGGAGGTTCCACCTTTGTTTCCGCAATAAACCAGGTCCACCTAGTAAGGGTCCGGTGGCCCCTCATAAAAGGGGGGGGTACTGTAAAGGATTTGCCAGACACAGCTTCTGTGTCGACGCCCTTGGGCAATCAGTCTGCTTCTGCTCCTAGGTCTGATAGTGTGACTCGATCTGCTACCACTCAGGCTGGTAGGCTGAGGAGTGGGAGAACCTATCACAGCCTGGCCAGACGGAGCTAGCTCCCACCCTCGGTCTATTTATACCTTCATTTCCTGCTCTTCCTTTGCCTGTGATTCTGTCTTGTTTCCTGGGTCTGCTGTTACTGCTACTACTATTGACCTCTGCTTCAAATTGACCCTGGCTTTACTGACTACGCTCCTGCTCTGCGTTTAGTACCTCATACATTCCTGGTTTGACTCAGCTCATTCACTACTCTTGTTGCTCACAGTGTTGCCGTGGGCAACTGCCCCATTTCCCTTAGCTTCTGTGTACCCTTGTCTGTTTGTCTGTCGTGCACATATTGAGCGTAGGGACCATCGCCCAGTTGTATGCCGTCGCCTAGGACGGGTCATGCAAGTAGGCAGGGGCTGAGTGGTGGGTAGATTAGGGCTCACCTGTCTGTCTCCCCACCCCGTCATTACACTGTTAGGCTGAGAAAAAACACCGAAAAAGGCCATACTTACAAATGGACACAGCCAAGTCAGAAACGCTGATGAAGGCGAGTGAGCAGGTGCTTTAAATTCACACACTTGCATCCCATTATTCATTTATTTTTTAGGCACTTTACTCATTACTGCCCCCTATATTTCACTTACATTATTACACTTGCACATACACTATTTATTTATTATTTCTTACTACACATCCCATGCACCACATACCACTCCCCTCAAGACTAGTGGGAGTGGCTATTATTATTTAAAGCACCTGCTCACTCGCCTTCATCAGCGTTTCTGACTTGGCTGTGTCCATTTGTAAGTATGGCCTTTTTCGGTGTTTTTGCATAAATGTCCTTGTTTTTATCTGTTTTGTCTGTACATCAGGAGCTTTTCGCTCCAGTTAGGGACTCGCAAGTCTGGGGATCCTTGTCGTGGATTGCGAGCTTGCGTCCTTTTGGCCAAAATGATCACTAATACCCCAGGTATTTTTCATTATTACTTATATTCGCTTCTTTTGGACACAGCCAGGTCTTTGATGCTGGGAGAGCATGGTGTGTTGTTGTTTGGCCTAGCAAGCAGGGTAGCCCGCTCTATGAATTATCAAGGCGTCACAAATAGGCTTCTACCTGGCTAGACACGTTGCGCCTCATGACTTACACACTATCCCTCCATGTTTCACACACTTGCATCCCATTATTCATTTATTTTTTAGGCACTTTACTCATTACTGCCCCCTATATTTCACTTACATTATTACACTTGCACATACACTATTTATTTATTATTTCTTACTACACATCCCATGCACCACATACCACTCCCCTCAAGACTAGTGGGAGTGGCTATTATTATTTAAAGCACCTGCTCACTCGCCTTCATCAGCGTTTCTGACTTGGCTGTGTCCATTTGTAAGTATGGCCTTTTTTGGTGTTTTTGCATAAATGTCCTTGTTTTTATCTGTTTTGACTGTTAGGCTGAGTTCACACGGGGTGGATACGATTCGTAAAAGCACACAGCGTATCTGCCTTGTGCACCACAGGGAATTACGGGCGAAAGCCTGCACCAAACGGAAAACTGCAGCATTTAGCCGACCTGCTAGCAGGCTGGCCTCCCGGGATGATGTTTCATACCAAGAGTCCACTGAAACCTGTGATGGCAGTCACATGGGATGAAACGTCATCCCAGGAGGCCGGCCCTCTGACATCTTCCAGGCCATGTTTTATCCCATGTGACCGCCGCAAAAGCCTGTGATTGGCTGCAGCGGTCACATAGGATGAAATGTCAACCCAGGAGGCCGGCCTGGAGCAAGAAACACAGACTTCTGGGTAAGTATAAGATTTTTTTTCTGAGTTGCGTTTCTTGCGGTGGAATTGCTGAGATTTTGCCGCAAAAAAAGCAACATTTGCCTCCCGATTGAATTCAGTGGGGGAAAACCCGCAACAAATAAGCATTTACGCAATACCATTGACATGCTGCAGATTACAAAACCGCACCGCATGTTAATTTATGAGTGTTTTTCCACTTAATATTTTTATGCTGGGTTTGGATGAGATTTGTTCTATCTCATGCATTTTGCGGTTACTCTGTTATGCTGCGGATTTTCTGGAACAAATTCCGTTGTGGAAAATTCACAGAATTTACGCAACGTGTGAACTGACCCTTAATTGTGGAATAACTAGGAGGGAAGAAATTTCTGGGACTGACTTGTTGCAACACTAACATAATAGTTGAGTACCACGCCCAAATTCAGTGTGTTTTTTTTTAGAACAACCCATTCTTTCATAAATGTTTCTAAACATAGACTGCATGGCTAAGTGCTTGATTTTATACACCTATGGCAAAGGGACTAAACGAAACACATGATTTAAATAATTTAGGCTGGGTTCACATGGTGTGGTACAAAAATCTAACTTTTGTCTGCACCATGTGAACCCAACATAAGATGTGTGTCCCAATACTTTTCTCCATCTAATGTAGGTCTTACCTTGCATTGTAATCCTGCCTGTGATGATAATGAGATGACTGCTAAGAAGAGATCTGTACAGAAGAGGATCGATCAGTCTATTATAAATGGTGGATCCTGTGTTATATACTAGTCCTTCTCAATGAATTAGAATATCATCAAAAAGTTAATTTATTTCAGTAATTCAATTCAAAAAGTGAAACTCATATTATATAGATTCATTACACATAGAGTGATCTATTTCCAGTATTTTTGTCTTAATGTTGATGATTATGGCTAACAGTTAATGAAAACCCAATATTTAGTCTCTCAGAAAATTAGAATATTAAATAAGCCCAATCTCAAAAATGATTTTTAATACCGAAATGCTGGCCTACTGAAAAGTATGAAAAGTATGTACAGTATATGTACTCAATACTTGGTCGGGACTCCTTTTGCTTGAATTACTGCATCAATGTTGGGGGGACCCCACGTCGTTTTTTTTTCTTTTTTAAATGAATAAATTGACGAAAACTACATGGGGTCCCCCTCATTTTCATAACCAGCCAGATACAATAAAGCAACAGCAGGCTAGCATTACCAGGGTGGGAAGGGCCAATGTTTTTGGCCCTTTCCGGCCTAATAACACCAGCCTGCGGTCGCCCCAGTGCCCGACCATCACTACAGATGGTCGGGTACTGGATCGTACCCGGCTCTTCCCGATAGCCCTGGTGGCGGTGGGTACTGGGGTAATAATGGGGTGTTAGTTGCAGCCTTTTTACTGGCTAACAGTCAGCCCCACCTTAGTAATGGGCATCATCCAACAGACAACTGCCATTACTAAGGTGGTAATAAAGTATTAAAAATCAGAGATATAACTCTGTTTAGACAGAGCTTGCGGCTCTGATTTTGATGTAGAAATCATGTCGGAAATCACGCCACATCTGATTTTGTTTTCAAATAAAAACTCCCCCGACCAACCCTCATTAACCATTTTATGTTTTTTTTAAAACGTAGATCATCAAAGTAGTCCAGCGTATCTACGATGTAGTCCAAATGTTAGAGCCGAACCGGTAAAAATTTAAAAAATAAAGTTAGAAATATCAAAAATTTAAATCTCACCTACTGTTACTTCTGTTTTCTCCCTGCACCGCAATAGAAACTACAGGCCAATGAAAAATAATCCACTTAGGGCATGTTCTCACGCCGCTCAAAAAAACACGCTGTGTAGACGAGTAAAATACACTAGCGTTTCTTGTATTTTTTACGTGTTTTTTCATGCATTTTGCGTAATTAGGAGTCCCATTAACTATGGGAACGTTTGTTGCGCTTTACGTGCCAAAGAATTGACAAGAGTCTTCTTTTTTTCCAAAAATGCGTTTTTTCAAAATGCTCGCGTAAAAAACTTGTGTTGTATGTACTAACGGAGCGCTTTCCCATTGATGTAAATGGGAAGCTTAATTAAGTGTTTTTTGACACGTCTTTCAAGGGGCTTTTTATGAGATTTCTGCGTGCTTTTTGCACGTTTTTTGGCGCGTAATTATGAGTCCCATAGAATATGGGGACATTCGGTGCGCTTTACGTGCCAAATAATTAACAAGATGCTTCTTTTTTTCCGCAAAGGGTTTTTTAAAACGCCTGCGTAAAAAATCTTGTTGTATGTACTAACCGCTTTCCCATTGATGTAAATGGGATGCTTCATGAAGCGTTTGACTGTTTTTCGGCGCCGTGTGAAATACCGTGTAAAATACCCGCCGTGTGAACCTGTCAACTGAAAAGTCTTTCACCACAGTCATTCATCATTCTTAGCCTCCCTCCCACATTTGCATCAGCTGTAAGTCAGGTTGCTTCTGCCTGATTCACCCTGCTGTAACTCTGGGAAGTGCTCTGAATGGTGGCCAACATAGGAAAAATGTCAAGTTATTATTTCATTTTTAATTTTGAAACTAATTGAGGCATTTCATGAAAAATTCAAGGACGTGAAAAGTTAACAAATGGAATTGAACATCTTTGCTACACCGTTCAATGTGGAACCAGCATGATGTGCCTGATAACCTACAGCACGAAACCATTCAATTGCAAAGCGATGATGAGCTAAAAGCTAGGTAAAACAATCTCCCACTGCTTGAGTTCTATAAACGTTACATAAGCAATGATGAATTTCCCACTTTAAGGAGACATGCATTGAAATATGCATCTGTTTTCAGAACAACTTACTGCTGCGAGCAGTTCTTTTCAAAGCTTACCATTGCAAAGAGTCGACTGCGCTCCAGACTGACTGACACAAACCTGGAAAACCAGTTGCGAGTAGCAACATCATCAATACCGGCTAACCTCACACGTTTCACCAAAGATAAGCAGTTCCAGCCATCACATTAGGGGTGAGTTAATTAAATGTTTGACCAAATATAGCAGGCTAATTTTTAAGTTGATCATTTTGTATGGCCCGCGAATGATATCCTAAATATCCAAATGTCCCTTGGCAGAAAAAAGGTTCCCCAGCCCTTCTATAAGCCTAAAAATGCTGAAAAAACAAAAGCATCGATCATGAAAAAAACATTGCAAAAATCACGTCGCTAGCCCAACAAATAAAAACGTTAATCATTTAACGGAGAATCAAATCAGAGATAGCCGTCAGTTGAATAAGGGTCTGACACACTGCCTAATGGAATACTTTGTTTTATGATAGGGGATATCTCCAATAAAAGAGGCATGCAGCAGCAAGGTCATCAAATTCCCCTTCATTGTACTAACATCGGAATGGAAGGAAGTTTTCTGCTGAAAGTACCTGCTCTATAGCTAGAAACACTGATGCACGTTAAGGAAAGGACCTCTAGAATATATATATTAGGGAATTGTTCATAATGGAATATTTAACCCTTATAAGTTTGGCTTTTACCTGCCTATTTTAGGTCTTTAAGGGGTTATCCAGGATTAAAAAAACATGGCTGCTTTCTTCTAGAAACAGAACTACACCTGTCAATAGGTCGTGTCTGGTACTGCAACTAAGCTACATTGAAGTGAATGGAGCGGCGTTGAAAACCGCACACAACCTATAGAGAGGTGTGCTACTGTTTTTGGAAGGAAGCCGCCATGTTTCTCTAATCCTAAACAACCATTTTAAGGACCAAGCAGTTTGTTTTTTTTCATCCTTGCATTCCATGGCCCATACCATTTTTATTTTTAAATCAATTTAGCTGTAAGAGGGCTTCTTTTTTGTGGGGAGAGTTGTATTTTTCAATGGCACTATTTGGGGGTACATATAATTTATTCATTAGCTTTTATTTTTTTGGGGAAAAGGAAATAAAAAACCACAATGCCACCACTTGTTTTGCATTATTTAACGCATCTGCATGATTATGGCAATACCAAATATGTAAAAAAAAAATAAGTTTCAGTACTTTTTGCACAATAAAAACGTTTTATGGAAAAAAACGAAGTAATTTTTATGTTTTGCATTTCGAAACCCATAACTTTTTTTAATTTTTATTAACGTAACTATATGAGGGCTTGTTTTTTGTGGGACAAGCTGAAGTTTTTACTTGTAAAATTTTGAAGTACGTATAATTTCTTGCCTACAATTCATCATTTTCTTTTTTGAAATAATTTAATAGAACTGTGTACTCCTGCACAGGAATGCCATATGCAGGACCGGGGTGTCACACTGCCGGCTCTATCCTGTACTGTGAAAGGGCACTGAAATTAGGAGTTCACTGTTACACAAACCCTAAACACAGATTTTATGGGGAAACGATAGGGAACACACGGATCATGTGCACCGTCAAAGTATACAGCATTTAGGAAATTTGTTATCTCTTTAGGCATTTCACAGGAATTAAAGGGATCCTGTCATCAACATCTTACCTGTTAAACTCGCCTTACCCCTCAATGGTCGCAGCTGTCCAGAGTTCGTTCCTGTTCTCTTCTTTCCTGAAGTCCTCCTCTGTCTGTAAATATCGTCGTTTAAACTCTTCCCGCCTTTTATGGTAATTATTTTTCCCTCTGGGATGCAGCTTCTTAACCTCGCCCACCGTTGCCACCTGTCTGGCCCTGACTGGCTAAGGAGCTGTCAATCAAAAAGAAGGAGGTGGAGTCCACTCTGAGACGCTGGAGGAATGAAAATCTGACTCTTTTCAGATGAAGATTTGATTCTTTTCTGCTCATTTGCATACGGCGTGGGACCACTGAAAAATGGAATACTAAAGCTACAGAGCTTACTTAGAAGATATTTATAGCTTAGATGACAATGATTTTTCACCCACTTTCACCAGGTATTGCTGGCTTTATAGCTAAAATGCTGGTGACAGGATCCCTTTAAAGCAAAGTGGAGTTGAAATTTACAAATATCAATTTTTTTTGCCGAAATTACATTTTAGTTAATTTTTTTGGAACACAGCAAGTGTTAACAGAGAAATGCAACTCAATATTTATTGGCTAGATTCTGCAGTTTTTAGAAATATCCCACATGTGGATTTAGAATGCTATTGGACTGAAGCACAGGCCTTAGAAATGAAAGAGCACCTAGTGGATTTTGGGGCCTTCTTTTTATTAGATTATATTTTAGGAACCATGTCAGGTTTCAAGAGGTGTTGTGGTGCCAAGACAAAAAAACACCCCATTTTGAAACTACACCCCATAAGGAAATAATCTTGGGGTATAGCGAGCATTTTGACCCCACAGGTGCTCCATATAATTTATTAGAAATGGTTTGTGAAAATGAAAAATGAATTTTTTTCCAATAAGATCTCATATTAACTCCAATTTTTTGTAAATTCATTATTTTAATTTTCACAAAAAGAAAAGGGAAGGGAATGGGTGGAATGAGGGGTACAGAAAGGAAGAGAGGGAATAAGGGTGGAAGAGATAAAACTTCACATCAAAAGCGATATAACAAAAAAACATGAACAGTAGTCTCTGCTGATGATTACAAAATGGATCGTGCAGTAAACATACATGTTATGTTAGCTCAAGCATGTTGTGGGCAAGCAATCTAAGGGCCATTCTGGAGTTTAAAGAATCTGAAGGAGAGGAGATTTATTTAAGTCAATTATCAATCGGTGTGTAAAGCTGGAAGATCTTGGACATTTAACCAAATGTCGCAGGTTTTATGATATCTATCAATATTTTGGTCTATTGACCATTTTGTTTTTTCAAAAGAGCGAATTGCGTTAATTTCTTTCTTCCATTCTAAAATAGATGTATCTGTCTCCTTCCAATTTCTAGCTACAATGGTTTTCACTGCGTTCAGTAAAAATGGAATGATATAATTTTGATTCATAAATTTGTGAGGTGTCTAAATTAAGAAGCACTAAATCTACAGTCAGTTCAATCATACTTTTTAGGATGTTGCATATAATATTTTGAATTTTCATCCAGAAAGGCCGGATGCATTCACAATGAAAACAGATATGAGATAAATGTAATATTTCTTTATTGCAATGCCAACAAGAAGGGGAATGACTGGGATCAATTCTATTTAGTATTTCCGGGGTTTTATACCACCTGGAAATCACCTTATAGCTGGCTTCTTGCAGTCTTACCGAGCTGGAAAAAGAGTGTGTGTTTCTAAAGATCCTTATTAATCGAATCGTTTGAAAAAAATTTGTTAAGTTCTTTTTCTCACTTCAATATGAAAGAAGGCGCTTCCAAGCCAGAGATGATAAGTTGAGAAATAGACGATATGGATTTTTTTCAGCTGAATGTTGGAGTATAAGGACATCAATATTAGGTTAGTAGAGTGTGAGCACGTAATATCTGACTCATAGACTTTTATGGCATCTGTTACTAATGCAACGTCTATGGCCGCGGGCCGACGTCCTGACTTACTCTCTGACGGCCGTGGCCATGGACGAGCGAGTTCCCAGCAGCATCTCCCTCCAGGGAGATGCCGGCACTCACTTCCTTGTCCGAACACTGTCTGCCGCAGGGCGCGTGCATGGCCTTAAAGGGCCAGTACGCGCACAGTTACAGAATACTGCAATTAGCCCAGAATGCTTCGGCATTATAAAAGGTGCTCTTGCCTGAGCGTTGTTGTTTTACCTTAAGTTTGTCCTTGCAAATGGTCTCCTAGTGTTTTCAAGTTCCCAGTGTTACGCGTTCCTGCTGCCTGTACCCTATATCCCGTGCTACCATGCCTCTGTGCCTTCAAGAGTTGGAGTCGTGTTGTGCCCTCCGCAGCATCTACTGTGTCGCACCCTGCCGGGTGTCTGTCTACTGTTGGAGCCTCAACTTAGCCTGAATCCACCGCTACTGTCTACATTGCCTCAGGTACCCTTTCTGAACTATAGATATTGCATTGTACCTGTTTGGCCAGCTGCTATCCCGCTACACAGTACAGCCCAGTGGGTCCACACCCCGCGCTGTGACAACTAAGATATAGTCTCGTTTGTCTATGATAAAATTTGGGAAAATGTCTTTTACTGTTTCAAACGGAAGTAAACTTTTATTATGATAAAACTTTTTTACTGGTATAGAAGAAAAATTTACCTCTGCTGTTGCAATATTTTTCTTTAGTGCTCTTAGTTTGTTGGGAATCAGATAGAAAAAGGGAGTATGATCACCTATATAAAGGTACAAATCTATGTTTCTTATTTAACTTATGCCAGATTCTAATAGTCAAGTTAGTCAGAGGGTTTTTCAGATCGGAGTATTTAAGTTGATTTTGTGGAGTGATCCAGATACATTATTACATTTTGTCGTTTAACATGCTTAGTTCGAGATCCACCCACAGTTTCCTTTTAGGTGAGAATTGCCATTTTAGAAATCTACTTGCATGTATTGTATTTCTATACGTTTCAAAATCTGGAGGGCATATGCCCCCGACTTTTTTATTTTTTATTAGTGTGGCGTATTTAATTCTAGGACCGTTACCCTGCCATAAAAATTTAGATATTATCTGTTTAACTTTTATAAAAAAGGATTGAGGAATAGCAATTGGGAGCACTTGAAGGCTATATAGTATTTTTGGGAGAATAATCCTTTTTATAATGTTAGTTCTACCAAACCAGGAAATAAGTAACAATTTCCATGTTTCTAGTTCCTATACCACTTTATTTATAAGGGGTTTGTAATTAAGATCATATAAACTATTATGTGAATTGTTTATTTTGGTTCCTAAGTAGTTTAAATACCTGCAATTGTTTTTAAATGGGGATTATCTAAAAATGTCAGACCACTTCTCAGGGTCAATATTTATATTTTATAAATGTAGGCCACATTTTTGTAAAGTTAATCTGAGAAATAGCCAATCGACCCTGTCAAAGGCCTTTTCCGTGTCTGTTGTCAAAAGAGCCAGTGGAATGTTTTTGGTTTGTGCAAGTTGGATTATGTTCAAGATACTGGTTGTGTTGTCTTTAGCTTCTCGGCCGGGTATGAAGCCAACCTGTTCTATATTTATCAAATTCGGCATATATTTGTTAAGTCTGTTTGCAATGATTTTAGCTTAAAGCTTAATGTCTGTATTAATTAGGGAAATAGGTCTATAGTTACTACAATTAGAGGGGTCTTTCCCTTCTTTCGGTATTAAAGTTAAATGAGCTGTCAGGGAATCCTTCCCGAAGGGATTGGATGAATTTATGCTATTAAAGTATTGAGTCATATATGGGGAATGAGTTTGAGTTTTTATAGTATGACATAGAGAAGCCATCTGGGCCTGGCTTTTCCCTTTTGGGCTTCTTTTGATAACATCTTCGATTTCTTGTATGGAAAAAGAAGAGTTTAACATTTGTGGTTCAGTAATATGCAGTAAATTAATTTTACCTAAAATATCAATTTTTTTTCGAGTTTTTTCAGTAATAGAGCGTGGTGTTTTAGTATGAGAATAGTATGAGCCAAATACTACTGCATTTTCTTTAGTCTCATATTTTAATTTGTCATTCCTATCTTTGATTTTCTGGATAAATGAGAGAGTGTTGCTTCTTAACAAGGTTGGACAGGTTTCTCCCGCATGTGTTGCCTTGTCAATAGGTTTTAAAGTTACAGGTGTTTCATAGATTTTATTAGAATTGGGCAGTGAGAAAGAAAAATTTTTTTCCAATAAGAAGTACTTTTAGCTCGAAAATATTTATTTTCTTAACAAATAAAGGAGAAAAAGCCTCCCAACATTTGCAAAGCAACTTCTCCAGAGTATGGAAATACCCCATATGTGGTCATAAACTCCTGTTTAGGCACACGGTACGGCTCAGAAAAGGAGTGCAGATTTTGATGGATTGGTTTCTGGGTGCCATGTCGCATTTGCAAATCCCCTGTGGGACCAAAACAGTGGAAACCCCCAAAAGTGACCCCATTTTGGAAACGACATCCCTCAAGGCATTTATCAAGGGGTGTAGTGAGCATTTTGACCCCACAGGTGTTTTCCAGAAATGAATGTGATGCGGTTGTTACAAGGTGAAAATTGCAATTTTCCCACAGATATGCCATTTTAGAGTCCAATACGTTGCGCCCAGCTTGTGCCACTGGAGACATACACCCTAAAATTGTTAAAAGAGCAATGTAGAGCTATGAGTATAACAAGTAGGAGGAAAAAGGAGGATCAGGATGACATCTATATACAGGGTGGGCCATTTATATGGATACACCTAAATAAAATGGGAATAGTTGGTGATATTAACTTCCTGTTTGTGGCACATTAGTATATGGGAGGGGGGAAACTTTTCAAGCTGGGTGTTGACCATGGCGGCCATTTTGAAGTCGTCCATTTTGTATCCAACTTTCGTTTTTTCAATGGGAAGAGGGTCATGTGACACATCAAACTTATCGAGAATTTCACAAGAAAAACAATGGTGTGCTTGGCACGGGTTAAAGCGGCTCTGTCACCACAAATAGAGTGGAGACATCTGAAAACAGGATATCAACAGTCGCAGATACTGTATCTAACTTACAGAAGGAAATGCAAAGTCTGAAACACTCAAATAAAGAAATTGTGATTAAATTGACAGACATGGAAGGTAGATCTCGTAGGGCTAACCTACGTATAGTGGGCTTCCCGGAAAATACAGAGGGGGCAGAATGTGTCCCATTTATTAAAAAATGGTTGTTGGACAAATTTGGCAAAAATTGTGTTTCAAAGATTTTGAAGTGGAAAGAGCATATAGGGTGCCCCCAAGAGCCCCAGCTAGGCCTATTCTTCTTAAGTTGCTGAATGCAGGAGACTATTTACTTAGATCAGCAAGGAAGAAAGAGGATCTGACTTATAATGCAGGAAGAATCTCGCTTTATCATGATTATCCGCAAGCTACAACCAAAAAGAGTTAGTAGGAAGAAGCTGGCACTGTTGAACAAGTATCAATTTAGGATTGGAGTATTTCGAATGGCGTTTTATCCTTAATGTATTTTAGCAGATAAGTTGCCCCGGAGGTGCTCATCGAAAGTGCAGCACAACCCAACTTGATATAAGCAAATAGAAAATATCGAGGCACTCACCGGACTTGCAACACAATTTCTTTATTCAAAGATCTCGGTCGGGATGTGGAATTAGCCTGGCTAATTCTTATACAACCAAAAAGAGACTGACATTTTCTGAAATTAAAAATAGGCTTAGGAAAACTGGTGTTAACTACTCTTTGCTTTTTCTGGCCCGCTTAAGAGTGGTCTACGAAGATCTTACTGCCTTTTTTGATACAACGGAGGACTTGGATGGATAATACGAATATTTACATCTAATTGTTTCTTTTTTGGGAAGAGAAGAAGAAAAGAGAAGAAATGTTGATTCATTTTTTGAAAGTCTTCCCCTGCATTAATATTGGGACTATGTGGTTTTTTTTTCTTAATAATATGCAGATTTCTTTGTCTTGTCTAATTGGGAAATTTGTCTAGGTGTCACGATGCAGGGTGTGGACCCACTGGGCCGTACCGCGTAGCGTGATGGCAGCTGGCCAAACAGGTATAGTACAGAGTCTATAGTCCAGAAAGGGTACCTGTGCCAACTCGGACAGTAGCAAGGCAGGCTCGGCTGGGACCAGGCAGCAGGTAGACGTCAGGCGGGGAGTAGCAGAACATGACAACAGCTTCAGCACGGCACTTGACCAGGACAGCACAGGATACAGGAAACACTTGGGAACTGGAAGACACTAGGAGACCATTTGCAAGACAAACCTTGGGTAACGAACAACGCTCAGGCAAAGAAGAAGAGGGAAGAGCCCTTTTTATAGTCCAGTAGCATTCTGGGCTTGATTGCAGACTTCCTGGATGGGGAGAGAATGACGTCTAGGTATAATGTTTACCTGGTTGACATAGTCGGCATGTGAGCGGATGTGTTTGCCGTGGCTCCACCCCTCGCTGTCATCTCAGCAGCTGATGCAGCCACAGCACCAGCTGATCCAGCGTTGAACGCCGACCTCAGCACTCGGTCGGTAGAGCTGATGCCACTATATCTGTTAATGTGGCCGCAAGTCTGGTAGGAAAAGCTTCAGACCCCCTCTGTATTAAGTCTTTTTTGGCCACCATTTTCTGCATTGAGTATTTAATTGAGTGCTCCTTCCGCCAGTTGAAATTTTTTTTATTAACTAAAATGAATGAATTGAAATAGCCAGGGAATCTGGCTGTCTCTGTTCCCTGATATTAGTTAAAGCAGTCTATGAATAGCAAGTTATTTTAGCTTGTTCTATCTTGCTCTAACTTCAATGACTTCTGTTATATTTGAGCTCTTGGCAATATATCTGCGGTCTGTTTCTGGACTGGGGGTCAGCTGTATGAGCTTGCTTCTGGACTGGAGGTCAATTGTACGAGTCTTTGTGAAGTTGCAGTTTGTTTTGTGCGATCTCAGTTTTCAGGTCTATTGATGTGCGATGTCATCTGCCAAACTCTGCTAATTCTGCTGACACCAATGTGAATGAATATCTGATACCCAGCATGTCACCCCTGGCTGGGGTACAGGTTTGAGCTTTAAAGGACATAATTTTTTTTAGGTGCACTACAAACAAAAATTTTTGAATGTTGAGACCGGATATACTGCAAATCTGATATTGAAAAAACTGATGTGTTGTAATCGATCTAAATACTGCAGTTAAAACCACACTTTGGGCCCTGAAAGCCTGCAAAACTTAAATATTGGAAAAATAGTTTGTAGTATCTGGTTTATATACAGCAAATAAGTCCTGTATATGTAAAACCAGTTTTTACTCATCTACTGTAGATGAGTAAAAACTGGTTTTAGAAGACCTGTCCATTTAGCTTGACATTGTCCTTCTAAAGGTTTTTCTCGCTAGCTGCTATCAAGGAACCACCTAACAAGTTATTGATCATCTGAGAAATGCATAATAATAACAACACATCATTCTTATTTACAAGCTTATGTTATCTAGAATATTTTGTCAGTCTGCAACAAACCCTGAAAGTATTATCTCATCATGACGTCCAACACTATCCACCCTAAGGAGGGATAACCAGCAGTCATAATTGGCATCATAATGTGTGTATATATATATATATATATATATAAATATGTACACAAAAGTTTAGGGTCACTTGAAAGAAAAGCAGTTTTTTTCAATGAAGATAACATTAAATTAATCAGAAATACACTCTATACATTGTTAATGTGCTAAATGACTATTCTAGCTGCCAAACGTCTGGTTTTTAATGCAATATCTATATAGGTGTATAGAGGCCCATGTCCAGCAACCATCACTCCAGTGTTCTAATGGTACATTTTGTTTGCTAACTGTGTTAGAAGGCTAATGGATGGTTAGAAAACACTTGAAAACCCTTGTGCAATTATGTTAGCACCGCTGCAAACAGTTTTGCTGTTTAGAGGAGCTATAAAACTGACCTTCCTTTGAGCTAGTTGAGAATCTGGAGCATTACATTTGTGGGTTCGATTAAACTCTCCAAATGGCTAGAAAAAGAGAGCTTTTATGTGAAACTCGACAGTCTATTCTTGTTCTTAGAAATGAAGGCTATTCCATGCGAGAAATTGCCAAGAAACTGAAGATTTCCTACAACGGTGTGTACTACTCCCTTCAGAGGATCGCACAAACAGGCTCTAACCAGAGTAGAAAGAGACGTGGGAGGCCCCGCTGCACAACTGAGCAACAAGACAAGTACATTAGAGTCTCTAGTTTGAGAAATAGACTCCTCACAGGTCCTCAACTGGCAGCTTCATTAAATAGTACCCGCAAAATGCCAGTGTCACCATCTACAGCGAAGAGGCAACGCCGGGATGCTGGCCTTCAGGGCAGAGTGGCAAAGAAAAAGCCATATCTGAGACTGGCTAATAAAAGGAAAAGATTAATATGGGCAAAAGCACACAGACATTGGACAGAGGAAGATTGGAATAAAGTGTTATGGACAGACGAATCGAAGTTTGAGGTGTTTGGAGTACACAGAAGAACATTTGTGAGACACAGAACTGAAAAGATGCTGGAAGAGTGCCTGACGCCATCTGTCAAGCATGGTGGAGTTAATGTGATGGTCTGGGGTTGCTTTGGTGCTGGTAAAGTGGCAGATTTGTACAAGGTAAAAGGGATTTTGAATAAGGAGGGCTATCACTCCATTTTGCAACGCCATGCCATACCCTGTGGACAGCGCTTGATTGGAGCCAATTTCATCCTACAACAGGACAATGACCCAAAGCACACCTCCAAATTATGCAAGAACTATTTAGGGAAGAAGCAGGCAGCTGGTATTCTATCTGTAATGGAGTGGCCAGCGCAGTCACCAGATCTCAACCCCACAGAGCTGTTGTGGGACCAGCTTGACCGTATGGTACGCAAGAAGTGCCCATCAAGCCAATCCAACTTGTGGGATGGGCTTCTGGAAGCATGGGGTGAAATTTCTCCCGATTTACCTCAGCAAATTAACAGCTAGAATGGGAAAGGTCTGCATTGCTGTAATTGCTGCAAATGGAGCATTGTTTGACGAAAGCAAAGTATGAAGGAGAAAATTATTATTTCAAATAAAAATCATTATTTCTAACCTTGTCAATGTCTTGACTATATTTTCTAGCCATTTTGCAACTCATTCGATAAATATAAGTGTGAGTTTTCATGGAAAACACAAAATTGTCTGGGTGACCCCAAACTTTTGAACGGTAGTGTGTGTGTGTGTGTGTGTATATATATATATATATATATATATATATATATATATATCTGGATATAGGGTGATAACAGATAGCTGGATACAGGCTGGTAACAGATAGCTGGATACAGGCTAATAACAGATAGGTGAGAACTGGAATCAGGATGCAAACATGCACCTTTGCAGTACACAACTAGGTTGCACTAAAGTTGCTCAGGCACCAGGTGAACTGAGGAGGTATAGTTTAGGAGCAATCAGGTATTGGTTTGTGCAGTTCTGCAATGTGCGCGTGAGGGCTCTTTACCAGGCGGACAGAGTGTGCGTGCACTATGGACCATACCATCGTGAGCAGGAGGAGATGCATGCAGAAGAAGCTGTCAGGAAGGCCAGACAGCAGGAGCGCCACCAGCCGTCGGATTCAGAGTATCTCCCCTTACACCCCCTCTTCTTGTGTCCAGCAACAGAATGTAATTTCCTGAGAGCAAGCATCGATGTTCTCAGAAGGCTCCTATGATCTTTCTTCGAGGCCAAAGCCTTTCCAATGTACTAAATAAAATATATTTTTCCCAATTTTTTATTACAGTCAAGAATGTCCCCATCTCAAACTCAGGTCAGGGATCAACAGGAGCAGGAACAGAAGAAGTTCTTCAATAATTATTCAGCAACACCGGCTTGAGCAGAGACACATGGAATGAGTTAACTTGTACGAGGGTACATTCCGGCAGAGGTTTTTTGAAGAAAGCCATAATTTATTTCCAGGAGAATACTGTGGAGATCTCCTCTTCTTATCAACATACCTCTTCATATGAGAGACAGCTTGAGTTATGGCAGATTTGGTTTGTTACCAGACCTGCAAAAAATTCCCATAGGTGGAGTTGACAGTGGAAACTTCAGAGGAAGAAGGCACAGAAAAAGGTATCCAAGGATGCTGAATGTATACAATGAAGTATGGCGAGGAAGCCGTGTATTCTCCGGAATGGTTGTTATTGGAGAATTTAGCCCAAGGAAGGAGACTAACCCAGTTGTCATATTGGGCAGAAACAAAATGACATAGAAAATGTTCTAGGACCTGGTTGACCCTCTCGCCTGACATTTGGACTGGAAATGTATGCAGAAGAGAAGTGCAGTTTGACATTCAGAAGACCACAAAGAGAACTCCAAAATCTTAAGGTGAACTGTACACTGCGGTCCGAGACAATATGGAGAGGCAGGCCATGCAGACAGAATATATGCTGCACAAAGAGACTGGCAAGACGAGGAGCAGAAAGAAGACCAGGCAAGAGAACAAAGTGTGCCATCTTGGAAAAATGATCCACAACCACACAGAGAGTGTTGCAGCCGGCTGAGAGAGGCAGATCAGTCATGAAGTCCATAGTGACGTATTGCCGTGGAAAATCGGGAACTGGAAGAGGCAGAAGACAAGCTGGTTTAGCTTTGGAGAATTTGTTTCAAGCACATATGGAAGATGTGGTGACATAGTCCTTAAAATCCTTGGCAAGAGATTGCCACCAGAACTGACGAGAAATAAGTTCCTGAGTTTTACGCACCTCAGCGTGACCAGCCAGTTTAGAGCATGTCCCCAAGTAAGGGAGATGGGTTTGGATCAGAAGTCACAGTTCGTAATAGGCAGGAAGCTTCATGCTCATCACAGATTGTTGGATACAGATTGTCAGTAGACAGCGGGATGCAGGCTGATGGTGGATAACAAGATACCAACTGATACCAGGTAGCAGGACGAAGACTGGCAGTGAGCAGGTCGATGCAGGCTGGCAGTGGATAGAGGCTGTAGCGAATAGATAGATACAGGATGGTAGTGGATAGCTAAATACAGGCTGGTAGCAGATAGCTGAATACAGGCTGTTAGCAGATAGCTGGATATAGGCTGGTAGCGGATAGCTGGATACAGACTGTCAGCGGATGGCTGGATATAGGCTGATAACAGATACAGGCTGGTAGCGTATAGCTGGATATAGGCTGATAACAGATAGCTGGATACAGACTGTCAGCGGATAGCTGGATATAGGCTGATAAAAGATAGATGGACACAAGCGGGTAGTGGATATCTGGATACATGGTGGTAGAGCATAGCTAGATACAGGCTGATAACAGACAGCTGGATACAAACCAGTAGCGGACAGCTGGATACAGACTGATAACAGATAGCTGGATACAAGATGGTAGCGAACTGTTATCTGGAAGCAAACAGGAACCTTTGCAGGACACAACTAGGTTGCACCAAAGTTGCTCAGGCAGCAGGTGAACTAAGGAGGTGCCTCATATAGTCCAGGAGTAACCAGGCATTGGTTTGTGCAGTTTTGTAATGGCAAAACTTGGACCATACCACTGCCAGGAGATGCATGCAGAAGACACTGGCTGCCAAGCCGGACAGCAGTAGCAGGCCGCCAATAGGGAAGGTACGAAACCCGTGGACGGGGAACGCCGTTGGGAGAAGCACCAGTGGCCGTCCTTACATGTTTATAGAAAATTAAGTTGAAGTCCTATACGTGGTCAATTAGATCCTTCAAGAAGCCTATTAATCAGAGACAATTGGCAGTAATATAAGGAAGGCGTTAACAAATAAACAATTCAGAGTCCCAATAATTTATCTGTTGCAAAAAGTACATCATAATGTACATATTTCCCCATGGCACCTGCTCGGCTCTGGGGTCCATTCTGGATTACATTTTTTGAATGTCTATATTGATACATTTTTACAAAAGATTGTGATACTAACTTTTTTTTTTTTTTTTAAATCAAATCGATTGATGTTTCTGATGTCACTTTTTTATGTAAAGTCCAGGCCAATAGTTTTGAGACTGACACAAATTTTGGCTTTCACAAAGTTTGCTGCTTCACTATTTTTCGATATTTTAGTCATGCTTCTATGGTATACAAACGTACAATTATAAGCATTTCATACTTTTTTAAACTTTTATTGACGCAAAGACTCAATATTTACAGAGTTAACCTTTCTTTTTCAAGACTTCTGCAATTCGCCCTGGCACTCTGGATATCAGCTTCTGGGCCGAAATCCTGACTGATGACAACCCATTCTTGCCTAATCGGTGCTTGGAGTTTATCACAATTTCTGTGTATTTGTTTGTCTACCCACTTTTTGAGGACTGACCATATTTTCTCAATGGAAATGAGATCTGGGGAGTTTCCTGGCCATGGACCCACAATGTCAATGTTTTGGCACCGAGTCATTTAGTTATCACTTTTGTCTTGTAACATGGTGCTCCATCATGCTGGACAAAGCATCACAGATTTCTCCTGGATCGTTTTATTTTTGCAAATGTAATTCTGACTCACCAGCAATATTCTAGCAGTGTCAATTGTTTCTTTCCAGCTCAGTTGTATCCATGTATTTTGAACCCTTTCATTTTTGGCAGTTGTGTCATGTGATCTAATTTTGACCACCAGAATAGACCATGCTCTTATGTGGAGACATGCGGTCATTTCTCCTGTGTATCTAATATGCTGTGAACTACAGGATTACATCACCACCAATCAAATTCCTCCTGGCAGCTCTGAGACCCCTCCCAGCTCCACCCCCTTATTCCTCTGTATAACCCCCATGCTTATAGTGCTGCTGAAGGGATTATTTCTTCCCTATCAAAGGGAGCAGGAGTGCAGTATTATACTACGTGAGTCTATACTATGATTAGCTGCAGTTATAAAACTCCCCTGACTTACATGAACTGTCTATACTATCTGTGAGTGATGTGTGCACTCTAGTGCATTTCTATAAAGATGCTGCTCATGGTCTCCTGCTTGTAAGAACTGGAGAAACCTATCACAAGCAGGAGGCAGAGGAGACAGTCTGAAGCTGCATAACATAGGATACACGAAAACTCTACAGTGTAAGATCAGCAGTTCTATTTCACCGATCTAGCACTTGCTGCACTTAGATAGGACTCAGAGCAGAGCAAGTGCAGTGTGATGAGAATCCACCCCCTCTGCTTCTGCATAGCCTGAAGCATCATGGAAATGTAGTATGCATTAGGAGAACTATATCAGAGTGGAAAAAGGAACCAAGATGGCAGACAACCCATAAATAGCACATTAAATAAACAGGTACACACAAAAGCCTCTACATTATACTTTAATAGCAGCCTATGTGGCACTATATAGGAAAAATAAATTGCTGGAGTGCTTTAACTCTAGCAACTCAGATTGGATACTTGAATACGTGTTTATTCATCCCTAAGGACTTCAGGTACTTTTCAATTTTATTCTCTGGGTTCTTTGATCTCAGTTTCACATGTCTCCTATTTCCTGTCTTTCGATGGACCACAATCTTTTTTATTTGCCATTCTTTTTCTTCCACTTTTCTTTCCTTTTTTTTTTTTTTACCTTCTTCCTTTACCCCTCTTCAGAGAAGTTTCTCAGCACACATTTCAACAACAAAGAGGAAAACAAACCATACGTCTGAGGTTTAAAGGAACAGTGTCATCACAAATTATTTTTTTATATGTTAAAGATGTTAGTGCTTTATTAAAAACGTTTATATTCATTTGTGTGTTTGTGTTTTACTTTTTCTTATTTTTACACTTTTTCTTCCCTATGGGGGCTGCCATTTTTTGTTCCATTTCTGTGTGTGTCGATTAACGACACATACAGACATGGAACACGGCAGCCACAGTCCCATAGGGACTGTGAACGGCTCCCGTCCCATTGACTTCCGTGTACGGCGTCTGTGTGGGAACTGCGCATGCGCCGCTCCCACACAGTCCAATTCGAAATTGGCGCCGTCCGGCGCCATTTTCCTGTGGACCGGAAGTCGCGGCCGGACAGTAATATTACTACTTCCGGTCGCGGCTTCCGGATTTGTGCACTTGGACCAGCGGCAGCAAACGGAGCGGACGGGCCGGAGGGAGCCGCGGCGGCAGGAGCAGGTAAGAGCTTTCAATGTATGTTCGTGTTTGTGTGTTTACTACTGTATGTAAACCTACTACGCTGTGTGTTAGCTCAAAAAATGGCGACACACAGTGTAGGAGGTTACACCGTTCAAACCCCTCGTTTATCCCGGCACTAGCCAGGATAAAGGAGGGGGGGAAGCTGAGAGCTCACTAGAGCGAGGGCTTTTAACCCAATGTTGCAATGCTGCAATTTTGGGAACTAGCTCCATCTAGTGACCAAAAATGGGTAGTATTATAAATTAGAAATAATTTATAATATTTCCTGACTCGCGAAAAAAAAATAAAAAATTTGAACAATGTTTAATCACCCACACACTAAATGTTTAATTTTTAAAAAAAAAACATGTTTTTCTGGCAACACATTCCCTTTAAGTAACACCAATTTTTCCTAGAACCTCTCTAAGGCTGGAATCACACTTTTTTTGGAGCAATTTTTGATGCATTTGTTTTTAGCCAAAGCCAGGAGTGGATTCAGGACAGGAATGGAAAATATAAAATAAGAATTTATATTTCTCCTTTCCGCTGGATCCACTTCTGGCTTTTTTCATGTGATTCTTTTGAGCCATAGTGCATCAAAAACTGCATAAGGATATATTCATACACAGCTATTGTAACACCCATGGCCACGGGCCTTCGGGATTACTCACCTCCCGACGGCCACAGCAATGGATCTGGGAGCGCTGGCCCGCATCTAATCATGATACGCCAGCATTCACTTCCGCTTCATTCTGCAGTGTCCCATAGAGTGCGCACATGCACTCTCGTGCCCGGCCTTAAAGGGCCAGCGCACGCACATGAATTTAATATATAATTAGCCTATACCCACCCTGGACTATAAGGGCCCTGCCCCTTCCCTCGTTGCCTGAGCGTTGTTGTTTACCCGTGTTAGTCTTTGCAAATGGTGGCTTACAGTTTTCTAGTTCCCAGTGTTCCTATACCTACCTGTATCCTGTATCCCAAGCTACTGTGCCATAGAGAGTTAGAGTTGTGTTGTGCCTTATACTACGCTTTCGGTGTTACACCGCACCTAATGTCCGCCTGCTGCCAAAGTCCCATCCGAGCCTACCTTCACTACTGTCTGAATTACCATAAGTAACCTTATTCAAATTATAGACATTGACTTGGTATCCTGTTGGCCAGCTGCTATCCCGCTATGGCGGTACGGCCCAGTGGGTCCACATATCCACAGATCGTGACCGCAATTTTGCAGCAGAAATGTCTGAATGGAGCTTGTAGAATAAACCCCACTCAGATAAATTGAACAATTTTCAGTTACAAATCAATGTAAGCCATGTGTGAATATATCTAAACAATATTCTAATGATTTGTACCAATTTTCGAACACCTAATTATAATTTTAGGTCTTTAAAGGTAGTGATAAATATGACATTTCCTTAAGTGGAAAAAAAAAGATCTGTGAATTTATCTTTTAATTAATTATTGCAACATCATTTTTTTCTCTGATTGGGAAGAGCCTGATGTGTTAAAAATCTTGTTTTGCTTTTATAGCATTTCCCAAATTCCAAACAAAAATAATATCTTCTCCATGTTTATTCTTTGAGTTCCAAAATATTATTTTCTTGCAAAACAATTTCCATACATAGAACATCAAGACAGCTTCTCCCTTGTGTGACTTCTCTGGTGATCCTTAAGCCTGGCTTTAGTAATAAAACATTTCCCACAATCCGAACATGAATATGGCTTCTCCCCTGTGTGACTTCTTTGATGTTTAACGAGACTTGATTTTTGCGTAAAACATTTCCCACATTCTGTACATGAATATGGTTTCTCACCTGTGTGAATTCTCTCATGTAAAACAAAATTTGATTTATCCGTAAAGCACTTTACACATTTTGAACATGAATATGGTTTCTCCCCTGTGTGACTTCTCTCATGTACAACAAGATATGATTTATGTGTAAAACATTTGCCACATTCTGAACATGAATATGGTTTCTCTCCTGTGTGAATTCTCTGATGTATTACAAGACTTGATTTCTTTATAAAACATTTCCCACATTCTGAACATGAATGCTGCTTCTCCCCTGTGTGACTTCTCTTATGTATAACAAGATTAGCATTTTGTGCAAAACATTTCCCACATTCTGAACATAAATATGGCTTCTCTCCTGTGTGAATTCTCTGATGTATAACAAGGTATGATTTCTCTATAAAACATTTTCCACATTCTGAACATGAATATGGCTTCTCCCCTGTATGACTTCTCTTATGTATAACAAGCTTTGATTTCTTTATAAAACATTTTCCACATTCTGAACATGAATATGGCTTCTCTCCCGTGTGACTTCTCTCATGTATAACAAGATCAGAATTTTGTGCAAAACATTTCCCACATAGTGAACATGAATATGGACTCTTTCCTGCGTGACTTCTCTCATGTCTAACACGATGTGATTTATCTGTAAAGCCCTTCCCACATTCTGAACATGAATATGGCTTCTCTCCTGTGTGAATTCTCTCATGTGCAACAAGGTTTGATTTTCGTGCAAACCATTTCCCACATCCTGAACATGAATATTGCTTCTCTCCTGTGTGAATTCTCTCATGTGTAACAAGGTTTGATTTTCGTGCAAAAAATTTCCCACATTCTGAACATGAATATTGCTCCTCTCCTGTGTGACTTCTGTCTGTAAAACGACCTGAGCTTTTAGTAAACGATTTACAACATTGAAACTTTTTACCCCCTTTACTTGTGCCAACAATCTGTGATTGTTCAGGGGAAGTTTCTTCATGATTAGGGGAATTATAGGATAGATCTGTACTGTGAAGTCCTGGATGTACATTAATCGTAGTGAGATTTACTCCTGAAGAATGCTGCATGATATCTTCATCTTCTGCTTTATAATTTAGCAATAACACTAAGCTCCCCTCAGAGTTCTTGCTGGGATTGTCTGTTAGGATTAAAAATGGATTTTCAATTTTTTTTCAAGCCATAAAGTTAACGTAATCATAACATCCCTATTAGGCTGGAAACACACATTCAGCTTTTGATGCAATTTGTTAAGTCAAAGCCAGAAGTGGATCTGGGTGTTAGAAGAAGTATATGCCATTCCTTATGAATCCACACTTGGCTTTGGCTAAAAAACAAAACAAAAAAAAAAAAAACACGCACACGTGTGATTCAGCCTTATATAGCTTTATATAACACTTTAAAATATATGAATTATAAAGTTCAGGATTCTGGTCTACACACAGTCACCACTTTTATTACATAAACCTTTACTATCTAAAGATGTAAACAAAAATGTTAAAAGCACAATATTGTTTTTCAAATCCAGCCTGTCCTCTGCCAACACAATTGGCCCTTCCATGCCAATTGGGCATCTCTTTAATACAACAACTTGAGGGCTTATTTAGACGAACGTGTAATACGTCCGTGCAACGGTCGTGATTTTCATGCGCCTCGCACGGACCTATGTTAGTCTATGGGGCCGTGCACAGCCGTGATTTTCACGCAGCGTATGTCCGCTGCGTGAAACGCACTACATGTCCTATATTTGTGCGTTGTTCACGCATCACACACCCATTGAAGTCAATGGGTGTGTGAAAATCACGCGCAGCACACGGAAGCACTTCCGTGTGACGCGCGTGATTTGCGCAACAGCAGTAAAAATTACGATTGAAAACAGAAAAGCACCACGTGCTTTCCTGTTTACAAACATACAGAGTGTCATAATGATGGCGGATGCGAAAATCAAGCAGCCACGCATCATACGCAGCTGACACACGGAGCTGTTAAGTAAATTTTGCGCACGCAAATTGCTGCGATTTTTGCGTGCGCAAAAGGCACACGCTTGTGTAAATCCGGCCTAACTTAAAGGAACAGTCATGCAACGCACAACCCACACAATGTGACCACTGGCATTCAGGTTACACTCTCCAGGTATCTAACAGGTATCAGTATTTTACTGAGGAGTATAAAGTATTTCTACCTACAGCAGCATCTTATCATCATGTCTGTCAGTGTCTGTGTAGGAACAGCTCTTGCATTGACTCCTCTATGTTGTGTGTTTTTTAACCCATTGTTACTGCAGCTAGCTTTGACTTCCCGGACAGATCTTAATTTTTTTTTAATCTTTGGAATGTTTTTACTTATCCAAGTTATTCTGAGGTTTCTAGTGACACATTGTGCTTTATTTTAGTGGTAAATTTTGGTCAATACATTCAGTATTTGTAAAAAAAAAAAAAAACACACCAAAATGTATCTAAAAGTTTGAATAAAATTGCATTTTTTTAAAATTTGTATTTCTCTACTTGTAAGACAATCATACCACAAAAAAATAGTAAATAATTCACATTTCCCATGTCTACTTTGTTGGCAACATTTTTTAAACGTCTTTAGGATCGCTTTAGGGTGTTAGAAAGCTTTAGGTGTTTCACAGGAATGAAAGCAAAGTGGAAGTGAAATTTTCACTTTTTTGCAGAAATTCAATCTGAATATATTTTTTTCCCTGTAACACAGCAGATGTTAACAGAGAAACACAACTTAACCTTTATTACCATTATTCTACAGTTTTTAGAAATATCCCATATGTGGCTCTAGTGTACTACGTGACTGAAACACAGGGCCTCTTTTTTTGTTAGGAGGTTTTCCAGGCACATTATAGGTTTGCAGAGGCCTTGAGGTGCAAAAATATAAGAAACATAATTGGATTTTTCTGGGTAGCAGTTTTGTTGGGGGTTTTACTGTTATTGCAGTTTATAATCTGGGAAAGCATGTAAGCTGTGATGAGTACATAAGGGCATAATAAAAGGGTATAATAATGGGGTAAATAATAAAATTAGTAATCCATAGATGTGTTGTACACTTTGAAGCTATCCTTTATGCACAGGCCAGTGTTGCACTCATAGATGTCGCCCATTCTTATTCCTCTTTTAGAACACACTCTGCACCTTTTTTGGGACCTTTTCATCTCTGTAGTTTAGGAAACTGCTGGGAAAGTGTTGCCCTGGTATAATACGGGCGACCTCGTTTACAGTAGATTTGCTCGGGGCCTCCCCTTTCTGGTTCCCAAATATTAGGGCCTTGATAACCACCTCTTAAAACTGAAGGAATGTTCCCCTGTGGCCTGCACATCAGGAAGTTTTATGATCCCTGCCTTTTTTTGTAGGAGAATCTGTAGTTTTTATTAGTACCATTTTAAAGTACATGCGACTTTTTGATCACTTTTTACTCCATTTACTTGGGCGACAAGGTAACCAGAAAACCACATATTAAGTAGTAGATGAAGGTCATGAAGCTAGCTTCGAGGGGTGAAGAGAGTCCATCACCTCCTGTGGGTCATCTAAGAGACAGGTTTTCTCATCAAGTAAGAATCTTAAATTAGAAATATATTGGAGACTAAAACAGATGTTCTTTTCCAAAAGAATTTTGCAGACAGGATTGAATGGTCTGCTCTTGGTTCCCACCGCAGTAGAATATTCCCAAAACTGGAGCAAACTTTGATCTTCATGGGCGAATGGTTGATCAGGCCCGATTCTGTGATCTCTTTCTGTGGCAATAGCACCAGAAGAATCCACAAAATTGTCAGAGGGAACCATGCAGAAGTGACCTGGAGCAATTTGTTTGGTCATACAGATACTGGTACACCGATTAGGTGTAGAGGATTTTGATGAACTAGTAAGTCCAGTGGGAATTTGAAAGTAACCAGACGAGAATCTCTCGCCGGCATCAATAACGCAGTGATTGCAAATTATTTTCGCCCAAATACGGATCTTCCCTATGTGATGAAGGCAGATTTTTACTACTTGTTTGGAGTCGGAGCAGAGTGCAGGGCGGGACAGCGTCTTTTGTGAAGCCGCGGCAGGGGAGAGAAGGAGACCGGCTCTACATGAGAATGGTTCCTTTTGTGTGGTGCCAACAGTAGACAGGGACTGGTTCGGACTGTCTGCAGTCCTGGGGCAGTGCCCACGTCTCAGTGCGGCGTGAGTGGGGTTGGAGCAGTGAGGGGGATTGACTCAGGTAGACTCCAGGGACTGACCTTCGTCTAGACGTAGTGAGGGAAGGAGGGACCGGATCGGGTTGTGTGCAGCCCTATCACAGTGGCCGCATCGGCGTACAGACGGGTTTGTGGCTAGAGCAGCAGGTTGACTCTAGTGGAGCATGGCCTCGTTGTTACGGCGAGGTGTCGGAGAGCAGGGGATACGGACTAGGAGTAGTCAGATCCTCTGTTATCATTGGTCAGGAGTGAAAAGGGGAGGGGCTAAGAGAAAAAGAGGAGGGGATAAGGAGTTCGAAGATGTCAGAGGAAGGAGAATGGGGAGGAGCTAAATAAAAAAAGTGTAGGGGCTAAGGGGGATGAGAGGAAAGAGCGAGAAGCGCAAGGGAGTTCAGTTGAGGAGAGCTAGAGAGAGGGAGGATTTTTAGAGGTGCGTCAGAGAAGTGAACTAAATAAAAGACAGATTGAGGAATACGGGACATAAAACAAAATAAAGTAAGGTAGCGAAAACTGGTGTAAGTAAACACCAATATTGTATGCCCAATTACAAAATAGCATCTCCTTAAATAAATAAAAACCTAGGGACAAGTTGACATAGTTAAATTCTGACAGACCTCCACCATTTTCTATCCTGCATTTTTCTACTCTAACAAAGACATTTGTTCTTGGCGGATAATAGTTACCAAGACTTTGATTTAAACCCTTCCCCCTGATTGCATTCTGGGCCCTAATGACCAAGCAATTTTTATAGTTTTTCCATCGTCACATTCGAAGAGCTATAACTTTTTTATTTTTGTGTCGACATAGATGTATATGGTCTTCTTTTTTGTGGGACAAGTTGTATTTTTCAATAGCACCATTTTGGGGTACATATTATTTATCGATTAATTTTATTAACTTTTTTGGGGGGGGGGGGGGGAGATAGAAAACAAACCCTGAAATTTCCCCACATTTTTTTGCATCCTAAATCTACGCTGTTTACCGTGTGGTATAAATAACACAATAACTTTATTCAACGGGTTGTTACGATTGCAACGATACCAAATTTGTATAGATTTTGTATGTTTTACTACTTTTACACAGTAAAAACACTTTTTTTTTCAAAATTATTCGTTTTTGTGTCTCCATATTTGAAGAGCCATAACTTTTTTATTGTTCTGCCAATGCAGTTGTATGAGGTCTTTTTTTTTTTTTTGCAGGACGACTTGTAGTTTTTATTGGTACCATTTTGGAGTAGATGCGACTTTTTGATCACTTTTTATCACATTTCTTTTAGTCAGGATTCACAGAAAACAGCAATTTTTCCATTGTTTTTGTTTTTTTATGGTGTTCACCATGCGGGTTAAATAATGTAATAGCTTTATAGTCGGGGTCGTTATGGACGCAGCGATACCAAATATGTGTAACTTTTTTGCTTTATTTCGGGGTTTTTTTCAATAGTTATGGCACAAAAAGAAAAAAAGAGCTTTTGACGCCAATGTATCAATATATAAAAAGTTATAAATTTTATTTGGACAGACAACATATACATTAAGATTAGTACAAAAAGTATGACTCTAGAATGTTACGGAGACCGCACTCACAAGCTGCTACACACAATAGTCTATGGGCAAGCAAATACCCAACACTGTATAGACCACCCCACAGTTTAAAGTCAAAGACAATGCATAACATAGGGTTTAAATGGTCAGATCGAGGAACTTACCCATGTGTGAGACAGGAAGTGAAGGAGTGTCTGCTAAACAGCAGCAGGATAAGGAACCTGGGGTAAGGTTCATATCGACTTACAATGGGCAGTGGAATAAGATGCGTGGCATCTTGGAGAGACACTGGCCCATTCTTATGTCTGAACCACAGTTAGCTCAAAATCTGTCTGATAGACCCCTTATGACAGCTAGAAGAGCTAGGAACTTGCGGGATCTACTGGTGAAGAGTCACTATGTCCCACGTCAGACGGCGCTTTTTGGCTCAAGCGGACCCAGAAAGGGCTGCTTTCCTTGTGGCAAATGTAGAGCCTGTGCCAATATATGTCGGGCAACTGACTTCTCATCAGCTGATGAAGTACGTCACTTTGAGATTCGGGACTATATCTCGTGCAGTACCGCTTACGTTATTTATCTTGCTACATGTGGATGTTCCAAGATATATGTTGGACTAACCTCACGTGAACTGCGAATTCGCACCCGTGAACATGTGCGGGATATTGTGAATGCTCGCACGGTCGACGATTTGGCACAATTAAAAACGATACCCCGACATTTCAAACTTTATCATGATTCCAATCCAAAAACCTTTCTGGTGAAGGGCATTGATAGGATACATTGCGGCATCAGGGGGGGTAATGCGAAGAAGGTGTTGGCGCAAAGGGAAAGCAAATGGATAGTTATGTTGGGATCCATGACTCCACGGGGACTTAATGAGAATCTTAGCTTTGTTCCATTTTTGTAGGCTTACCTCGCAGTCCCTACCACCCGTGTATGTCTCTATTTGTATTTTTAATTATATCTATTCTATATGTTTTTATTAGATATGACGAGTAACTGACCGAGCCCCCTTATTCTGTCCTTTGGAATCGGCCTGAAGTTTACGAATCTCCGTGGGACATCACTTCTAGAAAAACTGCATGGCCAATAATGCTTCTATATAGGGACAATGACATCGGTCCCTTGATATGTACCTCTTTTGAATTATGGATATGGCTGACGTAACATCGATTATATATAGATATGTAATTGTTGTTATACATACGTTTCCTATGCCCGTCGTGTACTTATATATATTTTATACTTTGGATTCCCATTCACGGTTTTTCATTATATTGTATAATTCTATTTTGTACTATTCACTGTTTTTCATTATATTGTATAATTCTATTTTGTATCATTCACTGTTTATTATTTTTAATAACTTTCTTCATTAATCTTTTTCACCTTATATCATCTTTTTGGGATTATTTTTTAGTCTCGGTTACTTCATGCACCTTCGTATTTTTTACTTATTTTACTATACATTTTCACAAAGCATTTATTATTGGTTTGTTCTCCATTTTTCTTTGGAGTCATAATTATTATCATTATTATTATCACCTTCTGTGTGTACCCTCCGTGTTTTGAGTTATATCACTGCAAATATGAGGAATATTGTATTTTGCATTCACTGTTACAGCATCCATGGGATCTAAGCAATATATAATGGGCATGATGAACGTTTATAAATTACAATATCCATAGTAACAGTAACTTGCGCCCTATTAAGCCTTATGGACTCTTTATGACCATACATATTATTACATACAATAACCAGCGTCCCTTCTCTCTTCCCCTATTGGGGATAGAAATAGATCATGGGATGGAGTTGGAGAGTCGGATCATGTAGGAATTAGAGGTATTGGGAGCTATTGGCGATACATCTGACATGTGAATGTCTTGATCATCGGCCCGGGGACACATACCGTGACAGATCCCACTGTCCTTGATTCGGCGGTGCTGTGCGCATGTCCGTTGCGGCGGCTTGGTGCGGGGCATCCCCCCTCCGTCTCCGTGGGCGCACTGCGCATGTCCGGAATTCCCGTTACGCGTCGGGATTCCGGATGTGCGCTGCCGTGCCTGGAGCCGGATGTGGGGTCTGCCTCGCTTCCGGCTGCTTCAGCGTTCATGCGCCGCTGGGCACAATTGTAATCATGGGATATGGACACTATAAAGGGGTAGTGGTGGGACACACACAGTTACACATCCCCTTGAAGAAGCTTTTCGAAGTGAAACGCGCGTCGGGGTATACGGCGGAGCAGACACTCCTTCACTTCCTGTCTCACACATGGGTAAGTTCCTCGATCTGACCATTTAAACCCTATGTTATGCATTGTCTTTGACTTTAAACTGTGGGGTGGTCTATACAGTGTTGGGTATTTGCTTGCCCATAGACTATTGTGTGTAGCAGCTTGTGAGTGCGGTCTCCGTAACATTCTAGAGTCATACTTTTTGTACTAATCTTAATGTATATGTTGTCTGTCCAAATAAAATGTATAACTTTTTATATATTGATACATTGGCGTCAAAAGCTCTTTTTTTCTTTTTGTGCCATAACTATCTGTGTATGGAGCTGCCTATTTGATTTGTTGGGGGGACAGTGATACTTTAAAGCAGTCCCCAGCCATTAATACAACTCTGTTTAGAGTCTATATATTCATTTTTTTCAATAGTAAAGCATTTTGTAAGGGGAAAAAGTGGGTTTTTAATTTTTTTTTATTAACTTTATTCAACTTTTTTACTAGTCCTACTAGGGGACTTTAATATGCGATCATCCGATCGCTTTTATAATACACTGCAATACTTCTCTATTGCAGTGTATTACTGCCTGTCCATTTAAAACGCACAGGCATCTGCTATGCCATGCCTCTGGCATGACTTAGCAGACATTTACTACTTGCAGACCTGGGGGCCTTTATTAGGCACCCGGCTGCCATCAGAGACACAGACACTCGGCGATCTTATCGCTGGGTGAAGGAATGAGGGAGCTCCCTCCCCCTCTCCAAAACCACTCAGATGCGGCGCTCGCTAATGAGTACCGCATCTGAGGGCTTAAACAGGTGAGAGCGATACTAATAACATCTCACCCTTTCGAGCAGGGATGCCCCCAGCTACCTCTGGTAGCTGAGAGTAGGGACATTTAACGGCTCCCTGCTCTGTTTATTTATTCTGATGCAGCGCCGTGAAAAGGCGTATGCATCAGAATAAAGCCAATTAGTGGCCGCCGTGAAAAGGCGTATTGGCGGTCACTCACGGGTTAATACTTTTCGATTGCGATTGTGGTCTTTATTTCTGTGTATAACAATGCAAGACAGGAGGAGGGTTCTAGAATCCATCTCCAACTGACTTGTTTGGATAACCATAGCAAGAGAGGATTATAATAATTATCAACCGGCAGTATAAAGTACAAGTGAGAATGGTAAAAGGTGCTCACCCCCAAGGAATTCAAGAGGGTCACTATAGATGGTTGTGGGTGCATCTTAATAAGGAAATTTCTCCCAGGAGAGCAGTAAATCTGTGGGGTGCGTTGAGGAACGACACTGAAGGACTCGTCAGTATCCATAGAAATTCCACTGCAGGGTGAATGTCCTGCAGATTCACAGCGTCCTGGACCTAATTAGAAAGGACTGTGGGTGTTAGTAGTCCCATGGATTAGACTGTCGACAGAAAGCTCTCCTAGCTACAACAAGGTCTTGCCTGCTTCTCAGCCCTCCCCTGCAGGGCTGGGTACCTTGCCCTGGATCTTCCATGCCGGGTAATGGAGCTGCTTATTTCTTAAAAACTTGGGGAAGAGAGCCATGTGAGTATGGCGCGTGATAGTAGTGCAGGTATCACTCTGTGCATATGATGAGGGTAGCAACTTCCGAGGATGGTGGAGAGTTTGTTTTTGAGAAGCAGGATCTTGTCCGCCCTGCTCTTTTTTCGCCAACCAGGTAGGATTATTTAGTGGCTTTATTATCATCCAGATGTAGCAGCTCTTCTAAAATGCGGCTGATACGGAGCGCAGTCTACCAGAAGTCCCCTACATATAATTTATTTGGGGGTGGGGGAACAGAACATTTACACGCTGTTTTTTTATTATTATTATTTATACAAAGCACAGTGAAGTTTAAAAAAATATAACTTTATTCTATGGGTCATTACGATTCATTTTTATTTTTTTGGGGGGGGGGTCTTTATTTTTTAATAAACTTTATATTCCTTTTTAAAGAGTAGCGATGTGCCAGGAGCCCACTTACACCACTTACAGGCTTCGTCAGGTGGCGAAACGCGTTGGGTGTAAGTGGGCTCCTGGCACATCGCTACTCTTTACCCCATTGTATATCTGCATGGTCTGTCAACTTCTATTCTATTATTTTTTGGCTACCTTGCCAGTTCTGTCTATCGATTCTGATGGTCTATTTCACAGTTGTTTATTTTTATGTGACTCACCATGGCTGTTTATTTACAATGTACTTCTGTATGGTATAGATGTTATGGCCAGTAGCCCACTCAGTATTTTCTTTACTGTGAGGACTTATATTTTAATCCATTTTTGATACTATTAACTGTATTTTTTTATCATGTCTCAATAAAAACTATTTTATTTTGAAAATGTTTGGGTCATTTAACACAAATTTTCTGCATATGTGTTTAAACATTTACATTATCGTTTAATTTATATAAATTTTTATTTTGGCAAAAGTGAAGAAAAATATCAGTTCCGCTGCAGTTTGAATTTTTTTTTTTTACACCATACACCGATCATCATAAATAATGTTATGCATTTGTTGTACAGGTTGTTACGGTCGTGGCTATACCAAATATGTGTATATTATTTCATGTTTTGGGACTTATGTTTTGAAGAGTTTATGAATTGTAAAAAATGTGTATTTGTGTATTTATTTTTTTTACTAATATTTTTTTATTTAACATTACTTTAAATTTATTTTACTTTTTTTTTAATCACAAAGGGATTTCTCATTTTGATTTTTTAACTTGTACTGGCATATATCTATATACTGATAATACACAGACAGTTGTTAGGGCATACCTTAGTATGCCCTAAAAACAGGGAATATGGGACCCTGGGCAATATGGCCATGAATTGCGTCACAGGCATTCCTGTGACGCGATCAAAGGGGAGACCCTTTCTCCTATTCACAGTTAATGCCGAGATCAGGTTTGATCGCGGCATTCAAGGCGTTAAAGGCAGAGAGGAGAGATTTCTCTTCTCTCCACCGTTAAAACGGGACTGCAGCTGTGTTACAGCCGTTGCCCTGCTCATGATCGCGCGGACACACTGGCTGTCACAAACAGGACGAGAATGCTCGTCCTAATGCGCCAAATACCCGCCGCTCAGGACAAGTTTTCTCGTCCTGTGTCAGCAACCAGTTAAAGAATCCACTGCTAACGTCTTGTGTCAGATACCACAGGAACCTTCAGAGGTCTTGTGGAGTCCATGCCTCGACGGTTCAGAGCTGTACGGATGGCACGAGGGCGACTACACAATGTCAGGCTAGTAGTTCACAAAACTACGATATACACCAATCAGCCATAACATTAAAACCACCTGTCTAATGCACTGGCGGAGATTGATGACTGGCAGCAACATTCACCTGGTACGACTGCCCATCCTCCTCACTACAAATGAGCGGCATGTCACAGAATATGATTGTCTTTGTTCCACACATGAATTAACCCCCCACAAATGTGCCCAGATGTGATATTAATCCCTTCCAGCATCTCTCCTTACAAGTTATGCACGGACGGGAGGTAAAGTAAGGAACGTGTGTTTGGAGCTCAGGCCCCATCAGGAACGTCTATCACACCCTCAGATTTTATGAGCAGGATCACAAAGAAAAAAAGCGCTCAATCATTCTGTGTGGGCGAAGAAGGCAGGACTCACAGACCTTCTCTAGGAATCCTGGCAGTTCTTTGCATGAAAATACTGAACAAAGTCATAGAAAACTTTATATCCCAGATCTCGGCATCTAACCCCCGATCCTATGCTGCCCTCTGAACATAAGATACCTGACAGATCCATACTAAATGGATTGTTCTAAGTGGAGAAATCTATTAAAAAAGGAAGCTGGTCCAGAGAGTAGCCGTGCACCATGGGTCCAGCTGCTTAAAGATTTCAGACGTCAGATAATATTGCTGGACACAACTGCAGAGCTCCGTACCCAACCAAAGCCTCTCGTCATTAAAATGAGACAATCTTCCTGTCTGGTGCCCAGCATCCTCTGCTGCTACACAGATGACTAGACGCCACGATGAATTTGTTTTTTGAGCTCCTCAGAACTTGGATCTTCCTCACTCCTCTGTGACCTATCGTCCAATGAAATGGAGTCACTCCCTGCTGTGTGCAGCATTCCAGGCCTACAACTATTTGAAATTAAGAGACTTCCTCACCCCATCCTCTCCGTTCACCCTTAAGACGCTAGCCAATGGCAATGTCCTGCCATCTGAGGCGGTTCCACAAAATGTTTCTCACACCTTCCTGTGACATGGTACACCAGTGATGTCTTCTACAAGGTCTCTGCTCCCTGGGTGTCAGTGGTCCATCTAAATTTACCACCGTCAGCAATGTCGGTCGATCATCTTTTACTGTGCCGCTAGAATTTTTTTTTTACACCCACTGTATGCTGCTTCCTTACCAGAAGTCTTGGCTAGGCCCAACCTAATCTGATTGAGTGGCTCTACTTCCCATGCCCCTCAGATGGCTGAGATGTTATATTCCTGCCTAATTCACACTTACCGGTCCTGATCTTTGCTATGGCTTTTCTGGTCTTCTTACCAACTGTACCCTGCTGCTATACTTCATTTACTGTTGGTGTTTACTAAATACTTCATATGACTCTACTACTTTTTACGCTTTCTGCAGAGTCTCCAAATTGGGCAATAGGTCACAGCCTCCTGAACCTGGGCCTCTGGCCTACTCATCTCCTACTGAACCCTGGACGTTGGTGACGTTGGGTTTTTCCTAAGGTGCTAAGCCCTATAGTTACATACATAGTTACATAGTTAGTACGGCTGAAAAAAAAGACACATGTCCATCAAGTTCAACCAAGGGACGGGAAAAGTCATGCTTTGTTTTTTATATCCAACCTGCCCGCTGCTCCGGGGCTTCTTGCAAAGTTCACCTATAATCTTTACTTACTGAAAAGTCTATAGTTGATGTAACTTACAAATCTGTAACGGTCCATTTTCTATGTATACTTTGTCTAGCTAACATGCTCCACAACAATGTGATGTTATTCTTTTATTGTATTGTTTTTATAGGGATCATTCACATATTTGAAGTCATCTTGGTATTGCGGTTTTCTTGAATAGTCAGGTACCGAAGTGCCTAAACACTCGTCTAGACTGAGGCAGAGCTAAGTCACTCCTAGTTCTCTAAAACTCCACGTCTGCGTCGTTCTATTCAACATTCCGGGGACTATTAGGGTATGTGCACACGAGAACTTGCTTTTACGTCTGAAAAGACAGACTGTTTTAAAGAGAAAACAGCTGCGTCGTTTCAGACGTAAAAGCTCCTCTTCGCATTTTGCGAGTCGTCTTTGACGCCCGTAATCTTGAGCTGTTCTTCATTGACTTCAATGAAAAATGGCTCAAATTACGTTTCAAAGAAGTGTCCTGCACTTCTTTGACGAGGCAGTCATTTTACGCGTCGTCGTTTGACAGCTGTCAAACGCCGACGCGTAAATTACTGGTCATCGGCACAGTACGTCGGCAAACCCATTCAAATGAATGGGCAGATGTTTGCCGACGTATTGTAGCCGTATTTTCAGCCGTAAATCGAGGCATAATACGCCTCGTTTAAGGCTGAAAATAGGTCGTGTGAACCCAGCCTAAAAACTGCACCTCACTGAGCATGCCCGAAATGGCATAGGCCAGGCGTTTCAGAGAATTTGGAATGATGTGGCGCTGCATCAGACGGCGTACAGTACAACTTTCCAATTATAATGTGACTAATAGGAGGTAAAGCAATCCTCTGCTCTAAGTGGGGTACCGAGCCTCCTGTCTGCCAATAATCTATACTTATAGTACATATTTAAACTTGTTATAATTTGTCTTTAAACTTGAAAGTGCAGAATTTAAGGGTCTACTAGCAGAACATCTTATCCATGTGCAGAAGAGTAGACTCCAGTATTAGTAGATCTCACATTGAACCTGCAGAACATCTTTCCACACCATTGTCATGTCTGCTGTTCCCACATGGTAGAACTTTACACTCATGTTGGAGAGATTATATGAGGTTAACCCCTTCAGGACGCAGCCTGTTTTGGCCTTCAGGACGCAGCCAATTTTTTCAAATCTGACATGTTTAACTTTATGTGGTAATAATTTCGGAATGCTTTTACCTATCTAAGCGATTCTGAGATTGTTTTCTCGTGACACATTGGACTTTATGTTACTGGCAAAATTTGCTCAATACATTCAGTATTTAATTGTGAAAAACACCAAAATTTAGCAAAAAAATTGCAAAAATTAGCATTTTTCGAAATTTATATGTATCTGCTTGTAAGACAGATCGTAATACCACACAAAATTGTTACTAATTAACATCACCCATATGTCTACTTTAGATTGGCATTGTTTTTTGAACTACCTTTTATTTTTCTATGACATCACAAGACTTAGAACTTTAGCAACAATTTCTCACATTTTCAAGAAAATTTAAAAAGGCTATTTTTACTGGGACAAGTTCAGTTGTGAAGCGGATTTTAGGGCCTTATATTAGAAACCCTCGATAAGTCACCCCATTTTAAAAACTTTACCCCTCAAAGTATTCAAAACAGCATTTAGAAAGTTGCTTAACCCTTTAGATGTTTCACAGGAATGAAGGCAAAGTAGATGTGAAATTTTCAAATTTCTTTTTTTTTGTTGCAGAAATTAATTTTTCATAACACAGAAAGTTTTACCAGAGAAACGCAACTCAATATCTATTGCCCAGATTCTGAAGTTTTTAGAACTACCCCACATGTGGCCCTAGTGTGCTTATTGACTGAAGCACTGGCCTCAGAAACAAAAGGAACACCTAGAGGATTTTGGGGCCTCCTTTTTATTAGAAAATATTTTAGGCACCATGTCAGGTTTGAAAGGCTCTTGCGGTGCCAAAACACTGGAAATCCCCCAAAAGTGACCCCATTTTGGAAACTATACCCCTTGAGGAAATTATCTAGGGGTATAGTGAGCATTTTGACACCACAGGTTTTTTGCAGAAATTATTGGAAGTAGGCCATGAAAATCGACATTCTTTCAAAGAAAATGTAGGTTTAACTAATTTTTTCTAGGACTAAAAGGAGAAAATGCACCACTACATTTGTAAAGCAATTTCTCCCGAGTAAAACAATACCCCACATGTGGTAATAAACGGCTGTTTGGACACACGGCAGGGCTTAGAAGGGAAAGAGCGCCATTTGGCGCTCAAATTTAGCAGGAATGGTTTGCGGAGGCCATGTCGCATTTGCAAAGCCCCCAAGGCTGGGTTCACACGCCCTATTTACGGACGTAAATTCCGGCGTTTTAGCCTCTAATTACGTCCGAAAATACGGCTTCAAAGCGTCGGCAAACATCTGCCCATTCATTACGATGTACTGTGCCCGAATCAAAAAAGTGCATGTCACTTCCTGAGACGTAAATGGAGCCGTTTTTCATTGGCACCATTGAAAAACAGCTCCAATTACGTCCGTAATTGCCGCCGTGAAAAACGCGAGTACGAGCAATTACGTCTGAAATTCAGGAGCGGTTTTCTCCTGAAAACGGCTCCGTAATTTCAGCCGTATCAGACACGGCCATGTGAACATACCCTAAGGGACCAAAACAGTGAAAACACCAAAAAAAGTGACTCCATTTAGGAAACTACACCAATTGAAGAATCCATCTAGGGGTGTAGTGAGCATTTTGAACCCACAGGGGTTTCATACATTTTATTAGAATTGGTCAGTGAAGATAAAAAAAAAAATCATTTTTTCCAATAAGACGTAGCTTTAGCTCAAAATTTTTCATTTTCTCAACAAATAAAGGAATAAAAGAACCCCAACATTTGTAAAGCAACTTCTCCTGTGTACAGCAATACCCCATTTGTGGTCATAAACTGCTGTTTGGGCACACGGCAAGGATCAGAAGAGAAGGATCGAAATTTGGCTTTTGGAGCACAGATTTTGCTGGATTGGTTTCTTGACACCATGTGACATTTGCAAAACTCCTAAGGTACCAGAACAGTGGAAACTCCCCAAAAGTGACTCGATTCACGAAACTACACCCCTTGAGGAATTCATCTAGGGGTGTAGTAAGCATTTTGACCCCACAGGCGTTTCATAGATTTTATTAGAATTGGGCAGTGAAAATAAAAAAAATCCTTTTTCTTCAATAAGACGTAGTTTTAGCTGAAAATGTTTCATTTTCTCAACAAATAAATGAAAAAAAGCACCCCAACACTTGTAAAGCAACTTCTCCTGTGTACGGCAATACCACATATGTGGACATAAACTGCTGTTTGGGCACAGAGTAGGGCTCAGAAGGGAAGGAGCGCCATTTGGCTTTTGGAGTACAGATTTTGCTGGATTGGTTTCTGGGCGCTATGTCGCATTTGCAAAGTCCCTGTGGGACCAAAACAGTGGATCCCCCCCAGAAGTGACCCCATTTTGGAAACTACACCCCTCAAGGTATTCACCTAGGGGTGTAGTGAGCATATTAACCCCACAGGTGATTGGCAGAAATTGCTGTGCTCTCGATGTTAGAGTGAAAATTGGGTCTTTTCCATAGATATGCCAATATGTGGTGCCCAGCTTGTGCCACCATAACAAGACAGCTCTCTAATTATTATGCTGTGTTTCCCGGTTTTAGAAACACCCTACGTGTGGCCCTAATCTGTTGCCTGGACATTCGACCAGGCTCAGGAGTGAAAGTGTACCATGCAAAATTAAAGTCCTAATTTGGCAATTTACAAAGTATTGGATCACAATTGCAGAGGCTCTGATGTGAAATAATAAAAGAAACTGCTGAGAAGTGATCCCATTTTGGAAACTGCACCCCTCAAGGCATTTATTAAGGGGTGTCGTGTGCATTTTCACCCCACAGGCCTTTTCCATGAATGATTGCGCTGCGGAAGGTGCAAAGTAAAAATGAAAATTTTTCCCTAGATATGCCATTTTAGTGGGAAATATGTTGTGCCCAGCTTATGCCACTGGAGACACACCCTAAAAATTGTTAAAAGGGTTCTCCCGGGTATGGCGATGCTATTTATGTGGAAGTAAACTGCTGTTTGGGCACACTGTAGGGTTCAGGGGGGAGGGAGCGCCATTTGGCTTTGGGAGCGTGGATTTTGCTTGGTAGTAGTTTTGTTTGGAGTCTTACTGGTGTTTCCGTTTATAATGTGGGGGTACATGTAAGCCGGGCGGAGTATATAAGGGGCATAGTCAGGTGGTAGAATAATGGGGTAAAAAAAAAAAAACAATAAAATAATCCATAGATATTTGTTACGCTGTGACACAATCCTTTCTGCACAGGCCGGTGTCGCACTAATAAATGGTCCTTACTTATCCCCCTTTTGGTCCACACTCGGCATCTTTGCAGTTTGAGGAATTTTGCTGGGAAGTGTTGTCCTGGTATAATACGGGCACCCTCGCTTCCAGCAGATATGTTTGGACCCTCCCCTTCCTGGTTCCCTAATTTTAGGGGCCTTGATAATTAGCCACTTGAAACAAAAGAAATATCTTCCCCTCGGGCCGGCACAACTGCATATTTTTTCTTTCCCGACTTATTGGAGCCTTAACTAATTTTATTTTTTCATAGACGTAGTGGTATGAGGGCTATTTTTTTTTTTTTTTGCGGGACGAGCTGTAGTTTTTATTGGTACCATTTTGGGGTACATATGACTTTTTGATCACTTGTTATCCTTTTTTTTTTTGGGAGGCAAGGTGACCAAAAAACAGCCATTCTGGCATATGTTTTAAGTTCTTTTTATACAGCGTTCACCACGCGTTATAAATTACATGTTACCTTTATTCTGCGGGTCAGTCCGATTCCGGTGATACCTAATTTATAGGACTTTCTTATGTTTTACAACTTTTTGCACAATAAAATAACTTTTGTAAAGAGAATGGATTTTTTCTGTTGCCAAGTTGTGAGAGCCATAACGGTTTTAATTTTTTCGTCGACGGAGCTATATGAGGGCTTGTTTTTAGCGGGACGAGTTATAGTTTTTATAGGTTCCATTTTTGGGTACATGCGAGTTTTTGATCACTTTTTATTAAAATTTTTGGAAGACAAAGTGACCAAAAAATAGCAATTATGTCAGTATTTTTTTAGTTTTTTTTTTACGGCGTTCAATAAAGAACATAATATTTTTAGAGTTCAGGTCGTTACGGTCGCAGCGATACCAAATATGTATGGCTTTATTATTTTTTTCAATAATAAATTACTTATAAGGGAAAAAGGGAGATTTGTGTTTTATTTTAATACTTGAAACTTTTATTTTTACTTTTTTTACACTATTCTTTAGTCTCACTAGAGGACTTGAAGGTCCAACTGTTTGTTTGATTGATGCTCTAATACATTGCACTACCTATGTAGTGCAATGAATTAGAACGGTCAGTTGTTCACTGACAGCAAGCCGACCAGGCTCCGCCTCCGGACGGGGACTAATCGGCTTCCGTAATGGTAGATAGGAAGCCATTGTTAGGCCTCCTGTTGCCATGGTAGCAGTCGCCAGCCTTGCCATCGCATGGCAGGCTGCCGATTTCATACAAACCGCTTTGATGCATTGAATCGCTGCATTGAAGGGGTTAATGGCAGGAATTGGACCTGCCTTTACAGTGGGATGTTCACTGTAACATACAGTGGACACCCACTGTTGATGACGCCGGCTCATCTTCTGAGCCGGAAGCTGAGCCGGCGCCATCTTGTCGATGGTACCGGAAGCCGCCTGGGCCCCGCCGCCGACGGGACATAGGAGGATTCCGTTACTGACAGACCGGGAGGTAAGTATTAGGCCTCAGATCGCCTTTGCAGCCACCGGCAACCCAGCGATCACATTGCTGGGGTGCCGGTGGCTATAAACTCCTCACATGCTGCGATCTCTATTGAACGCAGCATGTAAGGGGTTAATCGGTCGGATCGGAGGCTAGCTCCGGTCCTGGCCGATACCTCAGAGTGCCAGCTGTAACATACAGCTGTCACCCGGCGATGTCGCTGGCTCAGCTCCTGAGCCAGCTCCATCTTTTTCACGTACAGTTACGTGGAATTTCGGGAAAACACCAGCTCCCATCACGTAACTGTACGTGAAATTGCGGGAAGGGGTTAAAGCTTCCTCTCTTTGGATCTTTTTTAATAACTTTTATTCTGCCCTGATGTGCACCACCATAGGTAAATAGTAAATAGGAAAAAGGGACGGGGATAAGAAAAAAGAAGGGCAAAGTTACTTGGATCGCTCGATCTCTTATAATATAAAACTGGCACCAGAAGGCAGATTATGCCTGCCAAGGGGATCTATGGTGAATGGTCCCTCTGTTGCGGACACCAAAGATTTATTTTCAAATCCCATTAATATTTCTGTTATTACTGTTTTTTTATTTTTTTATTATTTTTGTGTGGTAATAAAGTCAAGTATTATTCACCAACTTACCGGTCATTGGTACTTCCAAAAGCCAGCAGAGTGAATACAGAAATAAAACTGGGAAAAGGAAGAAAGACTGGGTTCTAATGTAAATGTTGTATCCCTAATAATCAAAAACTTAGTGCATGTTTACACTGCTGGAAATTGTATCAGCAGCCTTTATTGAAACCATACAGTTGGGTTCACACGACCTATTTTCAGACGTAAACGAGGCGTATTATGCCTCGTTTTACGTCTGAAAATAAGGCTACAATACGTCGGCAAACATCTGCCCATTCATTTGAATGGGTTTGCCGACGTACTGTGCAGACGACCTGTAATTTACGCGTCGTCGTTTGACAGCTGTCAAATGACGACGCGTAAAATGACTGCCTCGTCAAAGAAGTGCAGGACACTTCTTTGGACGTTTTTGGAGCCGTTTTCTCATAGACTCCAATGAAAACTGCTCAAAAATGGACGTAAAAAAACGCAGCGAAAAACGCGAGTTGCTCAAAAAACTTCTGAAAATCAGGGGCTGTTTTCCCTTGAAAACAGCTCCGTATTTTCAGACGTTTTTGGTCACTACGTGTGCACATACCCTAAGAGATAGATATATGCCAGTAGATTAACCACTTGCGGACCGCCCATAGACTATAAACGTTCGGACGGTCCGCAATCAACTCTGCAAGGCCATTCTAGAACGCCCTGCAGTTATACATTTTTCCGCTCGGTGGCGGCGTGATACTGCTGTCTCCAGACAGCTGACATCAAGGAGCTCTGCCCAGAGACCAATCAGTGTGGTCTCTGGGCATGTGATCATTGTCACATTGATCACAATACTATCCCCGTCGGCGGCACTTCCCCATACTCGCGGCACTCCCGCTCCCTCCTCTCCCCCATGTAAATTCTCCCTCTCCTGGCAGGCTGTCAGAATAATAATAGTAGTAATAAAAACACACACTTTTTTTCTTCTCCAATAAAAAGATTTCTATCTATCTGAGCGAAATTTGCTGCCCAGTGTCAGAAAGCTTGGTCTCAGTCGCAGGTCATGGGTCCTTCAACAGGATAATGACCCAAAACACACAGCTAAAAACATCCAAGAATGGCTAAGAGCAAAGCTATGGACTATTCTGAAGTGGCCTTCTACGAGCGCGGATCTAAATCCTACAGAACATCTGTGGAAGGAGCTGAAACATGCAGTCTGGGGAAGGCACCCTTCAAACCGGAGACAGCTGGAGCAGTGTCCTCACGAGAAGCGGGTCAAAATACCTATGGACAGGTGCAGAAGTCTCATTGAGAGTTATGGAAATCGTTTGTTTGCAGTGATTGCCTCAAAAAGTTGTGCAACAAAATATTAAGTTAGAGGCTCTGTCACCAGATTTTGCAACCCCTATCTGCTATTGCAGCAGATCGGCGCTGCAATGTAGATTACAGTAACGTTTTTATTTTTAAAAAACGAGCATTTTTGGCCAAGTTATGACCATTTTTGTATTTATGCAAATGAGGCTTGCAAAAGTCCAAGTGGGCGTGTATTATGTGCGTACATCGGGGCGTTTTTACTACTTTTACTAGCTGGGTGTTCTGACGAGAAGTATCATCCACTTCTCTTCACAACGCCCAGCTTCTGGCAGTGCAGACACAGCCGTGTTCTCGAGAGATCACGCGGTGACGTCACTCACAGGTCCTGCATCGGGTCGGACGAGCGAGGACACATCGACACCAGAGGCTACAGTTGATTCTGCAGCAGCATCAGCGTTTGCAGGTAAGTCGATGTAGCTACTTACCTGCAAACGCTGATGCTGCTGCAGAATCAACTGTAGCCTCTGGTGCCGTTGTGGCAGACACGATGCAGGACCTGGGGCAGGAAGTGAGTGACGTCACAGCGTGATCTCTCGAGAACATGGCTGTGTCTGCACTGCCAGAAGCTGGGCGTTCTGACGAGAAGTGGATGATACTTCTCGTCAGAACGCCCAGCTAGTAAAAGTAGTAAAAACGCCCCGATGCACGCACATAATACACGCCCAGTTGGACTTTTGTAAGCCTCATTTGCATAAATACAAAAATGGTCATAACTTGGCCAAAAATGCTCGTTTTTTAAAAATAAAAACGTTACTGTCATCTACATTGCAGCGCCGATCTGCTGAAATAGGAGATAGGGGTTGCAAAATCTGGTGACAGAGCCTCTTTAAGGGTACAATCATTTTTGTCCAGGCCAGTTTCATTATTTTTTCTTTTACATTTTCTGTTGAACCACAATTCAAAAGCAATGTCTGATTTACATTAGTTGATTTTCAGTCAATTAAAATGCATTGTTACATTTGTCAGTTTAAAGTTATTTCACTGACCATTGTGGGCTTTTCTTTCTTTAACGGAAGGGTACCAACAATTTTGTCCACGACTGTATATGGCTGTAGATCATATATAGATGTACAGTTTTAGGCCCCATGAACACGGCTGTAATTTTGATCAAAAGTACGGACCCAATCATTTCTATTGCCCAGGGACGGCTTCCCGTATATTTATGGTAAGGTGTCCAGGCCGTAGAAATAAGCCGCAAAAAAAAGGACATGTCCAAAATATGGAAGCTCAACATGTTCAGAAAAAAACAACACCAAATACACGTAGATTGGAAGAGTAATAGAAGAACAATTCGCTTTTAAATTGGCACATGGCTAAAACGTGAAAATGGGCCTGGTCAGGAAGGGAGGTAAAGCCTCTGGTGAGGAAGTGGTTGAAGTTCAGAAATAAAAATCAAAATGAAAAATCCCTCTATGGGATAAAAAAAAACAAACAGTAATGTTAAATAAATAATAAAAAAAGGTTTTCAAATAAACCCACAAAGAAATACCCATATTTTACAATAAATAAACTTTTCAAAATATAAGTCCCAAAACATTAACCCCTACCAGTCGTAAACAACTTTCAGATTTTTATTTTAGTTTTTTCCTCCCCACCTCCCAAAAGCCATAACGTCTTTTTTTTCCGTCTATATAGTACTATGAGGGCTTGATTTTTGCGGGACGAGTTGTAGTTTTTCGTAGCACCATTTATTTTGCCGTATAATGTACTAGGAAACGGGGAAAAAAAAATATTTGTGGGGTAGAAAATGAAAAAAACAGCGATTCCTCCATGGTTTTTTGCGCGCCGTTTTTACGGAATTCACTGTACAATTAAAACATGTTAACCTTATTCTGTGGGTTAATACGATTACGGCGATACCAAATATATATAGTTTTTTTCTATATTTTACTACCTTTACAAGTAAAAACCTAAATGTAAAAAAGAAAATTTATTTTGTGTCGCCAAATTCTGAGAGCCATAACTTTACTTATCCGTCGATTAAGTGGTATGAGGGCTTATTTTTTGCGGGATAAGCTGTCGTTTTTAATAATGCCATTTTGGTGTACATGCGACGGTTTGATCACTTTTTATTTCATTTTTTGTGGGAGATTAGGTGACAAAAAAAAAGACATTCTGGCGTTTACATTTTTTTTTTTTATTTTTTTTTACAGCGTTCACCGTGCAGGTTAAATAATGATATATTATAATAGTTCAGACTTTTGAGGACGCGACGACACCAATTATGTGTATTTATTTAATTTTTTACTATGCTCTAGGGGGAAATGGGAAAAGGGGGGTTTTTGAACTTTTAATATTTTTTCTTTTTATACACAAAAAAAAACAAAAAACTTTATTTAACTCATTTAAACTTTTCTTATTAGTCCCCCTAGGAGACTTCAACCAGCGATCGTTAGATTGCTTGCACGATATACTGCAATACTAATATATTGCAGTATATCGTGATTCTGACAGGCATCTATTAAGCCCTGCCGGAGGCCTTAATTAAGCCCCCAGGCAGCCATAGCAACCATCGCCCCCCCCCTCGCGATTGCGTTGCGGGGGCGCGATGAGCTGTTAGAGGGGGTCGCACCCCTCTTTCTAAGATTTAAATGCTGCGGTCGCTATGGACTATTGGCATCATATGGAAAGAGTTCACTCCATGAGCCCGCTCCATAATTCCCCTACCCGGCTATGACGTAACTGTATGTCATATGTTGGGAAGGGGTTAAATAATATACACATATTTGGCATCGCCCCGTCGGGAACAACCTGTACAATAAATGTATAATTATTATATGATGATCAGTGTATGGTGTATAAAAAAAAAATACAAAGAAACAACTGCAGCGGAACTGTTTGTTTTTTTCGACATTTTTGCCAAAATAAAAATTTATATAAAATTAAAACGATAATGTAAATGTACCAAAAAATGGTACCTACATAAAGTAAAACTCGTCCCACAAAAAACAAACTACCATACAGCTACGTGAAACAAAAAAATTAAAAAGTTACGAGCGTCGGGATGCAAAGCGGGAAATATAAAAAAATTGTTCGGTCCTCAAGGCCAAAATTGGCCGTGTCCTTAAGAGGTTAATGGGATTTGAAAATACATTTTTGGTGTTCGCAACAGAGGAACCGTTCGCCATATATCCCCTTGGTAGCCATAACCTGCCTTTTGGTGCCGGTTTTATATTATAAGAGATCGAACGATCCAAGTAACTTTTCCCCTTCTTTTTTCGCAACCCAATTCCTTTTTCCTATAATTTACCAGAGATTATAAGAGCAGCACAGATCAGTCACTGGTTATATAAGAATACAGGTCCTTCTCAATGAATTAGAATATCAAAAAGTTAATGTTTTTCAGTATTTAAATTTAAAAAGTGAAACTCATATTATATAGATTCATTACACACAGAGTAATCTATTTCCAGCATTTTTTTTCTTTTAATGTTGATGATTATGACTAATAGTTAATGAAAACACAAAATTTTGTCTCAGAAAATTAGATTATTATATAAGCCCAATTTCAAAAATGATTTTTAAAACCGAAATGTAGGCCTACCAAAAAGTATGTACAGTATATGACCTCAATATTTGGTCGGGGTTCCTTTTGCATGAATTATTGCATCGATGCAGCGTGGCATGGAGGCGATCAGCCTGTGGCACTGCTGAGGTGTTATGGAAGCCCAGGTTGCTTTGATAGCGGCCGTCAGCTCATCTGCATTGTTGGGCCTGGTGTCTCTCCTCTTCCTCTTGACAAGAATCCATGGATTCTATATGGGGTTTAGGTCAGGCGAGTTTGCTGGCCAATTAAGCACAGTGATACTATGGTTATTAAACCAGGTATTGGTACTTTTGGCAGTGTGGGCAGGTGCCAAGTCCTGCTGGAAAATGAAATCAGCATCTCCATAAAGCTTGTCAGCAGAGGGAAGAATGAAGTGCTCTAATATTTCCTGGTAGATGACTGGGTTGACTCTGGACATGATATAACACAGTGGACCAACACCAGCAGATGACATGGCTCCCCAAACCATCACTGACTGTGGAAACTTCACACTGGACCGCAAGCAACTTGGATTGATGCCTCTCCACTCTTACTCTAGACTCTGGGACCTTGATTTCCAAATTAAACGCAAAATTTACTTTCATCTGAAAACAGGACTTGGGACCACTGAGCAACAGACCATTCCATTTTTTTTTCCTTAGCCCAGGTAAGACGCTTCCGACGTTGTGTCTGGGTCATGAGTGGCTTGAAAAGGAACGCGACAGTTGTAGCCCATGTCCTGGATACGTCTGTGTGTGGTGGCTCTTGAAGAACTGACTTCAGCCGCAGTCCACTCCTTGTGAATCTCCCCCAGATTCTTGAATGGCCTTTTCTTGACAATCCTTTCAAGGCTGCGGTTATCCCTGTTGCCTGTGCACCTTTTTCTACCACACTTTTTCCTTCCTCTCAACTTTCCATGCTTGGATGCAGCGCTCTGTGAACAGCCAGCTTCTTTAGCAATATCCTTTTGTGGCTTACCCTCCTTGTGGAGGGTGTCCATGTCGGCCTTCTGGACAACTGTCAAGTCAGCAGTCTTCCCCATGATTGTGTACACTATTGAACCAGACAGTTGGACCATTTAAAAACTTAGTAAACCTTTGAAGGTGTTTTGCGTTGATTAGCTGATTAGAGTGTGACCCAATGAGTCTACAATCTTCAATTTGTACCCAATATTCAAATTTTCTGAGAGACTACATTTTGGGTTTTCATGAACAGTTAGCCATAATCTTCAACATTAAAAGAAAAAAAATGCGGGAAATAGATCACTTTGTGTGTAATGAATCTATATAATACAGGAGTTTCACTTTTTGAATTGAATTACTGAAATAAATTAACATTGAGGATATTCTAATGCATTGAGAAGGACTTGTATGTTCACACATACAAGTCACTGTCCCACTCATCTCAATATTGATGTACACAAACAACCACATTTAGATATATGGAAATTTCTACAACAAATCTGCCAAGTGGGAACATACCCTAGTGCAGCACTGCAGCAAAGCATGGAACGTGTGATCGGAGCTCAGGAATCACGTGTGTGTATATACTCCACATGATGGTATTAGAGCTTGAACAAAAATATCTATATATATATCTTCTTACCTTGTGATGTGCGCGGCCGGTAATTTTCCATCATGACCTCCTCGTACAGATCCTTGTGTCCTTCTAGATACTCCCACTCCTCCATGGAGAAATAGACAGTGACATCCTGACACCTTATAGGAACCTGACACACACAATGATAGTCATCACCCAGACACCTCAAGTGTATACTGTATAATTTCCCAGCATTCCCAGCAGTGTCACCTCTCCAGTCAGCAGCTCAGTCATCTTGTAGATCAGTTCTAAGATCTTCTTATTGTTCTTTTCATGTATACGGGAGTGAGGGGGAGGCTCTGTGATGGGGCTCGGACTACTGCTCCATCCTCCTGACTCATGGAGATGGATAATGGGAGTTGTACAGTCACAAGATGTCTTCTTCACTATTGTGTACTCCTGTGTATGGAGAGACATTGAGAAAAATATTCCTTCTCGACTCCAAATCTGGCACTCAGAATAAATCCCGGGATGAACGACCCATCTTCAGAAATCTAGTACAAATAACCTGTAATATTATTACACTCAAGAAAGACATCCACGCCCCGTCTGAAATCTTTTAGTGAATTACCATGACAACTTCCTCATACAGACCGTTCCATGGTGTGACTGAACTTACAGTAAAGAAACCCGTTCTATGTTGATATGGAAACCTTCTTTCCTTCAGACGTAGTGGATGCCCCCTTCTTATAGTTAGTTTATTATATCCCCCCTTTAACCTTCTTTCCTCCAGGATATACAAAATAATTTTGTACTGTTGGGGAAGTCATGGCTCAAAATATATCAGACTGAAATTTAGGTGAGTGTTTTAACCGACACTCATTCCAGGAGATTTATCTGGATCCTAATCATTGGTTATATCGATATATCGAAAAAGAAGTAAGACACACAGACATTGCTTGCATGCTCAAAAATACTCCTCTGAGGCTTATTGCCAAAATCAATTACAATAATATCATTCAAAAGAGGTGTAGGCTTGAGGGTAACCAATCATTTACAATAGGATAACTCGGATTCAGCCAATAGCATAAAATGAGAATATTTCATTTTGAGCCAATCACAGACATACAATACATTTCAAATGTAATATTATAATTCTTCATTACATGATTATGTCACTGAACACCTGTTCTATTTCTCTTGGCAAGAATACAATAAGTTGTTCTTCTAGATGGTGGAGTTTTAGTCACATACATAAGGAATGTTGGAATAAAGAGAAAAGATTGCAAATCTGATAACTTAATGTCTGGGCGTTCAGCCAGACTGCCAATTGCTAGCTTTGTCAAGGTTACAGAAGAAACATTAAAAGATTACATATATTTCTGAAATAGAATGGGGGAAAGGTCATCACAGGTGGAATACAAATTACATCTCTGTATGATTCGGCATCCTGCTTGATAATTCACAATGTAATTTAATACAGAGAATATAAGCAAATGAACCATCTATCACAGTACCACCAATTATAAAACAACTTTCTAAGGATCAAAAGTACAAGCGAAGATAAGAAACTGTAATAAATCTTATTACAGAAAAATATATCTTACTTCACTTATCATACCATACCATATCCACCTTAAATATTCACTCAGATCTCACTAAACAAATCTGTAAAGCAGAAAAGGAACTTCTCAGCTTCACTGAGGGATCAGGTAACAGTAGCCCATAGAAGTCTATGTAGAAGGGAGGGGAGAAAGATACTAGCTGCTAACAATTTCCTATACACAGCACACAGAGGAGATTCTGATCTACTATCTCGATCATATATTTAAAAGCAGCAGCCGCAAGGAGATTACATAGCTACACTGCTCCTTACTGAAATGAATACAGCACTGGGGTGAGATTTAACACTTACTAGAAGCTGCAGCATGGAGGACATAATACAGCAGTAACGAACAGTGTAGCTGTGAATCCAGCACTAAGGTGGAGGAAGTAAAACACTTACTAGATGCAATGGCGCGTCTGTTTCTCTGCAGCTACCCCCTCCCATAGACTTCTTTTGGCAGCTGTAACCGCTCCCTCAGTGAAGTTGAGAAGTTCCTCTCTACTCTATGAATTTTATGAGTGAAATGTGAAGCAGTTTTCGGTAATAAGATATATTTGCTTGTATTATTAATCTATGGAAAGTTATTTTATAATCAGAAGTACACTTTAGGTTTTATGCTTGAGACGTTTTTGTAGACGAGGTCTCCAGAATTGAACACAGTATTCCCCCCACATTAGAAAAAGAGGGAGAATGTGACTTCGCTGTATAGAGCTCTAGTGACCCCACATCTGTAATACTGGAGACCTCATCAAAGACAATGAGAAAATAGGAGGCCAAAAACGACTCCAAGAACGGTGGAAGGTCTGAAAATAAAACTTCTCAGGAGATACTTAAAGAACGTCATTTCTATCTCCTGGAGGAAAGGAGGAAAAGGGGGGACATGATGGACAAAGGGGCACAAGCTGACATTAGTTATGGGAGCGACTAGATGGACCATGTGCTCTCCTCCTGCCGTCATCTTCTATGTTTCTATATACAGTGAAGGAAATAAGTATTTGATCCCTTGCTGATTTTGTAAGTTTGCCCACTGTCAAAGACATGAACAGTCTAGAATTTTTAGGCTAGGTTAATTTTACCAGTAAGAGATAGATTATATTTAAAAAAAAAACAGAAAATCACATTGTCAAAATTATATATATCTATTTGCATTGTGCACAGAGAAATAAGTATTTGATCCCTTTGGCAAACAAGAATTAATACTTGGTGGCAAAACCCTTGTTGGCAAGCACAGCAGTCAGACGTTTTTTTGTAGTTGATGATGAGGTTTGCACACATGTTAGATGGAATTTTGGCCCACTCCTCTTTGCAGATCATCTGTAAATCATTAAGATTTCGAGGCTGTCGCTTGGCAACTCGGATCTTCAGCTCCCTCCATAAGTTTTCGATGGGATTAAGGTCTGGAGACTGGCTAGGCCACTCCATGACTTAAATGTGCTTCTTTTTGAGCCACTCCTTTGTTGCCTTGGCTGTATGTTTCGGGTCATTGTCGTGCTGGAAGACCCAGCCACGAGCCATTTTTAATGTCCTGGTGGAGGCACGGAGGTGGTCACTCAGGATTTGACGGTACATGGCTCCATCCATTCTCCCATTGATGCGGTGAAGTAGTCCTGTGCCTTTAGCAGAGAAACACCCCCAAAACATAATGTTTCCACCTCCATGCTTGACAGTGGGGACGGTGTTCTTTGGGTCATAGGTAGCATTTCTCTTCCTCCAAACACGGCGAGTTGAGTTAATGCCAAAGAGCTCAATTTTAGTCTCATCTGACCACAGCACCTTCTCCCAATCATTCTCAGAATCATCCAGATGTTCATTTGCAAACTTCAGACGGGCCTGTACATGTGCCTTCTTGAGCAGGGGGACCTTTGCGGGCACTGCAGGATTTTAATCCATTACGGCGTAATGTGTTACCAAAGGTTTTCTTGGTGACTGTGGTCCCAGCTGCCTTGAGATCATTAACAAGTTCCCCCCGTGTAGTTTTCGGCTGAGCTCTCACCTTCCTCAGTATCAAGGATACCCCACGAGGTGAGATTTTGCATGGAGCCCCAGATCGATGTCGATTGACAGTCATTTTGTATGTCTTCCATTTTCTTACTATTGCACCAACAGTTGTCTCCTTCTCACCCAGCATCTTACTTATGGTTTTGTAGCCCATTCCAGCCTTGTGCAGGTCTATGATCTTGTCCCTGACATCCTTAGAAAGCTCTTTGGTCTTGCCCATGTTGTAGAGGTTAGAGTCAGACTGATTAATTGAGTCTGTGGACAGGAGTCTTTTATACAGGTGACCATTTAAGACAGCTGTCTTTAATGCAGGCACCAAGTTGATTTGGAGCGTGTAACTGGTCTGGAGGAGGCTGAACTCTTAATGGTTGGTAGGGGATCAAATACTTATTTCTCTGTGCAGAATGCAAATAAATATATATAATTTTGACTATGTGATTTTCTGTTTGTTTTTTTTATATAATCTATCTCTCACTGGTAAAATTAACCTAGCCCAAAAATTCTAGACTGTTCATGTCTTTGACAGTGGGCAAACTTACAAAATCAGCAAGGGATCAAATGCTTATTTCCTTCACTGTAGATGCCATCCTGATTCCTCCTACTTGTCATTCTCATTGCTCTACAACATTACTATTGCTGCATAACTGGCCATATTGGTGGCTGATCTTCAGCTTTTCTGCTGTTGGCTTCTTGACGTCACTTGGAAGGTCTGGATGCTGTTATACAGAGCACTGGATTCTTCCTATTATGTATTGTCCCTTCCGTATGTGCGTGGGCGGATTGGCCATGTACATCACTGGGAATTTTCCCGGTGGGCTGGCCACTCCTCTGATCAGGGGCCGCTCCCCTGTACAGTTTTACATACATCTGTGTATGTAGGTACAGAACAGGGGCAGGCTGGGCCGGGAGGCTGCCCATAGCTGTAAAATGTATTAAAAAGCTGGGGCAGTGCAGGGGATAGGAGGGGGAGCCATGTAATATAATGCATGGTGTTCTCCTGTACAGGCAAAGTGCACGTGTGACATTATATAATGCAGCTGGCCACACACTATGCCTGTACAGGAGAACACCATTGAAGTGTTGGGCCTCAGCTATTTCCTAGCAGACAGGCAATGAGGATGGAGGAAGAAAGAACTGGGGAGGAGCAGTCATACACACAGCTCTCCTCCTGCCTGCAACGTGTGACTACTTACAACATGGAGATCCCCCATGAAGCTGAGGGCTGTTAAGTACAGCTGTGTATGTATGTGCTGTGCAAGTAGGGGGAGCTGTAAGTGTTATATGTGGGCGGGGGGATTCTTTATAAATAGTTTTTGTGGGGAGGGTAAATTTTACTGTAAGTGTTATATGTGGGGAGGGGAATTTTGTATAAATCGGGTTTTTTGAGGGGAGGGGGACTTGACTGTAAATGCTGTGTGTGGGAGTGCGATGTTCTTTATAAATAGTTTGTGTGGGAGGGGGGACTTGACTGCAAAAATATGTGAGGGGATTCTGTATTTTTGTGGGGGAGGGAGGATTTTACTGTAAATGCTATGTGTTGGGGAGGGGGATTTCTTAACCCCTTCGGGCACTTAGACATGCATTACGTCCTGGTTCATGGGGTGATGTATGGAGTGTGCTCCATACGCTGCTGACACTTGGGACTAACGGCCAGGAACAGCATTCGCGCTGTTCCTGGCTGTTTAACCCCTCAAATGCTGTGGTCAATCACGACGAGATGGGGTGGTCACAATGGTTGTCATGGCAGCCCAGGGGCCTCTGGCATGGCTTAACAGAATCCTGTAAAAATGACAATATACTGCAATATATATTAGTATTGAAGTATTGTACCAGCGATCCATCAATCGCTGGCTCAAGTCCCCTAGAGGTACTAATGAAATGTGTGAAAAAAAGTGAAATAAAGTTTAGTAGTGAAAAAAATAAAAATATGAAAAAGTAAAGTAAAAAGAAAAAGTAAACTTGGTATCGCTACGTCCGTAAAAGTCTGAACTATTACAATATAGCATTATTTAACATGCATGTAAACACCGTAAAAAATAAAAACATAAAATACCAAGATCGCTGTTTTTTGGTCAACTTAGCTGTCAACATTTTTTTAATGAAAAGTGATCAAAAAGTTGTATATACCAAAAAGTGGGACCGATGAAAACTACAGCTCGTCCCGCAAAAAATAAGCCCCCGATGAAAAAATAAGAACGTTATTCCTCTCAGAATGTGGTGACACAAAACATTTTATTTTAACAAAAAGATTTTTGTCTTTAAAAGTAGTTTCCCAGTACATTATATGGTATTTTAAATGCTACCAATAGAAACTACAACTCCTCCCACAAAAAATAAGCCCTCACACCGCTCTTTTGTCAGAAAAAGAAAAAAAGTTATGGCTCTTGGAATGCGGGGAGGGAAAAGTGAAAATAAAAAATAAAATGTCTCAGTCCTGAAGGGGTTAATACATTGTTTTTGTGGGGATGGGGGTGACTTGGCTGTGAATGCTATGTGTGGGGGGGGGGATTTATTTATCATCTATTCACAGGTTACGGTCAGATCATATTTTTTTCTACGCTTTTCACAAAACTGTGGCCAATGACATAGTTATAAAGCAATTGCCCAAAAACTGCTGGAAAAAACGTAATGTGTGGCGTAAGAGGAGACCCTTGTAGTTCATTTGTTTGGGGTAAGGGGGCTTTGCTGTAAATATTATGTGTGGGAGATTTTTCTTTCTTGTTTTTGTGTGGGGAAGGGAGGCGTGGCTATTTTATTCCCCTAGGGTATATTTACACGTAGCGGTTGAGGTGCAATTAAGAAAACGCACACGGTTTTATCACGATTTGTTGTGGTTTTGTAATGCCGTAATTTGCCACAGTTTTCATAGGTAAAGCATAGCAAATAAAAGTGTTTCACCCCCCAAAAAAATGGCGACTATTTTATGCATCGCAAAACTGCAGTGAAACTGCATGTGTTTTCAACCACACCACAACCGCTGCGTGTGAATTACCCAAGGCTTTATGTGATAGTTTACAGGTGGATCGACACGCAGGACCCGCTGTCACTCAACCAGTCAGGTCCGCGGGACTGACTGTATTCTGTATACAGAGCAGCTGTATCATGCGCTATTTACTGAATCAAAGCAGCTGTATCTAAAAAAGTTAAAAGAATTTTTAATAAAAGTATTTGTAAAGTTTCAGCAAACACACTGATAGACATTTTTATTAAAAAATAAAATAAAAATTGGCCTTGCAAAGGTTTACATAGCCTTTAATGTAACATCAGGCTGCGCCATGAAAAACTGGAAAGATCCAGACATGCACGCTTAACGTGTCCTTATGTTACAATTAGCCTGGTGTAAATTATAATAAATTTGTTGGGCCGCAGTGGTCACGCTCTTTCACCAGAGGTCACGCCCCTTTCTACAAAAGTGTCGTGGTTGGCGCAAAAAGGGTAAGTCACAATTTGGACAGCAAACTGTGACTTTTGGGTCCTTTTGTGACTTTTCTGGTGTAGAAAGGTTGATAAATTACCCCCAAGGTCTGCATGTGATCTAGGACTGTTCTTTGGACATGACTTCTGTGGCAAGTCTCTTAGATTTATTATCAGCTGTACTACACAGAACTAGTAAACCCCCCGCTGCATTGTATATCACCAGCCGTGAAGCTCCTCCACTGACGCTGCTCTCTGCTTCAGCATTATCAAAACAGAAGATAACGAAAACCACTTCAGTTACCGCTGCATTTCAAGGCTTAAGAAGATATAGGGTGAATAAAGCCTCTTAAAGGGAATGTGTCGTGAATTAAACCTTTTTTTTTTTTTAAGTAAGTTACTTATTTCGATTATATTTTTTACGTTTTTTGCTGTATTTTTTTTTTCTTCCACACGGTGGAAAGTATTAAAAATTAAATAAAAATTTGACATGTTTGCCTATGTTTGCCAGGGGGCACTTCCCGGAATTACAGCAAGGTGAATAAGGCAAAGCAACCTGACTCACAGCTACCGTAAATGTGGGAGGGAATCTCAGCCCACCCCCTCCTACAAGCCAGGAAAAGGTGTCTTCAAATTGCTAAGCAGTGTCCGGCTGCCATTTTGGGTGTGATTGTACAAATGGCAGCTGGAAGAAGCTATAGGACACACCAAAAGGCTAAGAGTATGTTCACACGCTTACTAAACAAAGGGAAAACAGCTGATTTTCAGCCATTTTTTAACCAAACTCACGTTTTTGGCGGAGTTTTTTTACGGCTGTTTTTGGAGCTGTTTTTCTATAGAGTTAATGAAAAATGGCTCCAGTGATATGCAGTTCTTTTTGGCGGGCGTCTTTTTACGTGCCGTTTTTGGAAAACGGCAGCGTAAAAAACGCCCCGTCGGAACAGAACGCCCCATTTCCCATTGAAACCAACGGGCAGATGTTTGTAGACGGTCTGCTTCCGATTTTTCAGCCGTTTTTCGGGCCGTTTACGGCCCGAAAAACGTCTGAAAACACTGCGTGTGAACATACCCTTAGAATGATGAAAGTGAAGTGAATGACACACACACACGCAGCTCCGCTGCGCGCGCGCGCACACACACGCAGCTCCGCGCGCACACACACACACGCAGCTCCGCTGCGCGCGCGCACACACTCAGCTCCGCTGCGCACAGACACACACTCAGCTCCGCTGCGCACAGACACACACTCAGCTCCGCTGCGCACAGACACACACTCCGCTCCGCTGCGCACAGACACACACTCCGCTCCGCTGCGCACAGACACACACTCCGCTCCGCTGCGCACAGACACACACTCAGCTCTGCTGCGCACAGACACACACTCAGCTCTGCTGCGCACAGACACACACTCAGCTCTGCTGCGCACAGACACACACTCAGCTCTGCTGCGCACAGACACACACTCAGCTCTGCTGCGCACAGACACACACTCAGCTCTGCTGCGCACAGACACACACTCCGCTCTGCTGCGCACAGACACACACTCCGCTCTGCTGCGCACAGACACACACTCCGCTCTGCTGCGCACAGACACACACTCCGCTCTGCTGCGCACAGACACACACTCCGCTCTGCTGCGCACAGACACACACTCAGCTCTGCTGCGCACAGACACACACTCAGCTCTGCTGCGCACAGACACACACTCAGCTCTGCTGCGCACAGACACACACTCAGCTCTGCTGCGCACAGACACACACTCAGCTCTGCTGCGCACAGACACACACTCAGCTCTGCTGCGCACAGACACACTCAGCTCTGCTGCGCACAGACACACTCAGCTCTGCTCCACTTGATTTTGCATGTTAGGGGGGGATTTGTGTGTCGGGGGGGTGCTCTCCGCTGATTCTTCAAAACAGCTGATAAGCGGCTATGAAGGATCAGCAGCGCCCGTGCATACTCCGCTGCACAAAAATAGGACACAGCTCTGCTGCGCACACTACACAGCCTGCTGCGCGAGCACACGCACACACACACAGCACTGCTACATACAGACATACACAGTTACAGCAGGTGTGGGGGGGCGTCGGGGGGGGCACCATGAGAGCGGGGGTCTGTGAGAGAGAGAGAGAGAGAGAGAGAGAGGGACTGACAGAGACACACCTTACCTGCAGTGCAGCCGGTCTTCATTATGGCGCCTGCTATCTCCCTACAAACCGGCTGTTCTGCTGTGTGACTCTGAACTGCGGCTGCGCAGTACAGAGCCAGATGGCAGGAGCAATGAACGGCTCCCATTCATTATGTCCTATGCTGCCGTATTCCATCTGCGTATGTGTCGTTAAGAGAAACATACACAGATGAAATAAAACATGGCAGCCCCCAGTAAGTAAGAAAGTGTTAATAAAAAACTTGTTGAGAAAAATTAAACAAAGTCAATATAATATTTTATTCAATAAAAACACATAAATTAATTTTAAAAAAAATAATCATGGCACTGTCTCTTTAAAGTGTAGCTAAACGTTTGACAAACTTCTGACATGTCAGTAGTTTGGATTGGTGGGGTCCGAGCACTGAGACCCCCACCAATCTCTAGAACGAAGCAGCTGAAGTGCTCGTATCAGCGCTCAGCTGCTTCGTGTCTGTTCGGCTTTTTCCGGAAAGCCGATGTATCGGAGTACGGGCTCATAGACTTTGTATTGAGTTCGTACTCCGATACACTTATTTCCGGAAACAGCTGAACAGACACGAAGCGGCGGAGCGCTCACACGAACGCTTCAGCTGCATCGTTCTAGCGATTGGTGGGGATCTCAGTGCTCGGACCCCCACCAATCAAAACTTGACAAGTCACTATGACATGTCAGAAGTTTGTCAAACGTTTAGCTACACTTTAAGCCTTGAAATGCAGCAAGAACTAATGGGTTAAGAAGCCACCTGGGAGAACGGGATTCAGTATAAAACAATCTTCGTAAACCCGAGTCCCTCACTGCTGCTCCTGTTCATTGAAGTAGATGCGCTGTGCAGCGTGTGCTTATTTATAAAGTTTTTTTTCCTCTCTGCTGTCTTGAAATGGCGAATTAATCGAATTCTATTAATCGCTCAGCCCCAGCATGCGGCCGTGCCCGT